>NC_058403.1:106953806-107277684 GCF_002201575.2 Neomonachus schauinslandi
TCTCTGTCAAATAAATAAATAAAATCTTTAAAAAAAAAAAAAAAGAAAATCTCTGTGAATTTATAATGGAATATGGAAAATGGAATTTGTTTTGTAACCTTACTCAATCATAATTTTTTGCTGTATTTTTATCCTGTGTTTTGACATGCAAAAATCAAGTATGTTGCAACTGACATTTACATTATGATCCAGTTTTAAAGTAAAACTACAGCAAAATATTTTAACTTGATCAAAAAGATACTATTTGGCCCACTAGCCGGTTGGGAGCTGTGCTGGGCCACCTGGTTCTTCTCTCGTAGTTGCTGCTGTGGTTCCAGCCCAGCTGATGAGCAGGGTCCCACCCCCCGCCCCCGACCCTGCCCACCCCCACCCACCTGCCTCACTGTCCTCCCAGCTGCACTTCAGACCAGACAGTCTCTGCTCACCACCCCCAGTCATGGCCACCATTCAAAATCAAAATCCTTGTTTTCTTCGTGAACGTTCCCTGAAACAATAAGGACGCTGGCTTTTGTGCAATAGAAAATAACGGCAAGCTCATGCCTTCTAATGCTGAAGAGTATCTCATCCCCATGTGCAGTAGAAGCAGCACAGCCTCTTGTAACCCTCCAGGGAAGGGATCTTGGTGATTAGTCTGAGGAAACTGAGGCTGAAGACATTAAGTGACCTGCCCAAGGTCACATGCCTAGTGGCTCAGCTGGAAATGGAATCCAAGCCTCTTGTCTTCAATAAGCCAATATTTTTCCCATTTCAAAAAATGTTAAGCAAGTGATATAATCTGAAATCTTCGGAGTGCCCACACAAGCCTAAGTTGAAGGTAATTTCCAAAGATATTAAACACAGTGAGACTTCCCAACTGAATAGCACCTTTTCACTTAGTTGGAGGATTTTAAAGAAGAGATATAGCACATTGATTTAAGTGAAATAAGAATAATTTTCTTAACCAGATTGATAGCAGCACAGCTACCCAAAGAGGAAAGAGCCATTAGATCATGTCTTACGTCCATTAGCAGGGGCAGGCGAGTCACCCTCTGCATGGGGAGAATGAGGAAAGAGATCATGGGTAAGTTCCTACAGTCTTCATGGGACTCAATTCGTGACAGTACTTCCTTAAAAGATGGGTTGGTGGCTCTGAGAAGAAACAAAGAAAGAAGAAATTCAAAATACGTCCTCCTCAAATTAAGAAGTAAAAGCATATCACAGGCATACCTCAGAGATATTGTGGGTTTGGTTCCAGACCACTACACTAAAGCAAATATTGCAGTAAAGTGAATCAAAGGAATTTTTGGTTTCCCAGTGTGTATAAAAGTCACGTTTACATCACACTGTAGTCTACTAAGTGTGCGAGAGCATTATGTCTTAAAAAAAAAAAAAATGATGTACATACCTTAATTAAAACACACTTCGTGGCTAAAAAATGCTAACCATCATCTGAGCTCTCTGTGAGCCATAATCACTGACCACAGATCACCGTAACAAATATAATAATAATGAAAATGTTTGAAATATTGTGAGAATTACTAAAATGTGACAGAGACACCAAGTGAGCAAACGCTGTTGGAAAAATGGCGGCGACAGACTAGCTCGATGCAGCGTTGCCACCAACCTTCTGTTAAAAGTGCGATAAAGTGAAGCACAATAAAACTAGGTATGCCTGTATAAAATGTTCTTTAAAATTCATATATTATGATTTTTAATATATAAAATGACAAAAATTGCATAGACACAGATGGCTTGTCTGCCTTTTATAGTAAAAACTGAATATAAGATAGGCGTTTAAGATAATATGAGCAATAAGAAATGTATGAGCTAGAAATTTATAGAAGTGGGAAGTAAACAAATGAAGAGGCAATGGTATCAGAATGGTGAACGTTATCTGTGAACGGATCAATTATTAACTAGCGTACAGACTAGATCTCCTATCTGATAATCTATATGCATTCCATTAAAAAGATAACAAATGATGTTTTAAGTCACTTCTCTAGCCCCAGATGATAATCTAAGAAAGAAATATCAGACTGGATTTATTTACTAGGAGGCTTCTGGCCTTTTTCAAAGCTTCTGAGACAGAAAACTTTCTGACCTTGCCAGCCAGAATATTTCTCCCCTCCCAGTGACATAAGAACAGTGGTAATATTGCCACAACATTTTTATGGAACTTAGCAAGATGCACCCACAGATATGACCTCACATGGAAACATCCATACAACTTTTAATGAGGGCCAAGAGGGGATTCCCATAAGAATGGAGTCTCAGAAGGATCTTCCACTTGCCAAGTAACAGACCTGGTATTTGGTGAAGACAGAGTCAAACCAAGGTCTCTGACTTTCAGAGGGTGCCCTTACCCCCAGATCTCTTTCTCTCTCACCTCACTTCACCCACGAGGAGCTCTGAGGAGTTCCCTTATAACTTACAACAGGGAGGGGACAGAGGGATGGGACTGGATACTGTCATCCCATGACAGGGGGGCTGGATACTGTAATCCCATGTTGGGGAGCAGGGCAAGGGGACTGGATACTGTAATCTCATGCTGGAGAGCAGGGGGAGCCGGAGAAGCAGGGAAGTGGAAATTGGGACCTTTTTAAAAAAATGTATTTTGAAAATTAAATGTTTTGGTTCATAAATCAGTAAATACCTAGAATAGCAAATTAAAAGAAATGACACAGAAAAGTTTTATTTTCATTTTCTCAAATTGAGGAACTTTGTTTCCTTACTTGCTAGCTTTCAAAGGATTTTTAGTAGGTTAAAAAAAAAAATCAAACTCCAAACCAGTTGCATATTTAAATCATTCAGGTCCTGGGACCCTCACCCCCAAAGATTCTGATTAAATAGTCTGGGATGGACCCTGGGCATCTATGGCATGTTTGCTTGTGTTCAAAGATGCTCAAGCATTTCCAGTGTGCAGCTAGTCACTGCCCTAAATGTAAATTCACAATACTTGCAACAAAACCCCTGAAAACACAACTACCATTTTCCATATGAAAGCTCAAATGATGGTATCATTAAGCTAATTCAGATAGAATTTTTATTTCTTTTTTAAAGATTTTATTTTTAAGTAATCTCTACACCCAACATGGGGCTCAAACTACAACCCTGAGATCAAGAGTCCCATGCTCTACAGACTGAGCCAGCCAGGTGCCCCTAGAACCTTTATTGTTTGAGTTACAGGAGTACCTATTCACCTTTTATAAATCCTGCAAAATAAAATAAAACAAAATGAAATTTAGCTCTAATTCAAGGCTTTGCTTTCAAACATGTAACTTGCATCTTCTATCAGTTATCTGGGGTCCCAGGGCAGGTGGGGGATTAAGAAAAGCAAGGGGTGAGATTATGCCTCCAAGAACATTTGGCAGTGTCTAGAAACATTTTTGGTTGTCACAACTGGAGTGAGGGGCATCTAGTGCACAGAGGCCAGGGATGCTCTGAAAACATGCCACAATGCATAGGATAGCACCCACAGCAAAGACTTATCTAGACCAAAATGTCAACAGTACCAACAAACCCGGCTCTGTACTTCAAAACCTCATCTGGGTTTGGTTTCCCACCCAGCCCACACAAGCGTTTCATGAGGGTGTGGAGGGAGAAGGGGCACAATCAGCCCTTCCCAGTGACTTGGGAGCTTCAGTGGACTGTTCCTCTCAGCACCAACCCCAATCCCTCCACAGGGGCTCACATATTGCACAGCAGCTGACCAGAGCTCCACGCTGTGGTCATAAATGCCACAACCCATGGAGGGGGTATGAGTGATAATAGCCCTCAGCCCCCAAACGGAGTTTATGGCAATTCACACTGCGCTGGAAAACAGATAGCTACGTGAGATAAACAGGGTCCCCCAACATAAAACAAGACATTACTGAACAATCGCTGACGTTTAAGGTTAAAGCCATAAACATCGCATCAAAACTCTAAGTAACCTAAATAGGACAAAGGGAAAAAGGTGAGGAGGGAAATTTAAAGCTTCATTCTTTTTTATTGCACAATTAAAGCCTTTAAGAACATTTTTCTCTATTGCTTTCCTTCAGACTTGCCCTTCTCTCCTCACTTCTAACTACCCAGAAGGGGAAAATCAGCAATTCCTCTAAAAAACTTAATAGAGCTGTCACCTGAACGGAGGAAGATTAGAAGAGTAGAGAATCTGGATCCTAGGACTAGTTCAACTCAAATACTCGCTTGGCCTCAGGCAAACTACTCAATGGCCAGTTAATGGCTTAGAAAAATGGGAGTTTTAGAAGGATGATCACTCCTCTGTGTCTTGCAGCAATTTAAAACAACAACAAGGAAAACAGTAACAGAAACCTGTAATTTCATAATTGCTTTAGAGAGAGAGTTGTCCACAGACTAGATTCTATTCAAACACCCTCACCCTGAAAGCAGTCCTGGGAAACAGCCCATAAGGAGGCATTTCTAAACATGATGTAAGAGATCAATTAATTTCAATCAGTGTAACCTAATTAAAGTGCGGTTAGGCTATTCACTTAACATTCAACAACATCTCTTACAACAATTTCTGTAGTGTGCGTTGTTGGTAGACTTCGTTTGTGCAGTATTTCACATACGGGTCAAATGTGGATGCTGTGTGCTTTTCCACAATGTCACTTATATCATCTATGAAGATATTATTCTGATGTCTTGCTTCCAACTCTGTAAAGAATCTGGAAAAACAAAGAAAAGCATTTACATTTTCTTACATACACTTGAAAAAAATCAAAGATTATTCTCATGTAATGTTACTATATACAGGATTTGGAAATATCAACAGTGCACAATACCAACTCAAAGAGATACAAGACAAAACTATAAAGATTGTCTAAATTCAAATCTATCATATTAACATCTTATTACTTCGAGTGTTCAACACTGATAACACAGGGCACTTCTGTGCATTCAGGTATATTTTAGAATGTACAGATTTCACTATTTTTCCACGAATTCCCTAGATATTGGAGGGGGTGCAGTCATGTTTCCATATTTTATTGTATTGAAAAGCCTATGAGCAAAACATCTAAATAAGTACTTAAAAAACAAGTCTGAGGGGTGCCTGGGGGGCTCAGTCATTTAAGCGTCCAGTTTCGGTTCAGATCATGATCTCAGGGTCGTTAGATCGAGCCCTGTGTTTTAGAAACACAGCAAGTGATGGTCTTAAAAACAGGACTGCTTTTATAAATTATAAAAAGCGAGGAGCCTGCTTAAGATTCTTTCCCTCCCTCTCCTGCTTCCCCTCCCCCACTGCGCGCGCGTGCGCGCGCGCGCGCTCTCTCTCTCTCAAAAAAAGAAAGTCTGAAATAAACCTAATTCTGAGTCCTTTTTCTGAAAATAATCATATTATTTTCAATCTAATAATATGCATGACAAAAGTACTCAGAAATTATTAAAATTGCATTTTAGGGTTGTGATTTGGGGTGTGTTTGTATGTATCTATCTATATGGTGTCCAGTCCAGTGAAAATTAAATTTCAGATAAATGAGTTATTTTGTAGTACAGGTAATGTGCAAAAATAGTGAATGGGACGTCTTGAGCATCCTGTATTTTATCTGGCAAACCTAGAGGGCAGCCAGTATTAACAGCACATCAAAATCAGGTATTTGAAACAGGTTTCTACCCAGAGCACTGCTGCTCAAAATGTAGTCCATAGACCAGGCATCTAAGAGCTTACTAGAAATGCAGAATCTCATCATCCACGTCCGTCCCCCCAATCCGAACCTGCATTTTATCAAGATCTTCAGATGATTCGAATACACAGTAAAAGTTGAGACAAACCTCCCCTAGAGCACACTTACTGTCCGTGTTTGGAGGGATAGGAAAATCTGCTAGAAAGAACTGTCACTGTTTGGCCAAAGCATCTTCCAAAAAAAGTGTAATGAAGGTGAAATTAACAGTAATTTCTAATGTTGACCTCTGGAACAATCATATAAGAGAAATTTAGTTTTCTTTTTCTTTTAAAGATTTTTATTTATCTGAGAGAGAGAGATAGAGAGACTGCGTGCACACAAGCAGGGGGAGGGGCAGAGGGAGAAGCAGACTCCGCTGAGCAGGGAGCCTAATGCAGGGCTCAATCCCAGGACCCCGGGATCATGACCTGAGCCGAAGGCAGATGCTTAACCAACAGAGCCACCCAGGCGCCCCATGAGAAATTTAGTTTTCTTTTTTTTAAAAAAGATTTTATTTATTTATTTGACAGAGAGAGACAGCGAGAGAGGGAACACAAGCAGGGGGAGTGGGAGAGGGAGAAGCAGGCTTCCCGCCGAGCAGAGAGCCCGATGTGGGGCTCGATCCCAGGACCCTGGGATCATGACCCGAGCCGAAGGCAGGCGCTTAACGACTGAGCCACCCAGGCGCCCCAGAAATTTAGTTTTCAATAACCTCTTTAACATTCATCACATCATCACTCCTAACTAGTTTACTGGGTGGACTCCAAATACAAAATTCAAGGCTGACAGTGAATGAGACAACAGAAATTTACGCAAGATGATTATAAAGCTTAACATTTTCTCACATTTGCATCTCAGTTATTTTCAAAGAATACTCTGGCACTCAGCAATAAAACAATCCAGATTTTAAGAGGTTTTGGCTTTACACATTTACATGTACTTTAAGTGCATTGTACTATATACTGTATTCGTTTGTCATCATTTACCGATTTTATTTTAAACGTTTCCATAGGACCTTAAAAGATGAAGAAATATACCTTAACTCCTAGAAGACTAAAATTACTTATGCTCAGAGAAAGCACAGAAAAATTTTTATTTCCTTTAAGGAGGATTTAGGGAAAATAATCAGTAGGATTCCCATCCATAGATGTAACTGGCCTAGTTATCCAAGCCTTTTGTTTAAAACAGCAAAGAAAAAACTTAAAGCACACTTGGCTGGGCTATTTGCCTTTCCTTCCAAAGGTATCAGGGTTAATATGCACAATTCTTAAACAGTAGGTTAGAAATACCAAATTATGTTCCAAACTAGCTTCATATCACTTTGTCAAGACTGAGTCTATTAACATTTAAGTACAATATCAAACACCCTCCTAAAAGTTTCAGCAATTGCAAAAACAACCTACTCCAAACCCCTATGTTTGCTAAAGGATATTTAAAAGCCATTTCTTAAAAGATATTTTCTATATAGACTGGTCCCTGTATTCAAGAAATCCATGTTATATTGGGAAGGTAAGGCTGATAAACACAGATGATACAGAAAGAACATGTATGCATACAACCACATGTTGGAACATATGTGCCTAAGGGTGTGGTGTCAGTATCTTTTTTTTAAATTATATGAACTATGTATGTTTTTAATTGGGGTAAAATATATGTAAGATAAAATTTGCCATTTTAATCATTTTTAAGTGTACAATTCAACAGCATTAATTACATTCATGATGTAAAATTTTCACCACTATTTCCAAAATATTTTCATCACCTCCAACAGAAATGTTATACGCATCACCTAATAATGCTCCATTCCCCTCTCCCCAGCCCCTAATCACTTCTTTGTGGGGGAGGGGGGTCTGAGGGGGAGGGAGAATGAGAATCTCAAGCAGGCTTCACACCCAGTGCAGAGCCCAACATGGGGCTCGATCTCACAACCCTGAGATCACGACCTGAGCTGAAATCAAGAGTCAGATGCTTAACCAACTGAGCCACCCAGGCATCCCCTTCTGATCACTCCTAATCTACTTTCAATCTCTATGAATTTGCCTATTTTTTTTTAAGATTTTATTTATTTATTTGCGAGAGAGAATGAGAGACAGAGAGCACGAGAGGGAGGAGGGTCAGAGGGAGAAGCAGACTCCCCGCTGAGCAGGGAGCCCGATGCGGGACTCGATCCCGGGACTCCAGGATCATGACCTGAGCCGAAGGCAGTCGCTTAACCGACTGAGCCACCCAGGCGCCCATGAATTTGCCTATTTTTAATATCATATAGGTGGAATCAAAATATTTGTGCTTTTTGTCTGGCTTATTACACTTAGTGTAATGTTTTCTAAGTTAATCTATGCTGACACATGTAACAGAACTTTATTCCTCTTTATGGCTAAATGATATTCTATTGCATATATATATATATCATATTACGCTTATCCATTCATCTGTTGATGGACACTTAGGCTGTTTCTACCCTTTGGCTATTGTGAATAAACAATACTGCTATGAACATTTGTGCACAAGCATCTGTCTGAGTCCTTGTTTTCAAGTCTTTGGCGCTATATACCTAGGGATGGAACTTTAACCTCACTGACTCTGCCAAAAATAGTATATATCAAGAAATCACAGTATAATACCAAGAACCAATACAGAAGAAGCTGAGTTATATGCCAAGGAGAGATGACTTCATTAAATGAAAGTTGAACAGGAAATGATCCTTTCCTTCCCAACACCCGTAGATGAGTAACCCATGGGAAGCATGGAACCCATGAATACAAGACCTCTAACAGAGACGTGCCGTGAAAAGTCCAGAGGGCCAGTGACTGATAAGTGAGGAAAGGCATGAGGAGAATGGCATTAGTGGGAGCAGGGGGGCAGGGGAAACAACATAGCTATAGGCACAAATCGGGAAACTGGCATTCAGTGGGGCTGAGGTGTGGACCCCAGGAGGACCGATGGCAGAGAATGAGGGTTGAAAAGCAGGTCAGGGCCAGACTGCAAAGGCTTGACTGTATGCTGAGGAGCTTGAGCTTCATCTGTGGATGATGAGAACCACTGGAGGTGATGAAGACAATCAATCATCCGATCAGAGAAAACTGGGGTAGAGAAGGGGTGGAGCACAAGTGGGGAGAGGACAGACCGCAAGCAGGCCAGCGAAACGGCTAATGTGGCCATCAAGCCTGGCAGTGGGAAATCAAAAAGAGAGGACACAAAGTAGGGTCACAATTTGGAGGACAAGTTCACAGAAAGAAAAAAAAAACTCATCAGATGGGAAGTCAAGGAAGATGCTGGGATGTCTATTCAAGATTTCCACCTGGGCGGCAACGGGGGGGCACTGACTTATTCACAAAGACAGGGATTTAGGAGGAGCAAGGGGAAGCAAGAAGGAGCAGTTTAATTTTGCCTTAGACACGTCAAAAGGACAGCTAAAAATACACGTCTGTGAGAATTCAGAGCCACGGGAGTTCCAGGTAGTATGTAGTCAGGACTAGTTCACTTTTAGCTGGTTTTCATATAAATGCAAAATATTTGTTCATTATTTTAACTCCAGGTGTCTTTCAGGAAAATGTTCAAAGAAAACTGAAAAAATAAGAAACCATTCATAAGGTCATTATCATGTAAATCTAAGAAATAAATGTCTCAGAGGCACATAGTCCTTACCAGTTCTTGTCTTTAACTATTATAGTCTGAAGGAATGCAAGTACATAACCAAAAACAACAGTAACTTGGCTTTTCCCAATGAAAAGGAAAATTCATTTATTACAGTAAAAGCCTTGCCAAAGTACAAGATTAAAAACAAAGCATTAATGAAATACGTGTTTATGCTACTTACTTTAATATACTATAAACCAAGCCACCCATCTTTTATTTTGACATTAGCATAATTAAGACATAATTTAAAGCTTCCTATGTTAAGGGACGCCTGGGTGGCTCAGTCGGTTAAGCATCTGCCTTCGGCTCAGGTCATGATCCCAGGGTCCTGGGATCGAGTCCCGCATCGGGCTCCCTGCTCCACGGGGAGCCTGCTTCTCCCTCTGCCTCTGTCTCTCTGTCTCTCATGAATAAATAAATAAAATCTTTAAAAAAAAAAAAAAAGCTTCCTATGTTAAATTATCTATTGGTTATTTTGGCAAATTTGCATATTTTACTACGTGAGCTGAGCTACAGAAAAACAAGAAAGTTAATACTGAAGAATGAGATATTATTTCAATAACCAAAGATGTTGGAGATCCAAATCAAACCTGAAGCCAAACTAAAAGCATTCTGGTTCCCCCAATGAAATTTAAATGAGTTTGTGAAGTAATTGGGCTTATTTGAAGGACAACATTTTAATGGAAATGTATTTCAGCCCTGTGAATTTTTTCATCTCCATAGTATTACCAAGATGATCATGTCTTATAAACAATCATGTTACACAACCTTTCTCTCTTTCTTTCTTTTTGCCACTAAAATTCTAATCTCATCGCTAAAGTCTAGATTTTGAGAAACCTCTGATGGACCAGAAAAGGCTTCCTGGAAACAGTGCCTCCTACCAGAAACCCAAGTGAGCCCTGTTTGACTGTTGACTCACGGGCACTGGCACCATCACGGCCATGCTTCAAATGATTGTGACCTGCCCAGGTGAGCTCCCCAGTTGTGCAGAGAATGGTCAGACCCCCAAGGACATCACGGCGGCCTCTCAGGAGTTGGGACTTCAAGATGACTTAAAGACAAGTCTATGGTAGAAAAGCTTAATCATGGCCTGTATCCTTTTTCCTCTAATACTTCCTAGAACTGTAAGAACTACATATTCTCTAGGCTTTTAGTGGCTGCTTTAGCAAGTGACGGTCTTAAAAGCAGGACTGCATTGTGGGGTAAAAACAAAGTCAACAATGAGGTAGCTGTTTTTGATATACTCGGCACATGTCCTTTGTTAGCTTCCCCTTCTCCCTTCTGTGATGGGTAGAAAAGACACAAATGTGAGCTATAAATATACCCATACCATACTAACAGCCTTCTTAATAGTCAATTGGTAATGTGACTGGCGTGTCAGACAGGAGTGTTCCTCATAGCTCTTGAGGGCTGTAGGGTAAATCGACCATCTATAGGGGGAGATTAAAATGTATTTAATGTAGACAACAAAGGTGATTCAATCAGTCAACCAGCAAAATCTCCTCCCACGTGTCTAGCTCAAGGTGACAGGCTTTGGTAGATGTCAAGGAGCAAACAATTGATATGCATGACCACCAAGCCCAGTGCTACGTGCTTCCCATATACACTGCCTCATTTAATTTAATCTCCAAGCTTACTTCTTGAGATGGCTATTAGACCCATTTTAGAGATGACAAAACCAAGGCTAAGCGAGCTCAAGCCAAAACTCAAAAACAACTGAGCCTCAGTGTGAACCAGAGTCATGGCTTTTCTGAGTCCAGCATCCGTGCTCAAAGCACCCCTACTGCTTCTGCCCACAGATGCCCGCTCAGCTTGCCTGTGAGCAACAGCCATCCTTCAATCTAGACATCCAGCAAAAAGACTAACAGCTGGAGCTGAGAAAGAACCATAGTATTTTCCAAGAAGACCAGCTGTCGAATCATCTCAGCACATAAATCACACATATCAACATAGTAAAGCCTCTCACCGTGGATTTATGCTGTGGCAAGATCCGCAGGGCAGCGGAAAAGCTGTCAGCCACCCCAGGGACCGCCTCCAGGGGAGTCAGTCAGGAAGGCCACAGCTAGTGATGTGTTCTGGTCCTGGCTGATGCACCAGAAGCAAATGCTGGTTTACAGGTGCCCTGCGAAACTCAGCCATTCATTTTTTGCCCTCCTTGTACCCTGCTGCCCTCCACTTTGCCTACCAAACCCCAGCTCATCTCGGATTAAATTTCATCTCCTTCAAGAAGCTTTCCTTGACCCTCTGGGCTGGGTCATTTCATGTCTTTATAAACCCCTTATACTTCTCCTTTGGTTTCCCTACTATGGTCGTAACTAATTATATTATGATTGTGTTTACGTTTGTCTTTTTTAGCAAGATCTAGAGGACAGGGACCATGTCTCCTTTGTTCAAGTACCTGATCCTAACCATAGTATGACCAAAAAACCTGGCCATAGTACCTGAAACAGATTAATCAAATATCTGATGTGAATAAATCAATTTGTGTTTGAAATAGAAAATTAAAGATGAAACATGTTCAAGTAATTTTTTTTTTTTTACTGGTATTTTACCAAACATGTAATACCCACAAATTGGTCAGTCTCTACTTTGCTTTACTCACTGATAAATCAAGTGAACATGTATTACTTTTTTTTACCACAGACTGGGTTCCCAGAACTATGCTAGGCACAGTGAGGGTCACCAACCGATAAAGGCACAAAAGCCTTTTACAATCCTGTCAAGTAGGGTCACCAAAATGAGACCCAGTCCAGCCCAAGTCTCTTCAGTGCCAGCCACACTCTCTGAAAAACCTACCGGCCCGGCCCCTCCCCTACCCAATTTAGGGAGTATTCCAGCTGGGCTAAGAAGCATTCAGTGCTCTAGCTGGAGAAGCCCAGAAAGTAGGGCTCTGGTTATAATCACTGCTGTCCTGAGCCCTTCCTGGGATGGCATTCTTTCAAGGTACGTTTCCTTCATTAGTATCCATCTGCCGAAAGCAAACTCAAATCATTCTTGGACTTCTTCCTCACTTGAATGAGCTGTCAATCGAAACAGCTGCAGCATCCCACCAGAGAGAGTCATACTCACTTACGCTGGAGAAATGCAACATACCGGGCAGGTTTCACATGCCTAAGTTGCTGTTATATAATAAAATATCTTCACTAAACAAAGAAATATTCCAGATAAGTGGCAGCAAACTATTTGCTGCTAGAAATACTTTCCTAACAGAGCACCAACAGAACATTCTGTACCCTACCAAAAACGAATTTATATTCTGCTGTAGATAAGTGAGATCTGGGGCTTGTTTGTTTGGGGCTTTGTGTTGGTGGTCATGTCGACACTAAAGATCAGCATCGATTTCTTTTAAGACAACTCTGGATTGGGGAAAGCAGTGCAGGACAAGAGTACGCCCACTAACCCATGGCAGGCATCGCTAACCAACCGTGGCCCTCTGCCCAGATGCACAATCTGCTCTCCAAGCAGACATTCGAGATCAATCAAAATAGATGAATAAGATGAAGTTTCCCTACAAGTCCTTCAACAGACTTGCAATGATGGAAAATGTGTTAATCTGACAAAAATGGAGGGCTGTTGCTTCTCAGTCAGACTGCCCTACATCGTGACCGGGTAAAGGTCTCACAAGGTTTCCTCCTTAGCAGACTATATATCTTGTCATGCTCTATTTTAGCTTTTCCTTCTGAAATTTTATCTCTGAATGGAGAAGGGATAAGGGTTGAAATTAAGAGTGGTTGGGAATGTGAGATTAAAAAAAAAATTCTAACCAAAAAATTTTCTGGTAGCCCTAACTCCTATTCTGATATGATACCTCCTGCTTGATCCTTAAAATCTCTAGGATGGTTTTTGTGAAGAGATTCTTATCATCCTATGAAAATCTCAAAGATCAGCTTAGGCATAGGACAGAAGAGACTGGGGTGAAAGAGAGAAACTAAGGGTTTTCTTACCCTCAATGCCACACAACACAGAGCTTGCTTGGGTTTAAATCCTGCTCCCCCGGGTACCTTCAGTTCAAGTCGCCTAACAAATCCCAAAAAAGGAGGGTGGAGCTGGGGGCCAGGTAAGAGAAAGGCAAAGAGAGACTAGAGAGCTGAGTGCCCCCAAGACCCCTCCATATCACTTAAGGCTCCCCTTTAATTAGTTCTTCCTCTCACTGATAATGTGCATGTTTGAAGGAACAGAAACTGGACCATATCAAGATAGGAAAACTGTATTTTAAAAGTTCTTGCAATTTTAATGTCATTAGACTATTTTCACTTAAAAATGAGAATTTAAAGTATTTACCATCTGAATCTGCTTCACAAAAATATATTGGAGGAAAAGGGGCTTGTTCCCATGGTAACTTACTGCGTGCTAGATTCTCTTGTTTCAGTGCTACTCTCGTGCATTCAAGCATATTGTAATTCTCCCAGAATGAGGGTCACATGCTAATGAATGACAGAAAGCATGAGCCAGTCTTCTTATCAAAATGTCCTTAGAAGAGACGAATGCTGCTGTATGAATGAATGGGCCTGTGATGCCCTGGGTTATTATGGACAGTTTTACAGTTTTTAATTTTTGTTTTATTTGAGCACAACTATTAATTTCCACACAACGGAAAATCACTCCCCAATTTTATATATGACCATGGAGATGGAGACCAAGTATGCCTGGTTCATCACTTGATCTCCAGGACCTAGCAAAGAATAAGCACTCCATAAATGTGCTGAACGAATCAATATTAGATGCCTGTTCTTCCCCCTTGCCCCTCTGTTAAAGTGCCATCTTCCAAGGAGAGCAACAGTGAGTGATAATACGAAGCAAGTATCCACCAGGTGTTATTTAATAACTACATTAGATTACCAGGGTCCTCATGGCATGGGTGGGCTAGGGTCAGGTGGCTCTGAATACCTCTGCTGGTTGGCAAATACCGCACATGCATGTTTATGCTCTTTACGCAGCATCTGAGATACCGGGTTTGTAACCTCAAGAATAATTCCGCTTATCCATTGCCTGGCAAAAATCTTCTGAAAACTCAAAACCTAGGCAAGATTTATGACTTCAGAGGAACTGTTTCCTTTTATTAGATGATAGTTACACAACCAATTCTCTGACCCGTTTACCTTGGCTACCTAGAAGAATACTACTGTGCTTAACCCTCACTCCTAGTAACACGAGCAGGAGAGGTAGCTGAGCATATGGGCTCTCCTCATCACTACCGGGTTTTCTATTTCCCACTTAAATGGCCACACTCATTTCCCACTCAAACATGTCATTTACTGTAAGTTGCCTTGAGCCTTTTGTGGATGCAGTTGGGAATATAAATTATCAATTATAAACAAACCAGGAAAATGCGGATTCTTGGTGGCTGCTGGGAAACAACACCAAGAATGAATTTATAGAATACCGGAACAAAGTCAAGTAAAACAAAACAGTCTTCATGCTGAAGCCCCCTTTCCTATTGTGGGTTGGTCATTCTGGAATAAAATCAGTACACAAAAGAACACGCTTCTCTTCAGGCACTATTTCCAGATCCTTTTAGGTGGTGCCCACAGTATTTCAATCAGAATTCAATCCACAAAGAAGAATGACATTTAAAGTAAGCCCCAAATCTTTGCATCTCCATTTTTCTTTCTTAATCATGCCCCCAAAAGTTGTCTTCCTAAAGAAAGAAATGCTTCCTATGGCTCCCATCAATTTCATCAAAAAGAAAAAGGGACCAGGACACAATTTAGAAAAACTATAAAGGTCAGTTTCCTAAGGCATAACACTCTAGGAAAAATGATGCTTGTCTATGCAAGGGAAATAGAATTTCACACCCTCTCTGAAATTTTTCTAACCCGCTCCAGTTTACGCAGCAGCTGGCTCCAGTCCCCACCCCACCCCACCCCACCCCACCCCCTTCGGACAGCCCTCTCCAGTTTTCGTCAAGGACTTCTAAAATGCTTTCCTTTTAGAAGGTTATTAGCACTGGTTAGCAAAGTATCCAAAGAATAGGATCTATGGGATAAACAAATTTCAGTGGATCTGAGATAATGATAAATTTCTGTTTCTTCATTTAGTAAAACAAAACGAACAACTGAATGGAGAAGAAGACTGGGTCAACCTTCGGTCCTGCCACACACAGTCATCAGCCCCCAAAAGACCACCAGCATCACAGCAAAGAGGGAAACACTCCGGGAAGAATGGAATAGAGCCCACAAGGCCAATGGGAGGGGAGCATGAAGGAACAAAAAGGGGGAAAGTGAGATCATTAGCCTCCAAATCACCTCCTCAATACCAAAGACCAGGGTTCCTGCTTCTTCTCTTTCTCCGTATTAGGGAAATGTAATCTCTTATCTCACAAGTAAACTCTATCTCTATTATATAATAACAGTTGTAAGTGAATACACTTCCAGATAAAGTCAATTTCACATATACCGTTACAATGCACCTCTGGAAAATGTGTGCAGGCTCAGGAGCCAAATGGCCTAGGTTCAAATGCCGGTCCTCTTTTATTAGCGGTGTAACCTTAGGCAACTTGCCCAACATCAGCAAGTCCTATTCCCTCATTTGTAAAATGGGAATACTAATGGTATGACCTCATGTGGTTCTCATGATGACTGAATGAATTAAAACGTTGAGTGGTTAGAACATGGTCTGGCACATGGTACACGTTCATTAACATTAATTATCATTTAAAGTCCAACAAAAGCCTTTCTCTCCTATAGGAATTCACAGAATTCACAGATCTTGTAAATAATGCCAGTAAGCAGTCTTGCTTTTCCAGTCCACTCTGTTCAAGGACAGCAAGCCTAGTTCCTATATTTCTGTCAGTTAAGTCTGGGTGGGCGGGTATAATATAATCCTGCCATCCACCAAAAAGGCTCAGAATCTCAGGGATGCACATTCTCAACAACTTTTTAAATTTCTTAATAGGTACTTATCAATGACAAAATTAGAGGAGGATCTAATCGGTCCTTTTGAGGTCCTAGGCTTTGGTACCTCTTCAGTGAGTTGCAAATGGGAAAGCAACAAACTAGGGCAAACTAACCATTTTCTGCCGAGAAGTGGTAGAACATTACTTTACACTGTAAGAACTCATGTCACAATGAAGAGGCTTTAAGCTAAGCAAGGCATAGACACACTTGGCAAAAACACAAAAGGCACCGTGTTTCTGTGTAGGGCTCCCTGTGGCAGGCTGAATGAATCATGGCCCCCAAAGATGTCCATGTGCTGTGAATATGTTCTGTTACATGGTAAAAGTGACTTTGCAGATGTAATTAAGGATCTTGAGATGGGGAGGTCATCCTGGATTTATCCAGGCCCAGTGCAATGATAAGGGTCCCTCTAAGCAGAAGACAGGAAGATCAGGATCAGAGAGAAGAGGTAAGGATGGAAGCAGAAATCAGAAAGAAAAGAAAACACGATGCAGTTGGCTTTAGAGATGGAAGAGAGGGTCACACGCCAAGGAATGGGAATGCAGGGGACCTCGAGGAGCTGGGAAAGGCTCAGAAGCAGGTCACCGTCTAGAGCCTCCAGAAGGAACTAGCCCTGGTGATACCTCGGGTTCAGCCCAATGAAACGGACTTCAGACTTCTGACCTTCAGAATTGTAAAAGAAAAAAATGAGCTGTTGTTTTAAACCACTAACTTTGGGGCGCCTGGGTGGCTCAGTCATTAAGCGTCTGCTTTTGGCTCAGGTCATGATCCCAGAGTGCTGGGATCGAGCCCCGCATCGGGCTCCCTGCTTGGCGGGAAGCCTGCTTCTCCCTCTCCCACTCCCCCTGCTTGTGTTCCCTCTCTCGCTGTCTCTCTGTCTCTGGTCAAATAAGTAAATAAAATCTTTAAAAAAAAAATCTTTAAACCACTAAGTTTGCAGTAATTTGTTACAGCAGCAATAGGAAACTAGTAGATCCCCTTAATCCATTTTGGAATCTCTGTCTTCGAACCCCTGTTCCTTCTCCAATAGCTCATATCCAGTCTCTGCTTGGAGGCCCCTCCATTACTCATGGGCCTGACTTCAGAGTTTCATCAATTCCAGAAAGCGAAGGTCCGAGACTCAGCTCTCTCTCCTGCTCATTCACTCAGTGACTGTTCACTGAACACCTACTATGTACCAGGCTCTATTTTAGGCACATAGCACACACAGCCCAGGGCAATTCCGATAAAAATCCCCTAGCTCCTAGGGAGATGAGCTCTCCTTGCTCTACTCCTTCAGGGCCTACTGGAGGACTGTACAAAAAAGTGTTAGCTTTTTTCATCCACTGATGAAAAGCTGATGAACTGATGAACAAAACACTTTCTCTTTCAGGTCCCCCAAAAGACACTTCAAAACGTAAAAGACTTTAGTATTAGGTAACTGCCGGAAAGGAGGAGGGAGATGGGAAAGTGAGGGAATGGATGGTATGAGCAAAGATGGGAACCCACAGCTCGTGCCCAGGGAAGGGGGTGGTGGGCCCGAGGGTTTGCGAATGGTGGACTTTTAAAGGAGTCCATGACGCAGAAAAGTTTAGGACCACCGGCTTTGTATGATGCAGAAAGATCCTCAGAAACTGGGAAATTACTGGAAGATGAAATTATAAATGTAGCCCGGGCCTAGACTGGGAAGAACCTGGAGTTCCCATGGTAAGCAGTTTCAGTGCCTTCCTTAAGTAATAGAGGACGACAGAGATTTCTTGTAGTTTAGGAAAGTAAGCAGGAGGTAGCCGGGGAAGGAACAGGGTGTAGGGCTGAAGTCTGAACTGTGGTGTAAAGAAGAAAGCAAGGAGGCCAGTCACAGTCTACACCCATAATCCACATAGGACAAGAGGAGTCTGGCGTTCCTCAAAATGTCAGAGTTACCGTAAGACCCGGCAACCCCCCGCCTAGGTATATACCCAAGAGAAATGAAAACATGTTCACACAAAAACCTGCACGCAGATGTCCACGGCAGCATAATCTATAATGGCAAACAGAAGAAACAGTCCAACGTCCACCAACAATGAATGGATCAATAAAATGTGGTCTCTCCATACGATGGAATATTACTCCGCAACAGAAAGTTCTGGCACATGCTACAACACGGATGACCCCAGGATGACCCCAGGATGAACATGTTACATGAGGTGAAAGAAGCCAGTCACAGAAGACCATATATTATAGGATTCCCTTAATATGCAGTATCCAGAAGAGTCAGATCCATAGAAACAGAAAGTGGACTGATGGTTGTCTAGAGCTGGGAGGTTTGGGGGAAAAAATGGGTGTTGGGAGCTAATGGATACAGCTTTCTTCCTGAGGCGATGAAAATGTAAAACTGATGGTGGTGATCTCTGTTCAGCCTGTGAATGTACTAAAACCCACCAAATTATACAACTTAAACAGATTATTTGTATGGTATGTGAATTATTCTCTCAATAAAGCTCTTTAATAAAGAGTGCAACAGCTGGGAAATGGACAGAAGGGGTAAGAGCTATATCCATTAATTTCCTTCATGTATAAAGCACTGCCTTTTCCTACTTTCCCAGAGAGTGCCTGTGTTATGTGTTTGGTCTCTTTTCAAGTGACTCTTCTGAAAAGTTCCGGGAATGAAACAATATAAGTGAGCTGTCCCAGTTGAGGCAGGTCAGGAGGCCCAGAGTCCAGTTGTTTGGCCTCCCTGACACCCCAACTGGCCAACCCTAACACGCCTTCAAGGAATTCCAGGCCCCATGGAACACAATCTAAAACCACTCCACAGATCCAAAGGGCTGAGAGATGTGGGAATGTTAAGCATCTCTGTAGGGTCATTGAGAGGGAATCTAGCCAAAATCTCCCTAGCCACACCAGGTCATCGGGCACAGTATATCCCCAGTATATCCACACCAAAGCAGCCCCGCCCCACTGCACGGGCCTTTGACCCAAGTAACAACTGTTAGCCTTCTGCTCCCTCACCAGACAGGATTCCTCAGTGAGAGGGGACAATGGTTTCATTTATGGAAAGCTAAGAAAGGTTTGCTTTTACACCCTCCCATAAGACTTTCAGAGAGGTCCAGTGATGGCAATTTAGTCCAGAAGAGTCCAAATGTTCCAAAAATTTTACCTAGTATTTGATCACAACCAAGATGCTTACGCTCTTTAATAATGCTAAATTGAGGATCATAAGGCACATTATCCATTCCTTTAGAGAAATTTCTATAGTATATGTACTTCTTAAATCTACATGTGCTGCTGCCAGGCAATAATTTATAAACTGTGAGCAGTCACATTTCACCAGTGTTTGTGTTCTCTTTTATGCATGCATCCCCTCCTCTTATTTCCCTACCTTAACATTGGCCCCAAAACACACTTCTTCTGCAATGGTATTTTCCTCTTCATGATACCTCCCTACCCCCCCCCCCCTTTTTTCTCCCCCTGCTTCAATCCACTTTTAAGAACCTACCAAAATTCCTTCTAAAAACTCTGGTCCCGTCCTCCCCTTCTTCTAAACCATTGACGGAACTCAGCTGTCCAAACCAAATTTCTAACTGTTGGCTTCTAACCACACAACTCCCTCTAAGAAAGGCCCATGGATGCATACCTCTTCTTGGTTCCTTCCCAACCAGCTCTCTGAGCCACTTCTACAAAGCCAGTCTACATGCCTGCACCCACCTACATACTGTGGAAGGACAAGGTCACTGCAAAATCTTGCATTGCTTGCGAAGGATGTTCACGCAAGATCACCACAACTAGGTCATTTGCCAGCATACGCAACGGCCGGACTATAGAGAGCTAACCCCTTACAGTTTGCAGGCAGTTTGTCATCCTCTAGCCTTCTTTCTTTTTTATTGACATCTTAATAGCTGTCGTGGAAACTCCTGCATAAAGCTTAATCTGGACTTTGGCCAATATACACGTACACTTGCATTTGGTCACTTGTCCATCAAAGAGGAGCCCCCAACCACGCTCTCCATCCTCCCTTCCTGCCACAGAAGCAGAGCCCGCTCTCAGCTAGTTGTAGGAATTTGAGAAAGACTAAAGAAACCTCTCTATAATTTACTCAAGGGAAAGCTGCACTGTGATCCCTTTGTAGGGGGATGGTCTCCACTTCAAAGGAATGCAAGAGGCTACCCCCGTGGGAGGGATGGGACGTGCTACTGCACAGCGGGACGGCAGGACCCAGGTCCTGCTGCAGCACGCGGACCCACCGCTCAAGTTGTCAGCAGCTTCTCTAGTTTCTGTAATGCAGCCGAAACTGACGATGCCTTGGCACCTGTGTTAACAACGTGAATTTCAACTACAGAATTATCATCTGAGAGCTTAACTAGACCTTGTAAGACCTTCCAAGTGGTCTTATTCTATTAAGCAGTTGTCCTTTTTTTCTAGGGGCTTTCCTTAGAACTCATTATAGTTATGCAAAATAAATACCCACCAGCTTCTTCCTAAAACAAAACTAAACAAAACATACGGTAGAAAAAAAAATTATTTTTGGCAAACTAAAAAACCATAATTCGCCTATAGAGCATTGCTCCATGAGAAGTGGTCTCTGAAACAAAAAATCATTTGGAGGCTTTATTATTATTATCAATGGGCAATATATTCAATAAACCACACCAAATTTACTATGTTATCTCCAGGAATTTTAAAAGAACTCATGACTTTGGAAAAATATCATTTCATGAAGGCTTGCTTTTCTTTTACAAATGTTCAGGTTTCTGTATATTAATTCCTTCCATGTTTTTGTTCTTGTTGTTGTTTAAGGTCAGCTTGAAGATAAACAACAGAAAAAGAAGACGGAAGTATTTTATTGCCCGGGACCATGAATGAATGCCTGTCCTCCCTCTCTAACAGGCGACATGGCCTTATGATCTACCGCTTTCCTACCCCAAGCTCTACATGCTGGGCCAAGTCAGACTCGAATGGTTTGATTTAAGTGTAGATGCAGGTGCAAGGACAGAGGTCAAAAATCTAACCATCACCTTTTCTAGAAACCTTTAAACCAAGGTGAAAGGGATGCCATCATGGTTTCTTAGACTTTCAAAACCTGAACTTTACCCTCTACTCTGTGATACGGGTAGTAAAATTCAATTCTTGAAAAAGTAGAGGCTGAAAGCATTCTAGGTAGGAGACACTTCACTGGTAGGTCGTGACTTGCATGCCGTGGGTATCTGCACTACATCTAGGACCTCCAGGGATTCAACACAACAACAGTCCCCATTACCCTTCTTCTCTGGGCTCATACAAGGTCTATGTCTCTTATCTATGTATTTTCTAATTTTAAGCATTTCTCAGTTTTCTGTAGTTGCCTTACCTTCTTATCAGACTAACACCTGGGAATCAACTCAAGTTTAACTTTTTAAATCAGACAAACAAACAAGACTCAATTGTGTGTGTTTGTGTGTGTGCACATACACATTTCCCTGTTCTTTTAAAAAGATGGGCGATGGGGGGCGCCTGGGTGGCTCAGTCGTTAAGCGTCTGCCTTCGGCTCAGGTCATGATCCCAGGGTCCTGGGATCGAGTCCCACATCGGGCTCCCTGCTCGGCAGGAAGCCTGCTTCTCCCTCTCCCACTCCCCCTGCTTGTGTTCCTGCTCTCGCTGTCTCTCTCTCTCTGTCAAATAAATAAATAAAAAATCTTTTAAAAAAAGATGGGCGATGGGACACCTGGGTGGCTCAGTTGGTTAAGCGACTGCCTTCGGCTCAGGTCATGATCCTGGAGTCCCGGGATCGAGTCCCGCATCGGGCTCCCTGCTCGGCGGGGAATCTGCTTCTCCCTCTGACCCTCCTCCCGCTCATGCTCTCTGTCTCTCATTCTCTCTCTCTCAAATAAATAAATAAAATCTAAAAAAATAAATAAATAAATAAATAAAAAGATGGGCGATGGGCAAAAAGAAGTAAACGTGTTTACTTCTACACTGATACCATAAAAAAGGCAAGTCTACCAGATCCGTTAGTCGTTCTGTTATCAAAAGTTTGACAAAGTTGTATTATTTAACCAAGCGTCCCTCTAATTTTAACAGATTGAAAAATAAAGATAAGCATGTGTGACTGAAAATAATACAAGTGTATCTTCTTAATCCCTCAAATTACATACTATTAGACAGAAACGTACTTGAAATTCTTTATGCTTAATCTCCCTAAGTCCTGGTGACAGCATGTACCCTAACACAGTAAAACATATTTCCCTTTCCTCTGTCCTCCAATGCTGCTAAATCTATAGAGAAGGTCTCTGGGGAACTCCAGGAGTGTGACTTTGTGCACGGGCACAAAGCCAGTTGATTTTACCAGGCTAATTTAGACCAACAAAACGTGTATCAGAGCTCTCAAACGGGTGGCCAATGGGCTGAAACTGCCCCACGCGTGTGCATTTAAAAAATCAGAATTAGCTCCCAACATTTAAAACTCAACAGACTGCACCCACACATCCAGATTTCGCACTCTTCTTGAAATACCAGGTCACAACACTGAGCTCAAATGCCCACAGCAGCCTCAGTGGCTGGGGCTGCACTCACACCCCTGTTTACGGACTCCACCACCGAGAACCATCTCACACCCATCCTGCTGTACTCAGCTCTGCGATCTGGCTGCCAAGGCAGGGATTTGAATTTCCCCCCTGTAGAGAAGGCTCTGGAATCAGATTTTGGTCTGAATTCTGGCTTATCACTTAGTATCTGAGTACTTACCACTCTAGCAATTTACTTAACCTCTTTGTCATCTGCTAAGAAGGCTATAATACTACCTGCCGCACAGAGGTAGTATACAGAAAGGACTTAGCACAGTACCTGGCATATGGGGTTGAATAAATGGTGGTTAGTGTTATCATCACCAAAGGACAAAGGATCCAAAGGATACTTGAGAAGATGCTAATTTCCATCCAGGTCAAAAAGGTTTCTGAAATCACTATTTCTATCTCCTCAAATTTATGTATGATTAGAAGCTGAGTTTTTAGGGACTTATTAAACTTCTCTTTCCATTTGTCAGGAACCTGCAGGTCCACATATGTAGAAAAAATAAAAACCTCTGCAACCTCTGGTTTTCATTCAATTCCTAAGAAAAGCAACATACTGTTCATCAGAAATAGTTTTACAGGGGGCACCTGGGTGGCTCAGGCAGTTAAGTGTCTGCCTTCTGCTCAGGTCATGATCCCGGCATCCTGGGATCAAGAGGCATCCTGGGATCGAGCCCTCGTGGGGCTCCCTGTTGGGCTCCCTGCTTCTCCCTCTGCCCCTCCCCGATTCATTCTCTCCTTCCCTCTCTCTCTCTTTTTCTCTCTCAAATAAATAAGTAAAATCTTGAAAAAATTAGTTTTATACATGTATGGATTATTCCCTATACCTGAAAAGTTTCTCCTATGAACATGAAAAGAAAGAAAACAAGCTTTTATTAACCCATAAAATGCTATTTAAACTATGAGGAAGAATTAATTGTTGCAATTAGCATCAAATTTTAACAAATATGTGGTTGTAAAATGTTTGTCCCTCATTATCAAAGCTTTGGAGTTTGCAAATTGCAGTAACTGTTATCGCTATAAGAACTACAGTTAATTGGGAACTTTTACACTTCAATTACAGAAGGAAGAAAGGAAGAAAAATTATACTCAGCCATCTCTTCATAAGCTTAATGCAATCTTGGTGAGCAAAAATCAGTAGAAAAGTCTTGTCAACTTAGATTCATAACCTGAGCCAGAAGAATGTAGATGAGAAGCTAAATCCAATTATTTATAGCATGCTGGCAAAAGTCCAAGGCAGGACCATAATGAATTTTTAGAGGGTCTGGGGAAGGAGGGAAAAGGAATCCATGGAAACTTTACTAATAAATTCTCTTGCGGTGCCATATTTAGGTATTAATACCACCTGGCTGAACACATAACATTCTGAGGGTAAGTAAACTGTGTTGTAAAGCCTTAACAATTTCTCAAATGTTGATTTTGGCTACTGTGTATGTGAAAATTGGTACAAACAAGGGCTAAACTATGATCCTTATGAGCACTTTACTTCAAAGTCAATAGGAGTAAAGCAGAGGCTATCCCTTACACAACAACACCTGAAGTTATAAAAACAGGTACCTTATTTCTGCAATAGATGTTTTTATAAAGCTAAGATTTTTTTGTAAATCAAATCACTAACAAATGACCAAACACACAAAAAACCCCGGATGGCTTATTTTGTAAAAAGGCAATTTTGGGATAGAAATGTTCCCACTTAGAAGATCTCTGTTCTCTATGTCCAGATCTTAGCTCAGCCTGTCTTTAAACACCTGTCTTTGCATTTAGAAAACAAATGAAACCCGGACAAAACACCTATGTCCGACTGTCCCAGTGAAACGTAGACGGCATCTTGCCATTTTGAATGAAGGGCTCAATTCCTCCTTTCTCCATTTGGCAGGAATGCCAATTACTTTGATAATCCTCCGAAGGCACAAAAGCCATGCTGAGACTAATGCGTTCTGAAGGTGCATCCTTTATACACTGCTCATACAGTGAAGTGACCTTATAGCAAGTGCTTCTGGTGCAGAACTTGGCAACTCACAGACACAGTACAAAATATGGATCCTCAAAAGGATGCCACAGGATTGAAGTCATTCTTAAGGTATGTTGATTTGTTTCCTTTATAAATATAGAAAGAAAAAAAAAAAAAACAAGCTAGGTGCCACTTGGCTTCTAGAGCACACCATTCCCCTGGATCTCCTTCTACCCCCACCGGCTGCTCCTTCTCGGTCTCCTTTGCTGGCTCCTCCCCCATCTTCCCAGGCTCTTAGTTGAAAGGTCCCAGGGCTTGGTGCTCAGCATTCACCTGTCTATCTCTATCCTTTCCCCAGTAACGTCACCCAGCCACCCTTGCCTGAAATTCCATCTAAATGCCAACCACTCCCAAATATGTTTCCAAGCATCAAACTGCCAAATCCAGACTTACACACCTCACCGCCCATTCAGCAGTGCCTCTCCAGGTCTTACAGCCATTTCAAAAGGTACAGGGCATGTGGGACAAATAACCACTTAAAAACTCAACACTATGGTGAAAGGCAAACTATGGAGACAGTGAAAAGATCAGTGGTTGCCCGGGGCTTGGGGAGAGGGAGGGATGAACAGATAGAACACAGGGGATTTCTGGGGCAGTGAAACTAACTTGTATGATATTATAATGGTGGATGCGTGTCCTTACATATTCGTCAAAACACACAGATTGTGCAACACCAAGAATGAACCCGAACGTAAACTACAGTTTGGGGTGAAATGATGGGTCAGCAAGGGTTGGATGGTCACAAGCGTACCACTCTAGAGGAAGGTGCTGACGGTGAGGGAGGCTGGGCTTGTGGGAGGTCAGGGAGTACCGGGGAAATCTCTGTCCTTTCCACTCAGTTTTGCTGTAACCAAAAATTGTTCTAAAAAATAAAGTATATTAAAACAACAGCAGTGAATGAGCCAAGTGAAAAGGGATATCTAAAAGCTTACCACTCAATCTCTGTTCCTGTGTATCGGTGTGTATTTACAGCATCCTAGCTAGAAAGGTATATAATGCTTTTTCTAAAGATCTCCAGAGGAAGGAGGGCCCTTGTCGTCCTTCAGGAGCAGTGACATCAGCCATCAGTTTATACTTACTTCCATCAGTGGAGTCCATAGGCACCCTAATTCTTCTCATGTGGTTAAAAGTTAAGACGAGTTTTATGGGAGCTTCTTAACCAACGCTGATCTCTTAGATCCCTTGACTGGTAGTGTTTCCCACATGTCCTTCCTGGCTACCGGGGAAATAGCTGGCCAGTAGGAAAGACATCACTCTAACCAGAACTAGACTCCAGGCCACTCTTTTTCATAGAGCAGGAAGCAAAATGAGTAAAAGTCACACACGTTCCTGCCACACCTGAATACTCAACCTGTTCATCTTCAATTCCTCTCCCCTCAGCCGCCCTCCAAAACTAGGAGAAGGGAGTTTTCATCCTAGTTCTTGAAGAGAAAAAAAGAAAATAATCATCCCAGCTTGTATGTATAGAAGTAGCCGCTGATTAGGTATTATCTGATAATGTAGAATCACCCTCACAGCTGGCTGGCATCAATGCATAATTTATCCTCCAAATTGAGATACCTTTTGAGAGTGAAATGGGGCAATTGATAATTACACCTGAACAACTGAAATTATCCTGGGCAGATGAGAATGTGCAATTATCCTAATAATTTAAAGAGCACTTAACTGAATACCAGAGACTATTCTAACTGCTTTTCATGTACTGACTAATTTAATTTCCATAACAACCCAAGGAAGCAAGTATCATTATCATCTCCATTTTATGTACGTGGTTCCTGAGGCACAACGATGTTAAAACGCTTGCACAAGGTCACGCAGGACAAGAGGTAGAACAGGGATTGGAACCCCGGGCCAATGGATGACACTCTTGGTTGGTTACCATGCCATACTGTACGACAACTTTAGCGACATTCTAGAAGTCTCAATCTTTACAGTGTTTTAGAACAAGCAATTAAATCTTAATCACAGTTTTTCACAGTCCTGAATTACTTCATTACTGTGTAATTTCCTTTCTTTTACATCCAATTGAAATTACTCCTGATGTACCTTAGGGTAGAATGAGAAAAGATAAACTCAACTAGTGCTAGCAAAGAGCTGGACACTTGAGTTTCGCACTTATAGTCGATTCTCATTATTCATGGTAGTTATGTCCTATAGAGTTACTGTGAACACTGAATTAGTGGAAACTGAACCATTGCTCCTAGTGGAAATATAGGGTTAGCTTCCTCTAAGCCTCTGGTCACCACATTTTCATCAATTGATCAATACCTAACCTTGTTTTATGTATGTCTCCGTTTAAAGACATTTCATTTAGTATTATTAATTCCCTAGCATTGAACTTGTGGCCAACAGCACCATAACTCATGCCTGACAAAGCTTATCTACCCTACCACATGCATTTTCTCCATAAGGTGCAGGAAGGCTTCCTGAACCTAGAAACTCCAGATAGCAATTCCGCACTATATCTCTAGTGCTGGGGGGGGAGGGGTGCTGCTCTTAAACAGCAAGATCACCAATCAAAAGGCCCACAAAAATGTGAAAACTGTGACATTAAATAGACTGCATGTCTGAATGACTGCAGAAGCACAGCAAGTATTAATTCTGGGTTACAAATACATTTTAGTGAGTAGTAGGCCAATTTGCCAATATGGAATCCACAAACAATGAGTATCAACTGTACATGTCACTAACAAGGGTATCAAGCTCCTGCAGCAGCAAGAGTACAGAGATTTCAATACTAACAGGCAAATCTGAGTGCAAGTCCCCACTCAGACACCCACTGGTTGGGTGACTGGGGTAACCTACCTCCCTCTAAGCCTTCTTTTCTTATCTATAAAGTACTAATGCCCAAACTTTCTCTTCCTTGGGTCAAATAATAGTAATTTTAGTAACTTTTCATCTTGACTTTTTTTTTTTTAAGATTTTATTTATTTATTCATGAGAGACAGAGAGAGAGAGAGAGTCAGAGGGAGAAGCAGGCTCCCAAGGAGCAGGGAGCCCGATGCGGGACTCGATCCCAGGACGCCGGGACCATGACCTGAGCCGAAGGCAGGCGCTTAACCGTCTGAGCCACCCAGGCGCCCTTCATCTTGAGTTTTATTTTCCATTTCTAATAATTTTTCACTACATGGTCTTTACGGAGCTAAGCCCCCATATTTCTCATATGCTACAGAGTCAGGCTAAATATAGGAACCTGGTTCTGATCTAACTGTAGCAAATGTAGTGGGATTGGTAGCTACACTGACTCCTCTCAGGGAGCCTAAATTTAAACCCCAATGAGAGAAAACAGGGTGCAGAATAGTATATACTGTCAATATGCTACCTCTTAGGAAAAGAGGGACAGCAAGAAACCATTCATATTAGCCTATACTTGCATGAAGAAATGCTGGCAGGAGAAACAAGACATCTTTCACGGCAAAAGAGGGGGAGAGGTAACAGGACAGGGGATAGGAGGGTGTGGAGGGCATCTCAGTACATAAGTCTAAACCACTGACATTGCACTTTTAAGCCATGTACATACAGAACTTATTAAAAACACAATGAAATATCCTCTCCTGTAAAAAAATGAGTCAAGCAAGGGTCAGAAGTCTGGGTTCTAGACCTAGCTCTGATTCTTATCAGCTGTGAGGCCTGGGACACTGTAAGTTACAGACTGGGATAGATGGCCTCTAAGCTCTCCCTCAATCCTCAAAGACCACGGAAATCGTTTATGAATCACAAAATAAAGTAAAAGTGTTAATCGAGCCCAGTGGTACGACAGCATTTACTATGAGACACAGATCAATCGCAAGTGGGCTAGCTCTTAGTCAAGCTAATCATCTAACATGATTGGTAGGTTTTACAATTTCTATTTCCTATTTCAAATAAGTCATCCGGAAGTTTAAAAAACAAAACTGTAATCAGAATTAGAGAAATTTTAACAAAACTAAACATTATCTAAGAACATGATATAAAAAGAGTTTCTAGTAAAGCACAAATCAGATGAATTTTCCTTAAGCTAGATAAACTCACAGTATCCAAATCCCCCAGATCTATAAATCACTCAGAAGTAAGGAAATTGAAGAATTATGTATTCAAACTAGGAGCATATTTAGTATTTTGAACTGTGACAGATACAACCCAGGCTCTGTTTTTCTTTAAATAAAAATCTTCATACTGTAGTTAAATGATCAGTTTATAACATTACAGAAATGTTGGTTTACTAAGACCCATTCCATATATACCAGTTGCCCATTTAATGAAGTTACTTGCAAATACAAAATAATTAACAACATATAACTAGAATGGTATTTCTACATATAAAGACAAAATGGAATTATATGTGAATTAAAACATCTATTAAAGATTATTAATCTTATGAGATTAATCTAATAAGGGAACATGAGGAAGGAAGAGTAACTAAGGGTTAGAAAAGTCACTTCCCTGGTTCCTGGGCCATCCTGAGTCCTGCGCTTTGAGGGGTTCTCAGGTTTCTATTTCTCAAGTACCTGTTGCATGTGTGTTCTGGTTCTGATCTAACTGTAGCAAATGCAGTCAGATCACCAGGACAGGAATTGTGCCTGTCCTATCCACTGTTACATTTCCAATGCCTAGCACAATGCCTGCTACATAGTAGGCGCTTTACAAATTATGGGGGGGGGGGGGGGGGCGGAACCTCATCCTAAACACTTTGATAGAATATTTTATTAAAGAGGAAGATATAATGCCTAAAAATCTCATATTCACAGAAATGACTATTTCCCCAAGAAAATAAATTCCATAACTTATGGGGAACCATTCACTTAAAGTAGGAAAAAAAATAGAGGTAGCCCTGGCTTATTTGAGGAGTACAGGAAGAAAAAAAAAAAAAAACATACCTAGTGCTATTCTTCATTTAAGACTGGCTGTTTGACAAACTAAAAGAAAAGTAAATAGGTACTGGTGCATAATGGTGTGTGCAGTAAGCTATCATCCAATTAAAAAAATCATACTTGTACGTGCAAAGAACATTTCTGGAAGATACACAACAAACCCATTGGCAGAATTTGAATTTTTCACCATATATACATATTATTTTGGGTAGTGGTGGGTGGGACCTCTCACCCACTCTTTCTTGGATTATAACATCCTCCAAATGGATCCACATCTAGCCAGCCCTTCTCGAGGGCATACACAGCTCACAGGGAAAAAACAGTCATTTCAAATGGATCTAAGCAGTTCTAGACAAATTAAACTTTCACCTCATCACACTTTGCCTACAGTTGAATTCCAGGCTTGTTAAAAAGAAATACATCCACTAAGATAATCAAAATGTTATGCCACGTTTTCCTCAAATATGGTGTTCAACATTTTGCAGAGGAAAGGAAAGGCAGTTAGGCTTTGAGAGCCCTCTGCCCCATCTGTTTTTCATAGCTTGGATGTTGACTCTCAGAAAACCGTTTTCACACATTATCTTATTAGCAGGTTATTCACATCTTTACTTCTTCTAGCCAATCTTTCCCACATTAAAAAACAGAATACTGGCAATGTGTACAGCTACATTTTTTCATACCATCCCCAAAAGGCTTTTACCACATCCAGGCCCTAATGTAAGTCAGACTTCTGAGCCTAAGGGAACGTTTGCAAAGCCCACCCTCTTGAGACCAACTTTTCTGAATTCATACCATGAGGAAAATATACTGTCTAGCAAAAGCACTGTAGGAATAAGTAATTCTCCAAGTGTGAGTTGGTGATAACAGACTCCCAAGCGGCCGAGGACCTCAGGGCCCCAGTTTTAGATTCCTTTGTTAGTCTGATAAACATGAGCTCCATGCTGATGGAAAACTCACTTAGCAGCTGACATGTGGAAGGATGAAGTGATCTGCCTACAGATGAGATTAGCATTCCTTGCTCCGGTCTCAGGAGAGAGAAGTGTGATCAATAAGAACTGGTCTTCAAAATTAGGTATCAGTTCATGCCAAGAAAGTCTGCAATAAAACAGACAAAGGCAAGCCAAAATTTCTCCAGTTTGAACATCTGAGCTTCCAAACATAGGGGTCTTCAAAGAGTCCAGAGGAATATGTTTTATTCAAAAACATGCAGGGGAAGAGTGTTTTGAGTTTAAATAATTATACTTTCTCAGTTGGAAAGGATACTTAATAAGCAAAAAAGCAGAACCACCCCAGTGTATACCACTCAGAAATGTTAATAAAATGACATCCTGATCTCTGAATTTATTAATAAATTGGTTAACTGATATTCTGATATTCTAAATTAATTAAAACTAATCTAAATTAATCTAATTCTGATAACAAAAATAGTTTCGTGTTAGTAAACTGGATATTGGCCAGGAAGACTGAAAAAAGAAAAATAAAGGGATGGGCAAGGGTCCAACTAAAGGCATTTTAATACAGTGATCCCCACGGATGGCACAAACATAAACAAAGCAACCCAAACTCTTCACTGATATTTAATATGGTCTAAAACCTGCAAAACATGAATTTTCAAATGACCCTACCAGATGCTCCAAAAACTAGACATAAGGCCGCTAAATCTGTGATAGAGATTTTTAAAAAACAGTCCTCCTAAGGATCTTTCATTTCCTATTACTTACTAAAGTCCTAGAGAATAATTTCATGGCTTAATCACTTCTGCTCTCTTTTCAATAGACTAGACCTCAAGTAAAATTTCAACTTATGAGAGTGGCTATCAAAGATGTCCTGGAAAACATCTTACTCTTAGCAGATTTTTCAGAGATATCTACGTACATACACAAATATATAGAGAAATATGTATAACTAAGTGCTGTTCATCAAATATACACAAGATGCAAGAGAATCAGAAGTAGGAGCTCCAAAACAGGACAACTCCAGCAGATGAACACAAACACTGCTATTATGCCCTGTTCTGGTCGTTCGCATCACTCTTCTCTGCTAGAAAAGAAATTCCAATGAGCTCCCGATACAGAGACAGTTTTCTTGCTACAAAGGGACCTTTGTTTGAAACCCCCACAAGTGACGAGGTCAATCTTAGCCAATCTTGACATTTCCATGGAACCTTTCCACCAAATTTTTTTCTAAACTCAAATCATTTCCTGAAGCCTTTTTGAAATCCAAAGAAAACACTGTATAGATAAAGTATCAGTTAGGTCCTTTAACAAATGCCATTCATGATACACATTTTCCTCAAGATATTTTTCTATAAATACACTTGTAATATCTAAAATCGCAAGGGTTGTATGATTTAATCCACATCCTTCAAAAAAAACAGGCTAAGAGGATGGTAATAATATACTGAATTAATATTTAAAACAGTATTCACCTGTCTTCTTAGTATATAGAAAGCGATTTCAGATTTTTTAATAAAATCATATTTTCACAGCTTTTACACAAAGTTGACATTTTAAAAATTAAAATATTTTCCTGCAAGGTTGCTCAGTATTTATATTACCACCTAAGGGACAAAGAATTCTTTCATTTAAGTCTTAAGAAGGACTTGCAAACTCATTTTCTATGAAAGTCTACTTTGAAAACATTAGACTTTTCACAAAGCAGCAACTAATCTGAATTTATTTAGTTCTTTTCTTTAATCTCAATTTAGACAACACTTTCCAAACATGCATTTCATTTTCTTCCCCAAATCATTGCGAAAGTAGCTTAATGACATAAACAATTTGGATGTCTTTTTAATTTTATTGTATAGTTGCATGTTAGGGCTTCTGATAAGATATAAATTATAGGACACTTTCATAATCAATTAGCTTATACTGTCAACACTTCAACCATGGAGCCACATTCAGAGACTGTCTGTGGTAAAGATACTGGACAGTATCTTTACTGGAACGATGACCACAGGGAAATGACAAGATGATGTCTATGATGTGCCATGCACTGAGCAGTGTCAGAAAACGAGATGTTCTTTGTTTTTAAAGTCTCTGCATTCTAAAAGGTCAAAGACATTCAAATATTAGATAAGAGTCTAATCACGTTCTATGACTAGCTCCAAAGGTGATATACACCAAAAAGAGTAAATCCTAATTATTTTCCAGATAGGCAATCCCTAGCAGAGGCTAAACTGAAATTTAGTTCTTTAGGCTGAAACTTCAACTGCTCTTAAAGTATATGTGTAGTTTTGGAAAAGTGGTCTTGGGGAATGCATTCTGAAGAATCAAAAAAAAAAAAAATCACTAGTTTCAATTCCATTTAAAAACGTGAATGACCTTAAACCAATTCACATAATTTGGGTCTCAATCTCCTTACCTGCCGCAGAGAAATGACAGTACTCCCCAGGACACTATAAAGGATTAAATCAGCTGAAATAAGAAAAGCCCTGGAAAAACATAAAATTGATGCCCAGGTGCTAATAATTAATGTTGCATTTAGGAGAAACATCCCACAATAAATGAGCAATCAGCAAGCTTAAAGGAGCTTGCTTTTGAAATTTAATTCATCAACCATCTTCCTCATGCTTAAATCAAGTGCTAGATTTAACTTGGCTAGATCACAAAGTTTACATTAAAATCTTTTCCATCGGCCAGAAAAACTGTGTGGTCCTGCTTGTTTAACTCACAACTGGCAGAGTCAAAAGTCCATGTAATGGTTCAAAATCTCCAGCTGTAAATGCAATGCAGATGAAATACTGCAACTAAACCCCAGCCATTGTTTCTTTTTCCAAAGTTCTACCCTCATTTAAGATTGATAACAGCTAATGACTAAGCTTGGTAACACTTTCATCTGTCCCAACCAGGAGCATTGTCCAAGCTTAAATCTCCATGTGACAACTCAGAATCCACAGACTCTTGGAGCTTGCAAAAGCAATGCAAGAAGGCAAAAAAGCATGTAGTAGCCCCAAACATCTGCAAAAACTAACTAGGAGAATGGCCTAATTGGCAGCTGGAGCATGTCAGGGCCTGTTTGGAAGTACTGGTCCAAGGAATCTACTGTTTGCCAGGCAAACACCAGGCTGAGAGGAAGCAAACAGCTCAGATTTTAGTCCTAACCTAAGTCAGGACTAACATGCTTCATGATTAGGAAAGAATCCGTTTATCTGGACTTCATTCAATGTCAAAATGAAGGTGATTGTTAGAATGTTGTAAGACATGCCACAACCACCTTTAAAAACAAACCCATGCAAAACACTGTGCTAGAGTCTCTAAGACAAGACCTGTCCTTTAAACTCGTCCTAGAACAATGCCAGCAGAGACAAATATAGGGAGGACATCACTCAAAAGTCATTACATAAAAAATCCAGACACATTTCAGAGTACCAGGCAGAGGTGATCAAAATCACAGTAACATTATCAACAAAACCACTGCCACTTGAAAGCTCACCTAGTGTGGTGCTAAGTATTGTCTCCTTTAATTCTCATACCAACCCTATGAGGCTAGATAAGCTATGGTCCCTATTAGAGAGAGGGAGAACTAAGATTGAGAGATAGTACTTGCCTACCACGATGCTAAAACGATATATTTTTCAAAGTTTGAGGCTTTACGTATTTGTGCTGTCATCTTCAACTTGTTGCTTCCTACAACACTTAATAATGGTAATTATAGTAATAATGTATTTAAACACAAATATTGTTGATAAAAATTGTAAAACATTACTTAGCTCGAACTAACGCCAATTGCCATTTGACAAAAACAGAGTGAAGGGTACACATGCACCTGGTGACCAGTGTCCCAAAAGAAGAGTGGGGTTTCAAGGTATCAGCTGTCACCGTACCTGGTTTCCTGCGCTACAGTGCCTCCCTTACTTGGGCCTGGCTCTCTCAGTCCAGAGTCCATCTATTTTGCCCTGCTGCTACGTGAAGCAGGGTATCATCCAGCTGTGTAGAGCTGAAGGGGGTGTGGGAGGGAGGGTCTGGGCTCTACTTTCCAAACTGGCTTTCACAAAAATCCCGTTTTTAGTCACGCCTTTACTCCAACTTCATCAATTCCTGCACCTTCCAGAGGTTCTAGAGTTTAAAACTAGTTCTTTCTTGACTTTCCTCACTACCGGCTTAGAGTTAACCTTCCCAGATTGCCTGAAATAGTTACTAAGAGTCCATCTGTTTTCAGGTTCCAAAATATGGCAGCTCTTGTCTCTTTTCTTGTTGTTGTTGTTGTTATTGTTGTTGTTGTTGTTGTTTAATCCTTGGTTTGTGCTTTGACTATCCTATCATTTTTCATGGGATTTCAGAAGGGAATGAACTGAAGGGCATGTGTCTCAGCAGTCATCTTTAAATGGGTAGCATCAGTTACAAAGACTTTTTAGAACAACTTCAGACCCACTGCTTTTCCACAGTCTTACCTGAAAGGACTGGGACTGTTATTCAGACACCTGTAGTCTTTCTTCCCCTACTTGAAAGGATACATAAATAATAACTACTTATTTCTTTTACTATTACTTCAGACACCGATTATTGATAAAAGCTGAACAATGTGGACTAAAATATTCATGAATTTCAAATCAACTTCTTCACTTATTTATCTCAGGACAAAGAAAAAGCCAAAGCATGTCATAAAAAGTGGCTTCTCAGTGTCACTGACTTTCAACTATCAGCTGAAGAAGTTTGGTTTTAAAAAAGTTTTTCTGTTACATGAAGAGAAATAGGGCAGTGAGGAAAAAGAATCTTCTGGGGGAACAAGTACTGGGTATTATTTTGTATGTTTATTATTTTTATAATTTACTCTTCCACACAAGGCAGAAACTGAAAAGTTTGGCATTAGCTGCTCATTATAGGTTGGGAATCAATTCAGTTCCTTAGGACACAAAACCACATTGATGGGTATTTTTATTTTACTCTGCAGAAACTGAAGCCAGCAGAGTTTTAGCTTTAAAATTACTTCCTAAAGAAATACCAATGTTTTAACTTTGCACTGGGAAAAAGAAAAGCAAGCATATTGCAAAGTTCTTGTTTTTTTTTTTTTTTTAAAGATTTTATTTATTTATTTGAGAGAGAGAGAATGAGAGACAGAGAGCATGAGAGGGAGGAGGGTCAGAGGGAGAAGCAGACTCCCTGCCAAGCAGGGAGCCCGATGCGGGACTCGATCCCGGGACTCCAGAACCATGACCTGAGCCGAAGGCAGTCGCTTAACCAACTGAGCCACCCAGGCGCCCCCATATTGCAAAGTTCTTTAGCACTGTCTACAGTCGACCAGGCAGACACCTGAGAGGCAAACAAAACTCCTCTTTCTCACCAAGTCCTCAAGACTCCATGTTCCAAATGTCCCTCAAGTCCTTGCTCTTAGGCTCTCTCTCGGTTTCCCAACATGTGTGGCTATGTTACTGTCATGGCGTCAAATCTTTCACCACCTTCACCTCCTCTCTAATGTGAACAGCATGCTGTCGTGTCCCCGACCACCATGGCCATCCGCTACTGGATTGCTCAAGGTTTCCACACAGCCTTCAGGAAACCGTGAAAACGCCTCAGCAGAGCACAGAAAGGCCAACGCCATCTGTTCTCACCCTCGCCTTCGATGATTCTCACCGGGCTCCAGTGCGACCCATACCTGTGCATTTCAGTGACCCACACCTGCTCTAGGATTCCTCCGAGCACACACTGTGGATGGTTCACCAGCCGCCACTGACCCCTGAAGACCAACAGCCGCCAAATGCTCTAGAACCCAGGCATCTTGCAGAATAGGAGGCTCCACAAGTGTGGACTGAAGTGAGCAATTCTTTATAAAGAAAAGAACTTAGTAGGGACACACCACTGATAAGCACTCACACCCAGCATCAGAATGATCTCGTCCCTGCCTGCTTTCCTATAATGTCTTCTTAGTGTTATTTATCAGCCTGAGTCACTATAAAGGGGACCAGATGTTGCACTGTTCAATCCACAAAGCTGAATATTGAGCATGTTCTGACCTCACCCTACCCTAAATATCCCATCAACTCTGGCTACAGTTTTTCATTAGGGAAAAGTACAATGAAGGTAGTCTTCATTATGCCACACCGAACAATATCATGCTTCGTCAGTAATCACTGCGTTAAACACCAGTCATTTGCTTTATTCAACATTTAGCATTTTCTTACAACTGGAAACTCTTTTTTGGGGCAGCACATTAAGTAGTTACCACTTTAGAGTCACTTGGAGACCAAATGCTAGAAGCTCAGCAAAGAGGCATTACATAATGAAATGAGCTCTGCAAATCTGAGCATTCTGAATTTTTATAAAACGCTATATCTAAAATGAGTGTTTCAAACTAAATTGAATAAACTTTTGTAATATGTTTCTATGATACAGACATTGAATTATCATGGAGAAGCTGAACATTCCTAGTTGAAATACATTATAACAGAGATCAAGTATCACATAGGTAGCTATCCAGATTACAACACTGCCTTTTAAGGCACCTGGGTGGCTCAGTCAGTCAAGCATCTGACTCTTGATTTCGGCTTAGGTCATGATCTCAGGATTGTGAGATTAAGCCCTGTGTTGGGCTCCCTTCCTCTCCCTCTGCTCCTCCAACCACCCGCTCTCTCTCTCTCTCTGAAATAAATAACATTTTGAAAAAGAAAAAACACTGTCTTTTAAGTAAAAACAAAGTAAAAATATAAAAAATGTTTCTTTCTTTATCTTTTAATGGAGGTTAAGAATTTTGAGTTTTGTTTTAAAAATAAGAAATAAACAAAAATGTCCAGAATAGTGTCTTACTATAAGCCAGTATAGAAATGAAAACTTTTTAATAAAATCATAAAAGACTTAAATTTTGTAAAAGATCGAAATTAAAATCATAAAATTTTAATCTATAAATAAAATGAGTTATTCCAGGGTTAACCAGATACAGATTTTTTTCAATCCCCATTTAATAAATAAATAATTGAGGGGGTGAGTTTTAGCAACCTGCTCAAGGTTAACCAACTACCAAAAGGAGAATCAACTGTTCGAGCCCAGGCCCCTTGTGAACCACACTGATACACAAGTCGTGCTGTCAGGGCTCAAAGACCATAAGGACCCAAAGCACATGCTTTGTGCATAAAAACACGCCACTGTGGTTTTCAGAAAACATATCCTCATTAAAATCATGGCTTACATTTTATATTTATCAAAACAGTAATAATTCTTGATAGCTGTGTATCTAATACAGAGCTTTGTTTTTGTAGGTCAACCCAAGTACAAGTTAAAATGAAAGAGACTCATTCTGAAATCTGAATACCTTTCAAAGAGGGACCCATCATTGAAGGCTCTTGTTCTGAGCTCTTCACCGAAGGAGAAAAGAGGTTTTCATTTATCTTACCGAAACTGGCAAGACTGGTACCAAAAGGACCAGTAGGCTGAACACAAGCAACAACCCAGCTTCTAAACAAGGATTTCCGTGTGGTGGTGCATGCCACCACCCACACACCATGGGCCCAGTGTTCCCGAAGGCACAGTGGGTCCTCTGAACATGTATTTTTAAGTATCCATTCCAGTCTCAAGATGGACAGGATCTCTTCCTGAGGCAGATTCTGGCTTCTGAAGTTGTGCCACTATCAAGGAAATTTGAAGATCTCATTGATCTGACCACAAACTCCAGCTCTCGGAAGTAGCCCCAACTCACACGCTAACCTGTTCAGCATGAATGTTCCATCTTGTGAGTTCAAAAGGAAGATCTACCTGCACATGGTGATGGAGCCAGCAGGCATGAACATGTTATCATTCCTGGCTGCCTGGCTCTGCCCTCATGTGACAAGTAAGCAAGGTCCAGATTTGCAAGATACATCCAGATACTCCCCCCTAGGACAGATCCAATTCTTGTGGGCCCTAGAGCTTGTACAGTATGCAGGCCCACCAAGAAAGAAATTAGGCACAAAAGCAAACATTTAAGAGGTACCTCTGCAAGTGAGAAGCCTTGAAGCTCAGGCTTCACTAATTATACGGTAAAGCCACCTTTGACCCAACTGTATAAAATTGCCGAAATTCAACCATTTTGATCTAGCAAGACAGCAACTTAGGGTGGCTCAATGTATCACACAGGGCTCCTGCACAGGCTCTGTAGCTGACTCAGAAGAATGTAACAGCTCACTACTGGTGTACGCTTATTAAAACTAATAAGGAAAATTCCCCTCTAATAGTGCTTATGAAATGTTAAGTAGGGAAAACCTAAGGAAACCATTATGGTCACCATGACTACATTTTCAAAATAATATTTACGTAGATGAACAAAAAATATGAAAATGTAAACAAAAATAATTTTTGTATTTGAATAGTACCACCATGAGTTACTTTCCCTCACAACTAAAGGTTGTTCTATTAACCGTATAATTTTTTTTTTTTAAGATTTTATTTATTTGCGAGAGAGAGAATGAGAGACAGAGAGCATGAGAGGGAGGAGGGTCAGAGGGAGAAGCAGACTCCCTGCCGAGCAGGGAGCCGGATACGGGACTCGATCCCGGGACTCCAGGATCATGACCTGAGCCGAAGGCAGTCGCTTAACCGACTGAGCCACCCAGGCGCCCCTAACCGTATAATTTAAAAGGAAGAAGAGGTCAAGTGTGAGGAGAGGAAGAGGCAGCGACACACAAGGGAGTGATAGACCTCAGATGTGACTGTCTGTGGTGACAATTTATTACACACTTGCCATCCGTCTAATACATCAACAACCCGAAACGTATCTTAAAATTTATTTCAAGGGATCAGGATAAAAGCCAACTGAATCAATGAGAGACCTCATACTTCCAAAGGTCTTCCCTTTGAGATAACATAGATGTTTGTTAGTAAGGAAGGTCTTGGCATGACCAAAGGCCAACTAAGGTGAACTTACTTTTTGCTTGCCTCACAGACATCTGTAATGTTGGAGAAAAGATGGTGACTCTCTGTTTTGGTCATTGTATCACTCAGTTCTTTAGAATTTTTAAACATTCGTATCAAGATCTCCAAACTGAGCAAATAGGAATGTTCAGAGGATATGACTTCAAAGATAGCCTGGTATGAAGGAAAAAGAAATATATTATTAATTATTGTAATTGAAGAACTAAATAAAGTTTTCATAATTCTCCTATAAAAACAACGTATCTTAAAAAGCACAGAAAGATAAGCACGAAGAAAAATGCATCACCAAACTACTGTCTTTTTTATATAAGGCACATAACACCCAAACCTCAGGAAGTAGAGTCAGTCACTGCCCACAGTGTAAAAATGAAAAAGTGAAAGCATTTAGATGACTTGAGATTGCATCCTGAGGTCATGCTTTGTTAAGGGGTAGAATCTGTGGAAGGAAAGCTTAGGGCATGTCATAAAATCTCAGTGTGACATTAATTAACCTTTGGGGTCATCTCCTCCAGGCCTGTTTTCAAAGTCTGCTGCTCTGGGACACTAAGGATTTATAGACACCACTTGGGATTCCAAGAAAATTTCTTACAAATACATTTCTTTGCTCTCCTCTTACGCAGGCTCCTTCTCTCCCCATATTTTAATCCAACAAATTTGCAGTCAATTACAGCAAAGAGTCAGGGTATACTAGAAGACCATGACTGTATCTACCCTCAAAAGGTTCTCATCAGCCACAGGAATTCTTTTATACTAAACTCATACAACTGAAAGTAATTCTGTTCATTCAACAAGACACCCTTTCTGCTCCCGTCAGTTTCTCAAGAAGGAGTGAATCAGGACCCTCTGCAGAAATGCTTGGTGTCAAGGCACACAGCCGTTGACCTGATAAGTGTTCATTAATGATAAAAAGCCAACTCACATATGTGGGTAGGCACCATCGCCCTGTGTAAAGAATTCATCTAGCTCCTTAACAAAATCACCTTCAGATCCTCCAAGAATGGCAACACAGGGATTCCTCCTCAGGTCGGGGTGGTAAATATCCTCGCAGGCCTGAGATTCAGATCCTTCCTGGGGATCTCCCTGGTAACACTGCCATCATCACCTTGGCCTCCAGGCACGTGTCCTCAAGCCCTTGGCCCAAAAGGCCCAGAAGATTCTTGCCGTAAGTCCCTGTGCTATGGCTGAAGCTGGGTGAGAGCAGGCAGACACAGGCAAGTGGACGCCCAGCTGCTGGTAAGTGGACCATATTCTGTAGGTCAGGTTAATGGGGCTGGTCTCAATGTTCATCTCCCTTTTCAGCATCTATAAGCTTTAAAGGAAGTCTTACTTAAAGGTGCTGGTCTAGCCTCAGTTGTGTTCCAGGGACTTAAGTGATATAACCATCTAATGAGTATGCAGTAAGAACATGAAGAGTCTCACCTGACCTGTATCTTGTATAATTCTATTCAATCGATACAATTATCCCCGGGAAATGTAGTGTAAACTGAAGAAAACTGTCGCTTCCTGACCAAAAATAGTGGATGTCATGTTGTTAATAGATATGGTACCCTGAATGACAAAATATTTTCAAAAGCAAAGGCTTTTGTAATCACATGCAAAATACTAAGATTTAAACAAAAAGATCACATGAACTATACAGAATAGATCATAGGAAAAGATGATTAAGTGGTAGTTTAACATAATAGGTTTAATGTAATAACTGTTAAAACATCCTACAATAGAGCCATCAACTACTTAAAAGCAAATTGGGTTAAACTTTCTAAAAATAGCTATATAGGAATCGAAAGGAACCATAAAGTTAGATTTGCTGCTGTCATTAGTTTTTTTTATATCACAAATCTGAATATTTTCAAAATATAAAGGAAATAAATAGGTTCAAATAGAAAAGGTTTAAAAGAACACATATGTTCAAATGGGGTTAGGACCCTGGAGTAGCTCTTGAATTTGTCCACAAACATTATTTATGCTGCAATGTTAATAATAAAGAAAAAAAACATATCACTTACTGTCCAAAATTTGGACAACAGATTTTTTAAGGTGGTATTTATACAGTGGAATACTATATAGTGGTTTGAATGATCTAGATTAATATACATTAACATGGATAAGTCCCCAAAATAGTGCTGAATATCAAAAGTAAACAAAAAATATGTTCAGAATCATCACACTCACATATGCACACAAATATATGTACATAAATATATGTAATACATGATTTAAAAACACAGATTGAGGGGCGCCTGGGTGGCTCAGTCAGTTAAGCGTCTGCCTTCGGCTCAGGTCATGATTCCAGGGTCCTGGGATCGAGTCCCGCATCGGGATCCCTGCTTAGCAGAGAGTCTGCTTCTCCCCCTGCTCCCCTCCCACCACTTGTGCATTCTTTCTCTCTCTGCGCACTCTCTCTCTCTCTCTCGCTCGCTCTCAAATAAATAAATAAATAAAATCTTAAGAAAAAAAACACAGATTGGATAGGTACACATCAATTCATAATTATAGCTGACTCTGGGGAGGAGAGGAAGGAAATGGCACCACGGAGAGTGTAGGGATTCTACTTTATTGAAAGTCTTGTTTTCTTTAAAAACTATAGGGAAAAAATTATAAATGTAATACATTTGTTAATTCTCAGTGATGGGTACACCAATGTTATATACTATTCTGGTTTTTTTAAACTTAAAAAAAATGACACTATAATGTCCCCTTGTATTTTTGTGTTAGTTCATGCCAATAAAATAAAAATACAGCGCATATCCTTTGTGCAGTTTATATGCGTGTATATACATAAACATAGTAATATGCATATAACAGGAGAAAAGTGCTGAGAACTTCACTATATTATTACAATGAGTAATTTCCTTAAACTGCATTTATTTAAATTTCAAGTTGTAAAATCCTATTACTATCTGTTTTATTTTTTATTAAGTAAACCTTTATTTTGGTATAATTTTAGATTTATAGGAATCTTGCAAAGAGGGTTTGGAGCTCCTGTGTTTCCTTCATCCAGCTTCCCCTAACCAGGGCACACGACATAACCACGGTCCATTACATTTTATCTGCAGACACATGCATGTACTTTACTCAGATTACACCAGTTTTCCCACTAATATCCTGTTTCAATCCAGGATCTAATATCTCTTTCATTTTTCAACATATTTCTTCCAGTTTAAATACCTGACTAGGTGTTGTTTAAGCTAAAATGACATTAAGGTTATTTTAAGTTTTCTTTCCTGGGTTCTTATGTGTAGTTTTATTTGACAATGAACACATACCTCTTACGCAAAAAGAACAAAATGAATACGTTTTCAAAGGAAAACACTGAACCAGTGCACACAGTAGGTGAAAGCACACACTCTCTTCGGAGCTCTAAAGTATCTGCTCGGTAGAAAACATACCTCCTGTCTCTTTCTTTCCTCCTGGCTAACTGTCTGTGATAATCCATTTCTTTTCACCTAGAGGAAGAAGCAAAATAAAACTGAGCTCATTTACTTCAACAATTTATTATGTAAGGCATAACTCCATGCTCTTTGAGAAATGAATTTTAGGAAATTATGCAAAATGTGTGAATTCAGCACATATTAATTTTTGGGTCCCTCATAGAATATTTACTCACATTAATAAATTAGCATCAACACAAAAGAACTGCAAAGTGTGTGAATTCAGCACATATTAATTTTTGGGTACTTCATAGAATATTTAATCACATTAATAAATTAGCATCCACACAAAAGAACTGCAAAGTGTCTAGAACACTATCCCATCAGGTTGTGCTAATCTATTCTAGTCTTAGGTCTAGATATTCCTAAAATGCTTATCAAATTAATTTCCCAAATCATAAATGAAGAAATCTAACAATAAAGAAAGTGAAGCCACCCATCTGAGAGTTTAATGCCCAGGATCCCACACTGAAAAATAACCTTAATACTATTTTTCACCAACACTCCATGGAATACCCATGCTCTTCATAGAAACCCAATCAAGAAACAAAGAAAACAAAGTCTCCCCTGCCCCAATTTCAGCATTATTTTCAGCACATTGAAATTTGACAAAGAAGGGAATGCCTGGGTGGCTCAGTCCATTGAGCACTGGAAGGATCCTTGATTTCTGCTCAGGTCATGATCGCAGGGTCCTGAGATAGAGCCCTGCACCAGACTCTGTGCTCAGCCGGGAGTCTACTTGAGATTCTCCCTCTCCCTTTCCCTCTGCCTCCCACCCTGGCTCACATGCTCTCTCTCGCTCTCTAAAAATTAATTAATTAGGGACGCCTGGGTGGCTCAGTCGGTTAAGCGTCTGCCTTCGGCTCAGGTCGTGATCCCAGGGTCCTGGGATCGAGTCCCACATGGGGCTCCCTGCTCCGCGGGGAGCCTGCTTCTCCCTCTGCCTCTCTCTCTCTATCTCTCATGAATAAATAAATAAAATCTTTAAAAAAAATTTAATTAATTAATTAATTAGACAAAGAAGGATATTAACCTGATATTCTTTGGAGAAGCAACAGTACCCACAAGAACCAAAGCACCAGTACTGTACTTGGAGTAATGCAGCTGCATTGTTAGCTAAATCACTGCGATCTCTACCTAAATTACCATGCACTTTTTATTTGATTACTGCAGTTTCTACCATGATTCAGCTTCTTTTTTTTTCTTAAGATTTTATTTATTTATTTGACAGAGAGAGAGAGAGACAGAGAGAGAGGGAACACAAGCAGGGGGAGTGGGAGAGGGAGAAGCAGGCTTCCTGCCGAGCAGGGAGCCCGATGCGGGGCTCGATCCCAGGACCCTGGGATGATGACCTGAGCCAAGGCAGACGTCCAATCAACTGAGCCACCCAGGCGTCCCACAGGATTCAGCTTCTAACCCAGCTGAACCATGAACTCCGTGAACTCAGGGCCCCGTGGTGGCTTCTGGTATACCTGGCACTGAGTCTGGCATGTGAAAGATACTCATGTTTTTCAGCTAAAGATTAAATTAGCAAAAGGTAAGGCATACATAAAATATTGACCAATTAAATTCTGGGCTTAACAGAAAGAACAGCAAGAAAGGAGAGTGTCCTCCCTTTTTGTGAGAAACTAATAGCAATAATATATAACACAGGTCTTCAAACATTTATAAAAAGCACAACGATTTGATATCCACCATCCTCCATTTAAAAATAAATATGTTTCCCATGACAGCTGGAGATTATTCTTCTTTCTCCTTAAAAATCACATTTCTATGTCAATTTTCCCCCAAAATTTCCTAACATAATTCTGTGTGGTAGGGTATCTTATTAATCACCCTAGCATACTTTGATGCAAAAATACATTTTTCAATTTAATTTTCTAAAATTTCCTGTGACCATTGAGCTTTAAGTATAAAAGAGACTCTTCTGGATTATATAATCACCACAAATATCATTAATAACCTACGATCAAAATAACACAATAACTGCCAATTTTAATGCATTAGGCCCTAAAAGTAAATTTTACTGAGAATGCAATTCTTAGTAAGGTGGGGGGTGGGGGGGGGTTATAGTGGCTTCATTAAAAGAGGCTTCACTGAAACCAATATTTTAAATTGACCCTCCGTATCTTGTACCCCAGTGGAATGACACCTTGGAACAAGGCACCACACTAAGATTTGAGATGGGTAAGGGGAACACCTTTCTTTAGTAAAATTGCAAAAAGGGCAATTGTGAGAGAGAAGATTGGAAAAAACCCTGGGGTAACACTTAGCACACATAGTCTCAATTTTAGAAAGGGGAGGATACCTGGAACGTAAAGATCTAAAAAAATGGGTCCTTAAAAGATCTAAAAAAATGGATCCCTGTCCACTTTGCATGGTCTTCATGAATCCCCGGTGGTGTAAACCTTAGCGTGAAAACTGTGGGTGCATAGTGCCCTACATTGTGCTGTCACGGAAATGAAGACACATGTTATGGTCTCTAACCTGACTTTTGGAAAAGGATAGAAAGCAGTAGAGTAGTGTAGAAAGAGTCCTAAATCAGTGGTAAAATCAGCGATCACTTACGGAACATTCACTGTGTGCCTGGATGTGTCATAAGCATTTTATACCCCCTTTCCCATTGAATCCTCCTAAAAACTCAAGAAAGTCAATAATACTATCCTTATCTCCAATTCAGGTGGGGATAACAAGCGAGGCTTAACATCTAAGAGCTCACAGCTAACAGGTAGCGAGGGCATAATCTGCATCCATGCCTGTCTAACTCCAGAGCTCATACTCTCTCTCTTTTTTTAAAGATTTATTTATTTATTTTAGAGAGAGAGAGCGGAGGCAGGGACAGAGGGAGAGGGAGAGAGAGTCCTAAGCAGACTCCACACTGAGCGCAGAACCCCACGCAGGACCCAATCCCATGACCCCGAGACTATGACCTGAGCTGAAACCAGGAGTCGGACCCCCAACCAGCTGCACCACTCAGGCGCCCCAGGTGACTGAGGGACCCCTGCTTTCTGTGAGAGGCAGCCCATTTCTAGGGTTGGGCAATCATCACTAAACTCCTTCTAATGCCAGGCCCGTATCAAGTCTCCATATGTTCTTTTTCATCCACCCATATTGTGGAATGTTCTTAGCCTTACCCACCATCCTGACCCGGGGTCAGCCTGTCAGCAAGAATTCATGGCTAAAAAGGCTTCTTCATCCATTTTAATAAGGGGGGAGACCAGCCAGAAGAATGAGACTGTTCAGCACTACTCCCGTACGGTTAACCCTGAGCAGGAATTTCACAGGATTTGCTTCCTGACACATAGTCCTGGCAGATCGATATCCAGGCGCCATGCCCACAATCTCCACAGGTGAGATCACCAGCAAGAATTTCCACGCACTGGCCTTGTCATCCAGAATTACTAGTAAGTTCAGACCCAGAAATCTTCAGGGAAAGAGAATGAACCATTTGGACTTAGAGACCTACACATGTGACAGCTAGTTTACTGAGGGATTAAGAGTACTTTATCCCATTAAGAAGGAAAAAAAAAAAAATCCCCAGACAAAACAGTTTCTCTTTTGAGGGGGGAAAAAATGTAGTTTTGAAAAAGGCAAAGTGCTAGCTCCCAGAATTATCATATTTCATTAATACTAGTACAAACAATGATAAAATACTCCTTTAACCAAAAAGTCATCAGTAAGAAACCAGCAACCCATACAAAACTACTGAGACAGAAAAGAAAAAGATTCCAGGGAACATTCTTGGATCATAACTAAGAAACCTGAAGTGCAGCACACTGGAGGAGGCTGCAAGTTTGCTGCGGAGAGTTATGACAGATCAGCCCCTCCCGGCTGACTGCCAGGCCACAGCTCCAGGGCCTGTCCTTCTCTCTTGGCCCTTCTGTCCCCTGTACAGGGCAGGCTGGACAGCTTCTCCCTCCTGAGTCAAGAGGAATCATTATGTCCCCCTGAGACTTCTTTCCACATTCAACTCGAAATTAAGTAGTACCTGAGAGCAGGTGCCTGGATGGAGAAGGTCATGAACAGGCCAGATGCTTTCAGAGACTGAGCAGTTTGGAGAAATGAAACCAGAGAAAGAGAGGGCGAGAAGGATATCAAAGGAGGCCCCCATGGAGACTGGTGACAAGGCAGAGAACAGACTATTAGGGTAGAATGAACACACTGGAGCAAAATATCAAGCAGAAAGAAACGAGGAAGGAAAGGAGGGATGGAGGATGGGAAAGGAAGGAAAAAAGGAGAATGTGCGCCAAGTTTTAAATAGCAAATACCTCTAAGGGCACCTGGGTGGCTTAGTTGGTTAAGCATCCGGCTCTTGATTTCGGCTCAGGTTGTGATCTCAGGGTCGTGAGATCCAGCTCCATGTTGGGCTACATGCTGAACTTGAAGCCTGCTTAAGATTCTCTCTCTGCCCCTCCTTCTCTCCCCCCGCCCACCCTCATCCCTGCTTGCAGGCTCACTCTCTCTCTCTCTCTCAAAAAAATAAATAAATAAATAAAGTAAATACTTCTGGAAATTTTCTAATTCAAAAACAGCAAACCTTATCAGTAAACTTAACTCATTGGAAGAATCAGGCTTCCCCCCCTGCCAAGAAAAAAAATGTGTGAAAAGCATATGTTTACACCTACAGTTTTAAAATTGACCTGCTTTTTGCAGTTTGCACATTTTTGCTAAGAGAATCTGAAAGATTATCAAGTTTATCATGCTTCTTCAAGTGTTCCTCTTGTTTCTATGTGTGAAAAAGAAAAAAAAATAGTACAGCAGCTTCTAACGCCTGATTCCTATTGCTACCCTAAATGAAAAAAATTAAAATTGTATAGGCTCCTTCTGTATTTTAATAACCTCTATTTCATATTGGAAGTTCTGGCTGAGTACAACTGGGAACAGACAGCCAAAGCAGCATGCCTCTAACGTTCTCTTCTGACTTCACTTGAGCTTTCTTATTCCTCACCGATTTAAATTTTTTATTTAACTATATCATCAGTAAATAGAACTGCAAAAGGAGTTTAATGAAACACTAAGAGCTGGATTATATTTGGGGTTCTTGATTTTGTATAATCTAACCAGTTCACAAAAGTGTTCAAATCCTACCATGGCAGATTCTAGCCTCTAAGGAGAAAGTACGATACATGTCGTTATCTTCAACATTTTAAGTGGATAAAAATTAATTCAAATAAAACAACAAAACTGAGCCCATATCTATAGTTTTAACATAAGTTAAAAATATAAACATATGTGGCTTATCAAGACAGTGAATGCAGAGAACTCGCTAATGTTACAATAGTTTTACATTCATCATTATAGATTATGTGTGTGTATATATATATATATACTACTGTAATCAGTATTGAAACTCTTCACTCACGATCTTTGTAATGGATATATTTTGCATATTCAAATAGGATGGAAATTGACAACTGGCTAAAACTAATAAAGAACAGTACAAGATACTTCACCTATGGGTGTGATATTGTCTAGTTAGACCTAAAATTTTTTAAACTGCTAAAAGGGTAAACTCCCTAAAATATAAAGCCAAAAGTTAATTATTAGCTACTCCATCTACAATTCATGAGTGGGCTCCTCCTTGATACCTTGCAAGGCTGAGCTTCTTAAGATGACTACCCTATGAGGAAACAAGCAGGCTTTTGGCACTGAATTCCATTCCTGCATTCAGCGCAGTTACAGGATTTTTCACCTTGCAGAGAATTGTGTCAGGAGATCCATAAACTTTGCACAGTTATTCCTTGGCCTTTGACTTCACTGACTGGAATAGGTTATGAGCCAGTCGGATTCCCTAGGCCCAAACAGAGCCCCAGTACTGACATTTCTACAGAACCTATCTACAGAATAAAGCCAGTCCTATATCTGTGAAGGGAGTTGACATTAATAACACCGTCTCTTGGCCGACCAGATGATCATTTTCCATGGGATATATTCTCAGGCCCTCTGTGAGTTGATACTGTTTCTAGATCAGATGGGTGGCATATGCCTTCCATGTTTCCGAACCACCAGCCAGGGAAACCAAAAAGGGAGGGCCCCGAAAGACTGACCGTCCGAAAAGGCTCAGAAATATAGCTAATTAAAAATTAGATCAGATATTTGTAACCCAAGATCACTCTGGCTCCATAAAGCACTAATGTACATGGAATACTCAATTTGAGCTAAGACCTTTAAACTTGCTGGAGTTTACCCACTTGCTGAAAATCAGCTGGTTATTCATGCTTGTTGGTGATTCCCTATTCACAGGCTTTTGTTCTCAAGAGTTCAAAAGTGGTAAAGGAATGAATTGCCAAGTAAAATTATACCATGGGACACAATCACTCCCAGGTCCTTTCTATAGACTTAACACAACTCACATAGCCCCTGAATTACAAATAAGCTAGAGTTCTTTCACTGTAAATAACATGGGAATAGCTGCTCTCCAAGAGTATGTTTGAAGTCCCTAAAATGAAAAATCTGCCAGGATCCAGAAACAGTGTCCTTGTAACCAGGCCTGTAGGCTCTCTCCGGGCCCACTCATCCACGGCGAAAGATCCTGAGAGATCACTCCATCTAAGCTACCAGCTGCCATAGGACAAGACTCTAAAGGATCAGAGATTTGTGTAACCAATGATCAGATAAATGAGATCAAGAGGACAGTGTCACTTTCAGGAAGGGGTGGGTAAATAGATAAAATACTGTTAAAAAAATGGGAGAGGTAGAACACAATGGCCCCTTTAATAAAATCATTTTAAAAATATGTCAACTAACGTGCCAGGGACCTCCTAATTTGTTCAAAAAACTGATCTCCTCTTTGGGCGCCTGAGTGGCTCAGTCGTTAAGCGTCTGCCTTCAGCTCAGGTCATGATCCCAGGGTCCTGGGATCGAGTCCCACATCGGGCTCCCTGCTCGGCAGGAAGCCTGCTTCTCCCTCTCCCATTCCCCCTGCTTGTGTTCCCTCTCTCGCTGTCGCTCTCTCTGTCAAATAAATAAAATCTTTTTTAAAAAAAAAAAACTGATCTCCTCTTTGATCTACAGTAATAATAATTCTGCAATCCTCGCCAAAGTTCTTGGATCTTAAGAAGCAGCCAGCCCTCTAGGCCTCCTGGAGGTAACCTCAGGTCTGCGAAATCAATGGCAAACTCAGATAAGGCAGGCAGGGGCTTGAGGTTTGTGCTCCTCACTGCCCTGCCATCACCTTCTACAGACAGAGCCAGGATTCCTGAATGAACCCAAATTATTTCAATACAGATATGAGGCTGAAAGTACAAACCACAAGCAGATACGTAATTAAAAGTATGAGAATAAACTGTTGTCCTTTGTACAATTTAGGAGATAAGCATGCATTACTTCACCGCAACCAGCTCTCACTAGCTAGCTATTCATATTACTAGCCAATTCCTGATTCAAAGTTCTTGTCGGTTCTTTAATTATTTCTCAAACTACCGCTGCATCAAATGCTTACCATGCAGCAGAACCTTTTAACAACCCCACAAGGAAGCTGGCACTATCCCTGTTTTACAAATAAAACACAGAACCACAGAAAAGTTAAATCACATTAGCCCTACTAAGTAGTAAAACTGGGATTCAAACCCAGGCCTGCCTTCTCACCCGCAACCCCCCTCCAGGCCAGAGGCTGTGAGCTCTTAACCATCCCAGCAGGACTGCCTTCTAACACTTGTGAATCCCTGGGAGTTGTGATCTGTAGCTATTCCCCCCCTAAACTGCAGTCCTCCTCCTGAATGCCCCAAACACTTCTCCCACTGGGTTCCCAGCTTCTGAGGCAGTGAAAGCTAAGCTATCAGCAGGGTGCCCTCGCAATTTAACCCGTTCATTAGCCCTGACATTACTCCTGCTAAACACATTCCTCCCTTTCACTTCTGGCTCTTACGGCCTCGTTCCCCTGTAGGACTACTGAGCCCAGACTCCAATGTACTCACCCTCTTGCTCCCAGATAAGCAAGAGAAACAGCTCTCTTTTATCTATCAACAATTAAGAGAAGAAAATGAAGTTAGCAAAGGCATGAAAAGCTAATGACACAGAGTAGAAAGGATGAAAAGGATGAAAAGGATGAAAAGGAAACTGGTTTTAGAAGAGACGGACAATCTCTACAAGTATTTAATAAAAGATGAGAAGTTTTAAAAAGTGAACACTTAATAAAATACTGAGGAGCAGTGGTTAATAGTGGTTAATAGGGGAAGGGATTGAGAATGGTGGTAAAATCAAAGCAGATTTCAGTCTTAACTGGTGTGTTTAGTGTTATAATAAGGAGAACCTATCTGTAATTCAAAAATATTGTTTTAAAGAACTTAATCACCTTTAAATTTTGAATTTTAAATTGGAAACTGAAGAACACACTAATGACTAACAATAGGGAGTTGGGTAAAAGAACCAAACATCCACTTATTTGATGAAATACAATTTGGGCTTTAGAAAGGTTCTTTTTTTTTTTTTTTAAGATTTGTTTATTTATTTGCGAGAGAGAGAATGAGAGTCAGAGAGCATGAGAGGGGGGAGGGTCAGAGGGAGAAGCAGACTCCCTGCCGAGCAGGGAGCCCGATGCGGGACTCGATCCCCGGACTCCAGGATCATGACCTGAGCCGAAGGCAGTCGCCCAACCAACTGAGCCACCCAGGTGCCCTAGCTTTAGAAAGGTTCTTATGGAAGAAAGTTTAATGACATGAAAAGTCATTTCACAACATGGTAAGAGAAAAAAAAAATGTACCACAAAACAGCAGGTTTAATGACATGAAAAGATATTTACAACATTGTTAAGAGGAAAATATGGATAACAAGATAATATTATTGAATTTTTGCTTAAAAAAAAACTCCATATGTACACACACTCGGAGAAAATGTCTGAAAAGTTCTACACCAAAATGTCAACAGTGATGGGGAGAGGGAGAGATTTCAACTTTTATTGTTTAAGGATGCCAGTAATACCAGCATTTCAAGGAAAGCTAGAGACCTGGCAGGTGACCACCAGCAGATAAAAGAAGTAAAGTAGCTAAGGAAAGGGAGGCAAGGAGAAAGCAAGATTTCAGTCAAGCCCAAACCACACAGTGGCTTCTGAGGCAGTGAGGAAAATGAGTGTGAGTCGGACAGGTGTGCAGATGTGACAGCGATGAGGACTGGGCTAGAGTTGGGGTAACTGAGCACGGCACCCCTGACTCATAGTGAAGGCCTGAGTCAACAAGGGCTGACGAGGGCAGAACAGGGCTGAGGTGCCCCTCTTGCAGGAGAGGAGAACTCTTGTTTGTGAAGCTGGTGCCAACACCTCAGTGGCTATTTCATTTTCATTTGTTGTTTTTGTCAAGTGGCAGATGGAAAGGAACGATCAACTCCAAACCAGTCAGTTACTTAAAACAACACTGACAATAAAGTTAATTTCCTAGATTTGCAATAAAGATCTAACCTGAGCAAGACCTATTCTGGAAAATTGGGTAAGAAAGCGAACTGATGTTTTCCGCTAGATGTACAAAGCATGCAATGGTTTCATCGGACAGGGATTATCTTATCGTATGGAGGAGATCCGAGACACTGGCAAGACTTACCACTGTTGTTCTTCCATTGACCTATACATCAAACTTCACTCAAGCCATATTTCATACTTCCCCTGCTTTTATTTCCTACTCTTCTGCCCACCTAGTTTTAGTCATCCTCTCTAGAGAAAGCTTCCCTGACTTCACGGCTCTCTGTGATTTCTGTCTATGTCATTCATTTTGGCACCATGCCCTACATTCTTGGAGAAACACCATTTAGCTGTTTCATTTCTATTGTCTTCTGAACCAGCTTCTAAGTTCCTGCAGTGCAGGTACTGGGATTTAGACTTGCTTTGTTTGTCACACCCACTACGATGTATGTAATACCAATGAAGTTTCAAATCAGACACCAGCATTTTCCAAACTACAAGTGAATGACACAAAAAAGTCCATGGATTTCTGGCCAACACCTATTTAAATGTAACAAAACAGAAAAGACAGAAATACCACCGTGTAATGCAAGTATTAAGGGTAACTTCTAACTTTTGTTTGAGATACACACACACACACACACACACACACACAAAGTTACAAGGTAAAATGTATTTTTCATTTGCTAAGCTTCTGATCTACACCATGTTTGCAACATTGACTCCACCATGTGTAATTTTTTTTTATTTTTTAAAGATTTTATTTATTTATTTATTTATTTGAGAGAAAGAGAGAGAGAGAGCATGAGCTCGGAGAGCAGCAGAGGGAGAGGGAGAAGTAGGCTCCCCGCTAAGCAGGGAGCCCGATGCGGGGCTCGATCCCAGGACCCTGGGATCATGACCTGAGCCGAAGGCAGACGCTTAACCCACTGAGCCACACAGGTGCTCCAACCACCGTGTGTAAATTTACACTAGATATGTCAGTCATGTTGCTAAACAGTCTCACAGACCCCTACAAGGAAAGTTGTTCTACTCAGGCCTCCACAAAATAAACAACCCAAGGTGGCCACATTTCGCACCATAATGCATCACGGAGGCCAAAACCGATTGGAATAGAGCTAGTTAGGCACCTGGCCAAACAACAAAAAATGGTTAAGTGGCCTATTAAGTGGGGGTAAAGTGCTGAGCTGCTCTGATTGGTTGGATTCTCTCTCAAGAAACTGAACTGGGTAGTTATATATGGAAGCTGACAGGAAAACAGGAGGTGGGGTAGGACCGTGCTAGGTAACTGTCCCATAAGTCTAGGTTACAACTCAGAAACGGAGTGTGCAGGAGCTCTCCAGAGAAAAGACAGACACAGCAGAGAGGGAAAATAAGTTCATGACAAGAAAAGAGCTACCAGGCAGATAGTTGCTGAGACACATTTTCAGTCAAGTACCAGAGAGAAATATCGTTCCTGCTCTTCCAGAGCCCAAGGCTCCGTTCTAGGTAATCTCAAAACCCTAACAGAAATAGTTGGAGAGTAACCATATTTAACATCTCATCGTCTCAGCTGCCTTGATACAAGGTAGAAAAATAGTACTGCCGTCGTGCTCTTGTCCTGAGGACTATGTCAATTGTAGTGAACTCACCGAGTACAACCCCTGTGCACAGTAAGTCCTCTGCAAATATTTGGTCAATACTTTAACTGCATGTCAACAAATTAATATCATAATGATCCAATGGCAGGTCCCTGAGCTACAGCTATCCTGCAAGTCAGCCACTGCACTGTCTGCTCCTACTGAGACCTTGAACCCATGAGGATACGGGGGCTCCCTGTTGCTCAGTGGAGCGAACAACAATCCCACTCCTTTGCCTATCACTACCCGAAGCAGTTTCCTGCCACTTCAAAATGGGAACCACTCCATTTCTGTGTTATTTCAGTTGGATGGGTGGCAAACCCATCACACCAAAAGGGAAAATAATCTGCAATTTCCTTTCACTGGCAACACTACTTCTTCTACAAGAACTATCCGTTGGCTCTATAGTCTTTACCTCTTCAAATAATAGATATTCAGATAATGAATACCATAATAATCTTAAGACATTAGAGCACAGATTAAAGGAGAAAATTGAGGCTATCAGTACTCTGGATAAATCAACAAAATTTGAGAAACAAATTTTTAAACACAAGTCCAGCATTTAAAGATTCAATAATAATTTTTACAGTGACGACTTCTCAAATCATCATGGAGACAAATCAGTTTGTGGATGTGGCCTTGAGGAACAGTCCCATCATTGGACTAAAGGAGGAGATGCCACAAGGGCACATCCTAAGATCGAGAGGGTAAATACAAGAATCTGATAGATGATTTCCACAATCCAAAGCTCAGTATTATACAGCCTTTTCACACAGTCATTCAGAACTCCTCAAAGTAACTGAGCCTTCCCTCCTTTTACCTAATTGCTCTGTATTCCTACAGAATGCTATCATTCTCGAATGCTGTCCCATTTACCTCCCCAAAAGAAATACCAAGTGAAAAATTAGGTTGCCATTGAATTTGATTGCATAGTAGCCAATACCTACCACAGGCTAACATAGTTTTAAACTATCACGATGCCAAGTTCCCCAATGTATCAAAGATGTGTATTAAATCCAGGAGGTAGCCAACCAATGATCAAAAAAAAATTTTTTTAATAAAAATTTAAAACAGCCTCCAAATGGTCCCTAAATAGGAAACTTCCTCGCTGTTTTCACTGCTGAGTAACTTCCTACTATTTTCACTTATGGGATTAGATTTCTGCATGTATTCATTTATTTATACATTCATTAATAAACTCATCCAATAGTTCCTGCAAGTCTACTATGAGCCAAGCACTATTTCATGTGCTAGGGAAACAGCAGGAAACAAAATGGACAAAAACCTCTGACTTTATGCAGCTTTTATTTCAGCAGAGTAGATGGACAATTAACCAAAAAAGTAAATCACACAGTATGGGAGAGAGGTAAATGCCATGAAGAGGATAAGAAATGTTAAAGGCGGGGCACCTGGGTGGCTCAGTCATTAAACATCTGCCTTTGGCTCAGGTCATGATCCCAGGGTCCTGGGATTGAGCCCTACCTCGGGCTCCCTGCTCAGCGGGAAGCCTGCTTCTCCCTCTCCCACTCCCTCTGCTTGTGTTCCCTCTCTCGCTGTGTCTCTCTCTCTGTCAAATAAATAAATAAAATCTTTTAAAAAAATGCTAAAGGGGTGCTAGGGAGAAGGTGAGGGAGAAAACCATGTGGTTCTCTGGAGGAAGAGCTACTATGAGCTGGGCAGACCACAAATGCAAAGGCCCTGGGGCAGAGTACACCTTGTATTCTGGGAACATCAGTGTGACTGAGCAATGAAGAAGATGGAGGAGGAAGCAGGAGATGAGTCCAGAAAGGGAATCAGGCCAGATCACACAGCCTCACTGGCCACTGTAAGGCTTGGCCTTTAGTCTAAGTGGAGGTAAGAACACCAGAAGGACCAGAACAAAGAGTACCTCAGCATGTTTTAACAGCATCACAGATAAACAATATAATTATATGCTGCTACATAGAGAGGAGATGTAAAGGGAACCCAGGAGATACAGGAGTTGAGCTGGGAAGCAGTGGGGATAATCCACTTCTGGAGGTAAAGGAAACAAACAGGCTTTACACCAAACTGGAATAGGTTATGGGAGAAAGAGAAGAGTGAGGAATGACTCCAAGGTTTTTGACCTTGGCAACTAGAAAGATGGAGTTGTTATTTGCTTAGAAAAAATATATATATATTGTGGGAAAAGCAGGTCTGGGTGGGAGAGAAGAGAATTAGCAGAAGTAAACTTTTGGACAGGTTAACTTTGAGATGCCAATTATATCAGAAAAGAATCTGGATATCCTTGTCTGAAAACTCAGGGAAAGGTCTAGTCTAGAGATAGAAACTTGGAAATCATCAGAGTATATGATGCATTTAAATCCACAAGATTCGATGAGATCACCAAATGAGTACAGAGAGAAGAGGCCCAGAGTCGGAGCCGAGGGAGCCTCCAGCATTTAGAGATGGGAGGAGTGCGGAAGTGCCCACCAAACAGAGCAAGAAGCTTCAGCTGAACCAATTTTATTTTAACTCTTCTTACCCACCATTACCCCAGAAGGTCTACATACAGGACAGTTTCTCCGCCTGGGACTCCTCAATTCTGTCCCTGTCTCCCACCACCAATGTTGCCCGGACACCTGTCTTGACACGCCATTGACGGCGGCTCTTGTCTCTTCCTTTGCCACCATCTATCAGTTTACAGAACCTTGCCCAGACAAGTGCCCTCCCCCGTAGGATCTCAGAGCAGCACGAACATGTCCTTCATGGCATTCATACAGTTGTAATTCTGTCATCTGTCTGTGGAATTATTTGATATTTGTCTCCCGATGAAGGGTGTCTGTAAGGAAATGAAAGCAAGGTGGAGTCTGTTTGGCTCTATCTCCGAGTGTCTAGCACAGAGCAGGCTGCCATAAAGACTAGATGAATGAAGGAATCATTCATCAATCTCTCTTGCTGGTTTTCTGCTCAATGAAATAATAAGACCCTCTTTGTATTGGGTCCCAAGTCTAGGTTTCTGATTGAAATATCTTTTTGTAGTTATGCCAATCAAAATTTAATATCCCTGTGCTCATCTTCTCCCACTTTCTTGGAGCACCTGTCTCTTGTGCTCTGCCTCCCTAGGGGTATGGTGCACACATACCCACATTTCATACCCTATTGTTCTCTCGGGAGAATTAAGAACATAAACATTGGCATATCTATTATTCAATTGCCCTTTCATTACTCAGCTCCAGCTGGAACAGTTTTTTCTTATATATGTATATATAAGGAATATATATATACATATATATGTATATGTAGATATATGTATATATATTAAGAATATAAGAATATATATATGTATATATATTCTTCAGAAAGGGTTATATAGCTCAAGTTCCAAGTCTGCTATAATTCAGAAAAAGGAAACTTCTAAAGGTGATATGAACAACATGGAAACTATACTTAATACATAGATAGCTCCAAGGGCACCTGGGTGGCTCAGTCGGTTGAGCATCCGGCTCTTGATTTCAGCTCAGGTCAGGATCTCAGGATCATGGGATATAGCCCTGCGTCAGGCTCTGCGCTCAGCGAGGAGTCTGCTTGTCCTTCTCCCTCTGCTCCTCCCCCCGCCCTCTCTTTCTCCGTAATAAGTAAATAAAATCTTTAAAAAAAAATACATAGAGAGCTCCAGTAAGGTATTCCCAGTATTTGGAGATAAAGTCAAGAAAAAAAAAAATCCTCAAACTGAAATTAAAAAAAAAAAAACAGAAAAAATTATAAACAAATATTTACATATATACTCGTGTGTGCATTTTTCTAAAGATCCATGCCTCAAAGTTTTTATTATAGTCTCAAAGCATGCATAACCTTTCGAAGGGAAAGAGGCAAAACAGATATCCATCCTACAGAATAATGCAGAAGCTAGAAAGAGCACTGAAGATCATCATGTATAGACATGAAATGATTTATAAGACACATGGTTCAGAAAAAAAGCCAACTGTAAAACCTGCAGAGTATATATTTAAATAAACACATGTAATCTTTATATCTCCCTTAAATGTATATACGTGGATTTTGAGAAGAACGTACCAAATTGAGAACAGCATTTCTATAAAGAAGAGGAAAGAGATTGGGATTGCAGATATGACAAAAGAGATTTTAGTCTTACCTGAAATGCTCATTTTTTTTTTTACATGGAGAACGTATTAGGTGTTGCTTATATAAATCAAAATTAATTTTCAAAAATGTTAAAAGAACACCATAATCTAATTGTACTGAAATGGCAGGAACATACAGAGGCCAGTCTCTGGCTCAGTTCAGCAGGCTCCCAGTTCCAGCCCTTTTGGCTAGAATAGAATCTCTGGTGCATCTTAGGTGTAGGCACATGGATCTCTATTTCTGTTTATAAAGATACAAACATTCCAGGAGACCTACTGTCCAATTTAAAAGTGTAGACAAGTATATATCCAAAACCCTGACTGTTTCCACTATGAGTGCTCTCCCACTCTCCCTGCTTGTGTTCCCCCTCTCTCTGTGTCTCTCTCTGTCAAATAAATAAATCTTAAAAAAAAAAAAAAAAGCAAACCAGGCATGAAAAATGAGCATTTTTTTTTCTATTTTTTAAACACAAAAGATAGATACGGTAAAAGGCATTAATCACCAACTAAGGTAAAAAATAATTTATGAGACTGCAATGTTGCAAAACATGAATGGAAAATTATATGACTGAAGAGATTATTTTAAGGAGCAAGTCACTGAACAACTGAAAATTAATTCAGACACGTGTGAAAATTTAAGGAAAGATAACACATTTTTCTATGACCTCTAAATGCATTAGACATTTTTCTGCAAACAGGATAATATTCAGGTTTATTACATCTGTTGAGCTCTAGTTTTTAGTAGAAAACAGAAGATCTTTCACAATAAACACGGTGTAAATTCTAAAAGAATAAGTCCCGTCAGATCCAACTGCTAAGTCTCCAAAGTGTCTGTTATATAGTCAACTGGATGAAATTACATTTCTATAAGTCACCATTTTTCAAATCGCCGTTTCTCATTTGGCAGTTCCAGAAAGTCGTCCAGAGGCAAACGGTGTGAGCTTGAAGAGCGGAGCCAGGACTCAGAGACTGAGGTCCTAACATCGGATCTCCCGTTAAACCCTTAGCCCCACTCTGCACAGCTGAAGGAATGCTCTGATGGAAACAGAAAAACCCATTCCTAACTAGAGAGTTTAAACTTTTTGAACAAACTGAAGAGATACTCAAAATGATTTAAGATGACTGATAAAGCCCCCTGTCAGCGAGTGCAAAGGAAGAGCACAGCAGAGCAGAGGATGACTATATTAGGTGCTCAATTCCAGTGGGAAGTTTGCGGGCATGCTTGTTTTTGCCTCTGGAGCCTAAACACCCTTTTCAAAGGTACCTGGCATGTGAAGGTGGTGGAAATTACACAAACACACCCCATGGCAAATAAATGGAGTCAGGCCATGGCTGGTGAGTATGGCTTCGGTGCTGTCACTGATCTTGACAAAACAAACACTGGTTTCACAACCATCATTTTTCAGTACATGCTCAGTACGTCAACACAGGACAGGCAGGCGTGGTTATGAGGAAAAACAAAACGACTCCAGTCAAGATTTATCTTTTATTTTCCGTAATACTGCAAATGCTTCCAGAATCCCACTAAAGGATGAACTTTAGGAAATCCTGAGGCTCCCTTTGCATCCCGCACTCAACTGGCCACACACCTGGCAGTCACTGTAACTAGGACTTGGATGTTCTATCCCCAACTAATAGTATCGATATTTTTCTTCAAATCCACAAGCTCGTCCCAGAGGTCCAAGAACTGTTGGCTTCGTCCTCACGCTGCCATTTTAGGTGAGTCACTGGGCAACTGACCTGTGTGTGGCAGGTTCTTGGTCTCTGGGCACAGATCTCTAGAAGTCAAAAATGACTTTCCAAGCTCAAAGCCTCAAATCCGGGAACCATAATGATTTTAAATTATTTCTCGTATATTAGGGTTCTCCCAGGCCTGAAAAGCAGCACAAAGTTATATTCCCTGGAATGAAGACATCCTACACCTACCTACCTACCTACTTTGTATCGACTCAAAGAGATCTACCTCCTTTGAAGTTCAAGGGAATGAAGAGTAAACCTGTCACTATCTTATGATACACTAAGGAGCCCAGGTTGTGTTTCTGACTACGGGAGAACAGCCACCGCTGCATGGAGAACCTGTTGGCAGAGTCACCAGTGCTAAGTACATCCCCCATTCACTTACTTCAATCTGACTAGAGAAGTCTGTGGCAGCTAGATTCTCCCTTCTATTGAGGCCCAATTAAATGTCTCTCACACAGTTCTAATTCTCCCTTAATTGTTAGATAACCACAACACTACAGTTAAACCTGTCCCCGACAATGTAAGTGGGGACAATTGTCACCCGTGTGATTGTCCAATGGAACCAAAGGAGACATATAAACAAGCATGCTAACACATTCTATGTCAGACTGAAGCCTTAAAGACCCATGCAACCCCCATACATTACTGCTAACAGCCGCACTACTCAAGAGCCTTTTGCATACTGAATGTTTCCTACAGTCAACTGATAAGAAAAGTTTCATCATCACAGGAGGCAGGCAGGTGTTTGCAACAAGGAGATTTTAAGAAAATAAAACAACAGCTAATGCGCATGTGTGCTCACACAAACCCTCACACTCAGAAAACCCCCTGTCCTACTCTCTTTCTGGGATGAAGGCCATACCCAAAGAAGAGTTTTCTGTTAAAGTGATATATGCACGATTAGATGGGGGCTACCCTATTAATTTGGCACACTAAAGGCAAGCATGGAAAGAGCAGATGTTTCTGAGACCCGCACTAACCGCTGCAGCCCCTCGACAAGGAAGGATTGGGGCATGAGGTCAGACGGAGAAATGGAGGTGCTGATCCCTATGGAGACATCCTGACATTGTTCAAAATTCACAAAGTTTCCTCTCTTTAGCGTCCTAACTGAAACTTGGACCTAACAACTGCTAGGCTTCTAAAAAAGCAATGACCACTTTTTGCGTTGAAATATCTACTTTCTTAAAAGCCAGAGCTGCTTGCATCGTTTTAGTGGATAGAAAACCCACGTGGGAAGGCCAGAAGAGAACTTCAGGACAGTGATTATTTTGGGAAAGCAGAAAGGAGAGAAGTACTAGAGAGGAGGGTTGTTCACTGGATCTGCCTAAAAAGAGAGATCGGCAGTAAAGATGTTAAAATGTTAACATTTGTTCAACGTGGGTGGCAGGTACCCAGAAATCTCTTACACATACTTATTTTTGAGTTTTTCGGCATATTTGCAGTACTTTATAAAAAAAAAGGGGGGGGCGCCTGGGTGGCTCAGTCAGTTAAGCGGCTGCCTTTGGCTCAGGTCATGATCCCAGGGTCCTGGGATGGAGCCCCACGTCAGGCTCCCTGCTCAGTGGAGAGTCTGCTTCTCCCTCTCTCTCTGCCTACTTGTGCTCTCTCTCTATCTCTCTGTCAAATAAATAAATAAAATCTTAAAAAAAAAAAAAGTATTAAAAAAAAACTAAAGTAAACTGTCTTAAATGTGAAAAGGAGACACAAAATGCAAAAAAGAAAATGCAGGCTGGTGTCTAAGAATGGGAGGTGGCAAAGTCCAATGCTGCTTTGATTAAATGTAATTGCCAAGCAACACAATACATACACACAAGCCTCCTGGGAGCACTAAAACCCAAGATAACACACACTGAAGTTAGAACCCACTTTATAGTTTTACATTTTATCACCAGTCTTTTGATAGCAATCTTGTTAACAAAAGGCACATGGGTACATGTATCCTTTGCCAAATGAAATGCATGCCCATATTTGCAGTTGTACTGAAGGATGTGTAGTATTATCTTGATTTGTTAATCTAGCTGAACGCCAAACTTTAGGAGGCCTAAGTATGGCAGCTTGCTTTTCAGCTCTCAAGCTAGGTAAGATCAGAGTGTAAGGGACACGGTAGAACACGTTGCTGTTTAGCGTGCAGAGAATAGCAGCAAGATTCAGGCCGGGGCTAACAAATGCAGCTGTTGCCACGGAGGAAGAACTCAAAAAATCCACAGCTTTCTTTTCAAGGATCCTCTACCAAATGGTCCACACCAACAACGGAATGACAGCCATTTAGAGCCAACATGGCCTCCATGGGCCTTGTCACCAGTTTTTCCACATATGTGCTTGGGGATATACTATCATGAGATCATTAGATTAGGGTAGAAGGCTACCAATATGTCACTTCTTTGGATAGGTATTACCACCCGACCACATGTAAAAATCATAGAAATATCCCAGAAGTTCCAAACTGTCAGCACAGGAGACAAGACTGGCCTATAAATACTTTGTTGGCCTCACACATCATTTTCTAACACTTGAATTGGGATAATATTCATAAAAATCTGGACTGCTCCATTCTCTTTTCTAAATGTCAGAAGCTCTGGCAACACTGGGCTGGTGTGAGCTAAGTGGCAGCTGCTGAGGTTATATCAGGCCTGTTCACCATAATCCCCACCAGGCCTCCACCTCCACACTCACCAGCATCCCCTTAACGCTGCTTGCCCTGCCCCTGTAGGCATTTCAGCCTGTGGCATATACTAAGGATGCCACACCTTGGAGGCACCGGAAATGAATAAATCCTCCTTAGAATACAATTAAGGGCTGGGAGGGATACAGGGAGAAAGGGCTTGGTTTCTAGAATTCTGAATTCCAACACAGGGTAGAAGAAGGGAGGAAGAACCTGACCAGAAGTCATTCCCATCATCACCATACATCCATTCCCATGGCCTGTTTATGAGCTCCAACATACACAACTCCTTTTCTTATGCCGGCATGTCCCCTGAATACATGAGATTCTAGACTCTGAACAATGCCCATTTCAGCTTAAGAGGGAATCGCTTCTGCTCCCATGTTGCCTAAGGGACTCACAGAGGTGCACTGGCTTGTTTTTGATGCAATGCTCCCACCACCCAAGCCATCCATGGGAATTCCTTTCTACTTGGTAATGCATCGGATGCCCACAGATGCTGTCCCCAAACTCATATCAAGTAAACTAAGCAGCACACTGTGACATTTGTTAAGCCAGGAGGAAGAGAAATTACAGCTATAAACAAAAGATGTTTGATGCAGAGAGGAGAAATTACTCATCAATACAACGTGTCAGACACGCTCACACAAAAGATGCACAGAAGGAAATGGAACAGAATGCCACTCATTAATCAACTGCAAGAACATACAAATGTGTCTATATCAAATGAAATTTCCAAGAAAGAACTGTCATAAACTCCCTATTATGCACAGACACACACACACATTTGTATATATAGCCATAATCATGATAAAGTTCAGGATAGATTAAGTTACCTCTGCATATACACTATCTAAAAAATAAGAAAAGATACCGAGCAGGAAAAGCTTCCAGAGTATACTGTATCAGTGTCAAGGTACCTTATTTATCGAAACCTAATTTTCCTGATCAGAAGTATCAAAATCAACATTCTCACTGGTGTCTGAAGAGTTTCAAGAAACATTTCACAATCTAAAAAGAAGAGTCTTTCTCTTTCAGGTTACAGGATCATTGGCAGAAAAAATTAAAACCATATCTAAACCTAACTTCCACAACTTGGTTTTTTCATGCCCACAGATCGGAAAGAAAAAGGTAAACACTTACCGCAGAGAGCTGGCTCCATGTGGACCTCAGTGGCTTATGGTGAATCACAATTTTTTCATCTGACTTCTGTTCTTTGGGCTCCGACTCTTCATCAGAGTCAATATCAAGAGCCTTTTCTTTGTAGTTCTGATACAGGACAGCATTTTCTGCAAGAAATACAAACCCTATATGTCACTAATTGCCCCCATCATTATGCTACTTGTTCCAAACAAACATCCAGATTTATACGATGTTTGGTCTCCAGTTTAATAAACAACAAAGAAGCAAATGGATTTTGTCACTGAAGAATAATTACCAAAAAGTGATTTTCTCACTCACACAGCTCTGTCCCAAATTCATGCAGGGGAAGGAGAGGGATTCATGCATGAAATACCCACTGAAGCAGTTTCCACATCTCTGTCCACCACTCATGCAGGATAGCCATGCCTGTTCAATCACTGGTTTTGTTTTTTTGGGGGGGGAAGTTTAAACCGAATTCATAGCCTTCTTTTCCTTCAAAGACCATCACCATTCCTTTACCTATTTAACAAACATTTATTGTATATTTACAATATGCCAAGGGCTGGGAGTGAGCGGAAAATAAAAGATACTTCCTGTGTCCTCACGAGCTAAAAATAGGAAGAGAAAATAGTCCAAGTCACTCATTCATTTTTTTATTCAACTGATATTTGGAAAATGCCTACTAGATGCCAACAACTGCTAGGCACTAGGGATATAATGATGAACAAAAAGGATAAAAATCTGAATCTTCATAGAGTGGACATCAGAGTGAGCAGAGAATGGCAATAAATAAACAAGTAACTTTTAGGGTATGTCAGATGCTGGTAAGTGTCATGGAGAAAAATAAAACAGGGGAGCATTACAAGGGGGGTATGTATATTTTTAAATAGGGTGGTTTGGGGAGGCCTCACCAAGATGACATTTACGCAAAGACCTAAAAGCGGTGAGAAAGCAAGCCACCTTACAGCTGGGGAAAGAACATACCATCAGAGGGAAGAGCAAGTACAAAGGTCCTGGGACAGGAGTCTGTTTTGTACATCTACATGTACAAAGATGAGCAAGAAGGCCTGTATGCCTGAAATGGGGTGAGGAAAGGGAGAAAGCTTAAGAGAGGGGGGTTGGGGATGAATAGGAGGCAGATTATGTAGGCCCTTGACTCAGTGCCATTGAAAGTACTCTGGTTTTCACTCCAAGTGAGAAGGCAAGTCATTAGTGGGTTGAGGACACAATAATCTTGTACATAAACATACCTATAAGCTGAACAATTTATATACAGGTGTTCTGAGAACAGACTCTCAGCAGGCGTGACCCAGTCTGGAGGTCAGACGGGCGTTACTAAGAAAAACCTAAGATCTGAAAGCTGAGAAGCTACAGAGATAAAGGAGAAAGCATATACAAAAGCCCCAAGGCAAGAAGAAACGTAATACCTTAGAAGAAGAAAGGAAAAGTCCACCTGTAGAGCACGGGTGTCTAGTGGACAAAGGGGCAAGGTGAGTTTAGGGAGATGAGCCAGACAGTCCCAATCAAGCAGAGGTTTGCAGGCAATGTTAAAGAACTAGATTTTTATCCCAAGTACAAAACGACTGAATTTCTTTCACACTGCGAAGACTGTATTTTATCCTGATTGTAGTGGGAATCCACGGAAAGGAAAGATTTGATTCTATTGTTGTAGCAAATCACTGAGTGCGTAGGGGACTCAGTAGGATGCTATGGGAGAATGGACACTTGGGCTCCTGGGGACGGACTGGAGATGAGGGTCAGAGAAAGGGAGGCGGTAAGGATGTTTCCTGGGTTGGCAGGTCCCAACAATGGCACAGGACGAGATAGCAACACTCGAAGAGATTCAGCTTCAGAGGGAAAGACTTGGCATTTGGTTTGGGACACACTGAGCTTGCCATGCCTTTCCCACCTACCGAAGGGGGCAAACGTCTGCCTCCTCTCTCATCAACTGCTGCATGTTCTGTAGGCACCATGACTAAAATAATCCCAGACTCAGTGCAAGATTTTACTGTTCTCTGATTGTCTGACATATGCATACACTGTTGATAAGATTCCTCATTCATTCTCACAACAAACCCAGGCAATAATAGTATTATTAGCCTCCTTTCATACATGATGAAACTAAGGCTTGCTCAGTGTCACTCAACTGATGAACAGAAGCAGTAGGAGAAGAACAAGGTCCCTGACTCCACCATGAGAGGTTCTCACCACTCTACCACATCTCATCCTGAGTTACAATTCTTGTTAGTCATTAACTGTAAGAATTCTGTACTCCTCATGTACATATATGTGAGAACAATTTCTAGGTCATCATATTTGAGAAGACACAAGAGAGTGCAAAGAAACAGCTCCATATAAAAGGAAACAACATAGAACTATAAAAAAGTTGTGTCCTCCAACTTGAAAAAAAAAGCTCAACAATTTCTAACCCTTTGAGACAGAGATCCCGGAATCAATGTCATATCTGAGAAGATACAAAACATCTCTAAATACATATCAGGTAGACGCTCTGTTCACTTCATGGTCATAAAGTGATACGAAGGAAGCAAACTGGACTAAGAACCAGTTATCTGTACTACTGCTGTGTGACAATGCAGTGGGCAAGGCACTAAACCTCTCCGAGCTCCCAGTTTCCTCAATTATAAAACCAGGGACATGAATTTATCCAAACCAGCTAAAATACTATATCTGGGTTTCTTCTCCATACAGAGCAGTTTCCTAAGATTGGTGCAATGAAAACGTTTTTTTAAACTGGTCATGTTGAAATACTCCAAGGGAACTGATTTTTATAAGAAGTATATAGGGAAATAGTTTATAATCCCCTAAGATTATGTATTTTATAACTCTGGGTGATTTTACATTAGATTTACTTATAGAGAGGCATACCCTTCTTCATGACTCTTTAAAGGTCAGAAAATCTTTTTTTTTTTTTAATTTTATTTTATTATTATTTTTTTATTCTTATGTTAATCCCCATACATTACATCATTAGTTTTAGATGAAGTGTTCCATGATTCATTGTTTGTGCATAACACCCAGTGCTCCATGCAGAATGTGCCCTCCTCAATACCCACCACCAGGCTAACCCATCCTCCCACCCCCCTCCCCTCTAGAACCCTGTTTGTTTTTCAGAGTCCATCGTCTCTCATGGTTCGTCTACCCCTCCGATTTCCCCCGCTTCATTCTTCCCCTCCCGCTACCTTCTTCTTCTTCTTCTTTTTTTTTCTTAACATATATTGCATTATTTGTTTCAGAGGTACAGATCTGAGATTCAACAGTCTTGCACAATTCACAGCGCTTACGAGAGCACATACCCTCCCCAGTGTCTATCACCCAGTCACCCCATCTAAAGGTCAGAAAATCTTAACAGTTCAAAGTATGACAGCAAGTAACTACCTCCACCATGCTCCCCAGACCTGCAAGGGCTGCAGGTGGGGCTGCTCACTGGCTCTGTGCCCTTCCAGTTGGTTGACACTTGACCCATCTGTTTACCAACATCCACTAATCTGATTAGGGTTTGAACACCTGGCTGAAGCAGCTTTTCTATACGGGTTACAGATTCTTAGGAATATGTTTCTAGCAGCCAGGAGCGTTAGATTTCCCCAAAATTGAAACTTGATAAGCAAACAGGAAATCAGAAGTGACACTAAAATGTGGAAAAGTGGGGGAAAGAATATTAAGTCAAAGGAAATATGACTGCAGATCTAAATGCCAAACTCAGGATTTTTAACTAAAAAGCCAGACTAGCTCTTACTCTTTCTCCATTTTTTGAGGGAGGTGAGGCTAGAGCCAGAGTAGATAAGAATTAAAAATCCAGGACATTGGCTGACAAAGTTATCAGCTTACAAAGAATGCCATTAATTCCATTCACTGCTGGTATTACTGGATGAAAATTTAGCTTAGTGCAGAGCTTTGTACTGTATAATTTGGGAAGAAGTTGGACATTTTTCTCATCTTAAGTGTTTTTGTTACTGCAGTTGGATTTCAACTTATAATTGATATTCCACACTGAAACAGCAATAAAAGTCTGGAAAATCAAATGCTTACCTTCCCCATCAAATGTTCCTTGTCCTTTCAGCATTTTTTTCTAAGAAACAAGAAAAGCAAAAAAGGAAAAAGCAAAGCAAACTATGTATGAATGAGCCAAATACAAAATACAGCTATTTTAAGAAAAAGTACTACTTCTTGTTGTTACACTCATTACATTTCCAAAAGCATACAGCAGATGATCGATCCCCTGAGTAGTTCACTCATCTGACTACCACAATCCACTAAAATGGTGAAATAAAATGTACAATGTCCCACACACCCCAGCAAAACAGCTTGAGAATCCTCAAATGACCAGTAGTTCAGCTCATTTCACTACTCATTATTCACCATCACTGTTAAATTGAACTTTGCTATACTTGTAGAGTTGGGGGGGGGTACCTAAAATGTTAGGTAATTTCTTTAAGGCCATGAGATCAAAAATAAAATAACCTTCCTTGTATATTACATATTGACATTTATATAAACTGGCTCCAGTTCTCTGATTAATCAAGAAAAGTTGTGGCTCCCGAAATGAATTTCTGCTGAGATCTGTCTTGTTCCCAGAGAAAGCAGCATTTGTACACTCCAAAATATCCTTCTTTAGTTTTCCCCTATCTCTTTATGTCATGTTTGGCAATATTTTAACACATGCAACTCCCAGGCCTTTATCAGGGAGCAATACACACAATTCACTTGAACCTGAAGTTCTGGGCTACTCACTTGTTAGATGCACTCAAATTCAAGAATAAATGGGCACAACACGGGAATAAAATACAACCAGAGACAGTGGTGACAGAAACAAGCAACAACAAAGATGACAAACTATTTGTATCTTCTGTAATTCTGACAATTATTTTTAAAATTCACATTTTACCTGAATGGTATTTAGTGTGTTATCACCACTCAAAAAAAAAATTCTATAATTAATTAATGTAATTAAATTACTTCCAGTAACTAAAATAATCAATATGCTCAAAAGAAATCAGGAGTTTCCTATATCAGCAGTGATGAATCAGCAACCCCTGAGACCTCCAGACAAGCTCGAGACAGTGTGACCATATAGTCAAGAGTACCACGCCTGCTCTCCACCCCTCTGTTCAGCTTCCCGTATTAAAAGTAAAAGTGTTCAGGACCCAGCCAATATCTAATTTGCTGCATTTCTTTTTCACATTCGGTCCCCACATTTTGCCTGAGATGAAAAAGTTAAAACCGTGATAAGAGTTTTACTTCCTCCCACGAAGTTGCATTAACCTGGCTGTGACGGCCAGCAATGGCATGGCCAAGAGATAGATGTGCACAGGTCTGATCAACAAGGGAATTAAGAGAATAATTTCTGGTTTCCTCTGTGCCCCTCCTCCCCACCCCCAACACCTTCGCTCTTGGTTCGGTGAATGCCTGGCTTCGTGAGTGACACTCCTGCCCACTCTTACCTTCATCCTTCCCAGACTGGAAAACTTCTCCTTGTCTTCCATCACCGCTTTCAGAACGGGCTGGGACATTCTGTTCTTCTTCTTTGAAGTGGTAGGACTGTCAAAATCAAAGCCACTGACCACCGCCCTGCGATAGGACGTGGATCGCAAGCCTCTCCGCAGAGACCCTGGGCTGTCCACGTCGTTCTCCGCCTCGCCCTCATCCTCTGCGGGGCCCAGAGACGCTCCGAGGCCCTCCACCATGCTGCGCACCTTGAGGAGTCTCCTGTGGGGCTCCACATTCTGACTGTTGGATTTACTTATTTTAATTTCCGAGGCCAGGCTCTTCGGAATGATTTGCTGCTTCCCCACTTTGAGGGCGGCGGGGCTGTTTGTGCTCAAAACCACTGAAGGATTCTCTGGGAGCTCGTTCTCCTGTGAGGGCAGCCTTTGGAGGGGGAGTTTGTGCTCCAAAGACCTTTTCTGGGGCGCAGGAGAGAGTTTCGAGGGTCCCGGCTCAGGGTCCTTAGTCGTCTGGCCAGATCGCGAACCAGAGCCTGGGGTGTCGATTTTAGGGAAAAGCCCATTTGCAGCGGGTGAAGACAGGGGGCTGGTGGTCAGTCCGGTCAGGTCTACCTCCCGGCTGCAGCAGGCGGGCGAGTTGGGAGTCCGCTGCGGGCGCAGAGGCTGCGGTAGGGGGGACATCACAGTGCCATTCGCTGGGGATTTCGGGGAGCCCCCTAACACCGCTTTGGGAGCCTGGGGAGACTTGGGCCGTCGGAGCCGAGGAGAGACAGCTCTATATTCCGGGGAGATCGTCCTCCCATTGGTCACCACCCTCCTATGGGCACACAGAAGCAGGGGGTTCCCCTGGACGGTCCTGCCCTCAGAAGCGGTGGGTACCTGGGTGGGAGTCTGCACAGTGGGGAGCGTCCCTCGGTCTTCCACTGGGAAATCCGTGATCAGCAACCCGCTGGGGCTCTGGTAGGACTGGGGCCTCGGCTTGCTCCGGCCCAGCAACTGAGGCTGAGGAGTTGACCGCCTCCGCCACAAAGGGGTTAAGCTGTTGCTAGAAAAATCCACTTCACTCTCGCTGTCCATAGCGGAGACTCGGAGGTCAGCCCGGGAGGGAACAGCACCCAGTTAGTCTTGCCTAAAGAGGAAAGAAATCATGGAACTTTGCCTCCGGACAAACAGGCACGCCTTGCAGACGCGCGCTCCGAGTGTGGCGGTCACCCGACTGCTGTGCGCGACACAACTGCGTGTCGACTACCCACCCCTTCTAGGGCAAAATCTGCGCCCACCGCAACGCGTGGTCCGGGACAGAAATCTGGGCTGTGCCCAGGCGGAATAATCCAATTACCTCCGCGTCCCTGCAACGCCCAAAGACCACCCGCACGGAAAAAGCCCGCCACCAGTACGCAGGGTGCAAGCTGATGCACAGGAAACTTTGCGACGAGTTCAGCTTTCTGGAGAAACAACTTGCCGCGCGACGCTCCCCTCCGCCGCCATCCAGCTGCCCAGCCCCGTCGTTGGTCCCCTCTCGCTCAAGCCGCCCGGCTCCTAGGCGGATTTAACTTCGGGGCTTTACAGAGCCCAGGGTCAGCAAGCGCCCACCGCCCCTTGGGTGGCCCGGGTCTCAGACGGAATCGCAGCAGCCGGGTAGCTCTGGAGAGCACGGCGGCCGACCCGAGCCGTCGGCTCCGCCCTCAAGCTTGGTACAGCCCTCAGCCCTGGCCCCGCCCCAGTCTTAGCCACTCTCTGACCCGCCTCTGTCGCAGTGAGAGCTGAGCCTCTCTTCCCGCCTTGGCGTACACTCGATCCCCTCCCGTCTCGCTCGAAAACACTGGAGCTCATGTGGGCTGGGTGCGGAACTCCAGGGTTCCGTGCCGGGAGCTGTGGGCGCGTTAGGTGGTTGCCAGGAACCAGCGTGAGAACGAGCGTGGGAGCCATGCAGAGCTGCAATTTAGAAAGCCCTGGGGCAGGGTTGGGGGCGGGGGGGATGGCGTGGTTTGGGGGGGTAGTCGGGGCGAGGAGGGTTTGTGAAATGCGTGAGCTGGGATGCGTAGCTCTAAACGCTGAGAGCCAGTGCCTTCTCAGCGCTCGGGTGGTATTAAAACACAAATCTGATGGCCTCGCTCCCCTGTTTAAAATATACATACAGAGACTGTTAGATACGCTTGCTTGTGCTTAGAGTATTTCCGGAGGGTTGCGTGCAGGCAGCTGGTCGGGGGAGGGGGGGGGAACTGGGTGCTTAGGAAACTGGTGGGAGCGGGAGTTTTCTTTAAAAGATCTTGGATCTTTCGTGCTTTGTGTTTTTTTTGTTTTTTGTTGTTGTTGTTGTTGTTGTTGTTAGAGAGGGGGAGGGGCAGAGAGAGAGAAAGAAAATCTTAAGCGGACTCCACCCCCAGCGCCAGCCGCTGTGGGGCTGGATCTCAGGACCCTGAGGCCGTGACCTCTGAGGAAATCCTGAGTCCCAACCAACTCAACCACACAGGTGCCCAGAACGTTTTATGCTTTGGATCCTGAATTTTACCAATTAAAAAAATAAATGTAATTTAAATTACAAATATATATATATATATAGGTTTCTAAGCATACATAAAATAAAATTCAAATTCCGTAATTTACGAGGCCTTGCAGGACCTGCTTACCTCTGCAGCGGTCTTTTCTCCCAACATTTTTTCCGTCATTATTCTTAAGCCACAGCCACTTCAAGTTTGACCACCCCAGAACCTGCCCTTTTGTTCCTCCTTGACCTTCTGACTTGTTACTCCATCAGAAAAGACTTCCCTGACCCTTCCTGAATCAGACCATGCCTCTGCTTATTTTCCCAACCACCTGTTCTCTTCCTTTTCTACATTTAATGACAGTTTACATATATACATGTATTTTTGTGTTTATATTTATTATCTGTTTTGTCGTGTTTAGACTGTAAACTTCAAGAGGGCCGGAGCCATGTTGATGTATTGCCCCTCTGTATTCCAGGCACACAGTGGGCACTTAATGAGTATTTGTTGAATGAATTTGTGAGAGGAATGAAGTAACGACAGTGACCATCCTTCCAGAGTGCTCCTTTGCCAAATAGTAGAAAGTCTGCAGCACCCTGGCCAAGTTCCTGCTATGTGAGAAGAATAAGGCAAACTTGAGAGGACAAATGACCGTAAGATCTATGTAATTAATTCTGTCAGCAAGACACGTGGGCTGTTCTCCAAGTTCTCGTTCAGAAGTCAGGCATTCATTCAGCAGAGATACAGTGCATATCCACTGTGTGCAAGTTAAGCTACTCGTTTTTGTCCTACATACATTGAATGTAATGGCCAAAAATATTGAGAGGCAAGCTCTGGGTTGTGAGATGAAGCATGAGGTTTTTCATGTTTTATACTTTCCTGTATTACCAAATGCTATACACTGAATATATATTACTTTGATTGGAGATACTTCTGTAAGGAAGAAATGGCATCAAGAAATTTTTTTTTTAATTTTAAGAAATTTAAAGAAAAAATACAGCCGATTACATACCCATACATACCGACTTTTTAACACAGAACCTTTTCCATACTAACATATATTACTTGTATATTGGAAAATATAATTTAAATATATTTTTATAATTTAAAAATGCTTAACTAATGATAAATTTAAAAATGCTGAACTAATGATAAATTATATGCTTGATTCAGAATGCAATCTGTGACTTATGTTAAGAAGTTAAAATGGGGGCACCTGGGTGGCTCAGTTGGTTAAGGGACTGCCTTCGGCTCAGGTCATGATCCCGGAGTCCTGAGATTGAGTCCTCCATTGGACTCCCAGCTCAGCAGGGAGCCTGCTTCTCCCTCTGACCCTCTCCCCTCTCATGCTGTTTCTCTCTCTCTCTCTCTCTCTTTCTCTCTCAAATAAATAAATAAAAATCTTTTTTAAAAAACTTATAAATGGTGATAAGCGAAGCTAGCTTCTCTTCAGCCTATGTTGGGTCTGCAAACAAGTGTAGCAGAGGACTGTCAAAGAAATCACAGGATCTTCCTACCTCATTCCTAGGCAACTGCATCATATCCACCAAAACAACAACAGCAAGACACCAAGCTCTGTTCCTTCACTAGGGGAGGTCTGGAAATTCACAGACTTACTGCTGAGTTTAGCCTCCATTCAATTTATCATATCCAAATTGCAGCCATCTTCAATTGAATGTGCCACCAAGATAGGAAAGAGTTGCCAATTAAACTATGACACAACATGTTGTCATACAGGATTTTTGTTTTCTACTTAATTAAAGAGCACTTTTAGACTTAGACATAGATTTTTTACAGTGATGTGCATATAGGGCAAAGGGAAATATAAGCAAAATAAATTGAGTAAAGAATTTCTAAAAATTCTGTACACTAAATCTAACTCTTCTGAATCCCTTTTCACACAAAGCATCACTACGTGTGTTTTTCTGCACAATACCGTTGATAGGGCAGCATTTCTTAAAAGAATATGCTAGTCTTATCTCTGGAATTTGCTTCCTAGCCACTAACAATCATGGTGCAAGTTTGATGCTGGTGCTATCCTATCTGATCAAAAGCATAAATTTCTTGTTCAGCTGAATCATATGCCACTATAAGCCCTGCACTTCTCTGTTAATGACCACAAAGAAGTTTCTGACAAATTAAATTCCATGCCTTGACTATAGTTATACATAACTATAACTATACATAACTACAGTTATGACCATGTTCACAAATACAGAGGCAATGCCAACAATATCATGATTTCATTTGGCCAATGTCTATTTCTTAAGTAAGACATATCCCAGTTTCAGGTACATTAAAATGTGGGGCCAAAATACTTCTTAGAATTGGAGAAATGTGTATATTGAGTTAGTGAGGAATGACATATTCCAATAGTATATATATATATATTTTTTAATTTTTAAAAATTAATATCTTTACAGTTCTATTGAGTTATAATTGACATCCATTGTACTAGTTTAAGGTGTATAGCATAATGATTTGATATATGTATATGTATACATAAATATATGTATATATTTCAAAATGATTACAAGTAAGTTAACACACATTACCTCAGTTATAATTTTTGTGTGTGATGAGAACTTTCTCGATTTGCTCTTAGCAACTTTCAAATATACAATAAAGTATTAACTATAATCACCATGCTATACTTTAGATCCTCAGAATAACTCCCAAATTTGCACCTTTGGCCACCTTCACTCCTTTCCCCCAATGCTATTAAAATATTCAATGGTATAAGATACCAGAGGCTGAGATAACAATTATTGCTATATTTATTAAACCAATTTTCATTGATCCCTAATTATATGCTTGGCATAATAATTAGGCTATTTTTGGGCACCTGGGTGGCTCAGTCGTTGAGTGTCTGCTTTCAGCTCAGGTCACGATCCCAGGGTCCTGGGATCGAGCCCCACATCGGGCTCCCTGCTCCGCGGGAAGCCTGCTTCTCCCTCTCCCACTCCCCCTGCTTGTGTTCCCCCTCTTGCTGTGTCTCTCTCTGTCAAATAAATAAATAAAATCATTAAAAAAAAAAAAGAAGTCTGGATAAAACTAGGCCAGAAGACTAGGGAAAATATCGTGCGGTGGAGAATAAGAGAAGTGTATCCCAGAAACATATTTTGCATGCATGAGCAAAAACATGGGGGGATGACAGGAAAACATATTTATTTAGTGCCAACTATATGTCAAACATTGTCATTCATTACATATAATTCAAACTCTCATTAATCCTGTCTCCACTTAAATATGAAGTGCTGAGGTTCAAAAAGCTCTTCTCATACTGTTGGTGAGTGGTTGAGTCAGAATCCTAACTCAGGTCTGTCAAGACTCAGACTTCAGAGCCCCCAAGCACCACACACCACAAACTAAACTCACAAGAACTGAGAGTTTGTAGTTAGAAGTTGTGGGAGATTCATGTGGCTAAATATGGTGAGAACAGAATGTGGTGTGTGGCATAAACTGAGGGACCTACGGGGCGTCTGGGTGGCTCAGTTGGTTAAGCCGCTGCCTTCGGCTCAGGTCATGATCCCAGGATCCTGGGATCGAGCCCCGCATCGGGCTCCCTGCTCAGCAGGGAGTCTGCTTCTCCCTCTCCCTCTGCCTGCCACTCTCCTTGCTTGTGCTCTCTCTGTGTCAAATACATAAATAAAATCTTAAAAAAAAAACAAAACAAAACTGAGGGACCTGGATTTTACCTGGATAGTATCTGACATTTTCTGAAAGTATGTAAGCTTCACTATTGTTTAAAACAATAAATCTGTCAACACCATTCTCAGAAATAAAAATAAAAAGATTTGTTTGTGGATTTTTAAAAAATCCACCTAAGCCCATAAAATCTGAGAGAAATCTTAGACAAAAATTAGAGAAAAATATTGATATATATGTACAGAATAGACAAAGCATTAATATCTGTATCACTCACAAATCAGTAAGAAAAAGGTAACAATGGAAAAATGAGCAGAGTGAGAATGCAGGATTTAGAGAAGACGCAAATGCCCACTACACATGAAAATACACTCAGCCTCAACAGTAAAAATACAAGTAAAACACTAATGAGATCATAGGTCAACAAAGATTTTTTTTTTTAAACCCACTGTTGGTAAACGTGCAGGCAAAAGAGAAAGTTCTCACTCATTGATGGTAAGAATGTAAACTGGTACAACCTTTCTGGAGGGCAGTCAGATGATACATACTCAAAACCTTGAAAACAGATAAATGTTTGATATGTTAATTCCATTATGCAGGATAAAATCCTGAGGAGATAATCCTCGAGGTGTGCAAAGAAGTATGTTCAAAGATGTTCATCAAAGCATTTCTTACCATGGCAAAAAATTAGAAGTATACTAAGTGTTCGTCGACAGGAGACTCATTAATAAATCATGATGTACAATGCAACCACCAAAAATAATGGTGCAGATGTAGAATTATTCATAAAAAATTCAAAATATGTAGGGAAAAAATGCTTTTAAACACATCATACAGAATGTCCTACTTTGCGTTTTTAGAAATGCAAATAGCTATTTGTAGAGACCACATCTGGATTTGGAATATTTAAAATATTGGCATGTCCACCTCTGGACAGCAAAATTTCTGTTATGCTTTGCTGTGAAACAAACCATCTTAGTGGCTTAAAAAGCAACTGTTATTATTTATGGTTTCTCACCATCCTGCGGGCTGGTTCTTGGTTCTTCTGCTGGTCTCCCTGGGCTCTCGCATATTCCTGCAGCCAGCTCTGGGATGGGCTGGATCAGAAGCACACAGACAGCCTCACTCACATGCCTTCTGGTTGGTGCAGGCTGTTATCTGGGGCTCCTCAAGTCTCCCTTTCTTGGACCTTAAAACATCCTGGCTTGGCTTAGTGGCTGGTACAATGAAAAAATAAAGTCAAAATGACAAAGAAAAGTCTGGGAAGGATATGTGAAAAGGAAGTTTTGAGAAGTGATTAGTTCTCACTGGGAAAAAAGTTCTTAAAAGGAGACTTTCTACAGCACTTACTACAGTGATTTATATATTACCCTATGTGTTTTTTAAAACATTTTTTGAGCACTTAGGATACACCAGACCCTCTTTGAAGTGCTTCAAATGTATTAAATAACTTAATCCTCACAATAACTTTATGAATTAGAAAGTGTCACTATCTCCATTTTATAAATGAGGTAACTAGAGCACAGAGAGGCTAAGTAACCCTGGAGTCTGGCTCAAATCCGGTTCATAACTATTACACCATTGTCATACTGTTTGTGACTCCATTATTCATTTCTATCCACATTTTTCATAAGTGTAAGCACTCCCAACATCAGACTGGTTCTCTCTCCATCTCCTATCGTTCTTCAGTAATGGACAGATTGATCAAGTGATGATAACATCCAGAGAAAGAGGAGGTAGAGCAAGAGGGCTGTTAGAAGGTGGAGGAGGATCAGAAAAGTATTCTCCAGACTGAGAAATGAAGTTTGGGGCTGAAAAACGAAGCAAGCCACTCCATACCATGTACAGAGTACTCAGGGTAACTTACCGACAGAAGGATCAAACAGACGGGGAATCCACGGCGCTACGCCCCCATTCTCCACCCCCATTCAGACTTTAATCTACAGGTTTTATAGAGCAAGGGGCATGGTGGTGAGGTCAAAGCATAGTTACCTAAAGTGGCACCATCCGTGCACCAGCGAGTCTCTACCAGTTAGCTAAAGGGGAGCTTTCTGTGTACCAGTCCTGTCTGCTCGTCATCTAAAGTGGTACCTTTAGTGCGCCCCTTTAGGGAAGATCAGAACAAGCCTTCCTGCATTCCAATCAGGACACACATCAATCTCCATGGAGCCTGGAACACGTAGCCCTGAGGGAGGTCATTGTGCACTCATGGACAAGATGGAGGGCCCAAGATGGAGTCAGTGTGGTCAGCACACCGTCAAGGGATCATCCAATTAGGAAGACAAACACAAAAGCTTTAGAAAGGGAGAGTTTCAGCAACGGAAGTCAGATCAGCAGTCCTGGTCATTAACTAATATTTACTTGGCTCCTTGTTGATGCCAAGCCCTGGGCTGGCTATAGATACATACTATAAAGAAAGTCCCTGCCGTAGTCCTGCTAACAGCCTACCAGGAAAGACCACAGGCACATAACTGCAAGTGTGGGAATTTTGACAGTAAAAGGGAGGAGGAAAAAAAGGGCAGTCACGTGGGGGAAAAGGAGAAATAAGGTTTTATTTCAAGACTGGGGACACTTGGCTGGAAGTCAGGAAGGTGGGTTTCAGTTTGTGCCTGCCACTTTCTTATTGTGGGAATAAGTACAAGTCACTTAATCTCTAAGCTCACAGTTTCTTCAACTATAAATTGAAGTTGTTCTTCCTCCTCAGTACAGTTTGGAAAACACTGGTACAGATAGAATTATTTGGATGTGGCCAGTCTAATGGTTGAGGGAAAGGGAGACACAGAGGTGCAGTGGGGATTGTAGGGGGACCTGGGCAGATAATTGTATAAAAACTAACTCCCAATTAACTTGCCCCTTATCTTGAACAGCAACTCATTAGAATAAAATTCTGTTATTCTAACTCTAGGGTTAAAAAAAAAAAAAGATCATAATGAGAAAAGGGTTTCAACAAGTTTAGAACTTAGAGGACTCTTTTTGACAGGACCCAAGGAAATGGTAGGAAGACTTGCTCAAGAGAGAAAGAGCTTCTCTCCTGCTCCTAGGCCTTGCAGGAAGCATCCATCCACTAATCCATGATTACAGTGAGAATGATTCAGATGTAATATATTGACCTTCCAGTGAGGGTCTTCATTTAACTAGAGAGACTGAGATTCCAGGTAAACCACAAGGTCAGTGTGGAGAGAGATTCTCAGAACTGGTCAGGCCCCAGGAGCTTTTGCTTTATTCCTTGAATTGTAAGAATGAGATAAGCGATTGGGCAGCCACTTTCTTCAATGGGTTCTGTTCTGAGGTTACTGTATGGCTTGAACAGACCCTTCACTTCTTTATACAGTACTTTTCTTTGTGGTTTGGCTTTTTTTTTTCCCCTTCATCTTTAAAATTTGAATGTTTATGGGGTAAAAATTGCACAAAGTAAAAAGTTTCCCACTTGGCCTTCTAGAGGCATCCACTGTGACAAGTTTGTTGTATTTTATAAATTTTCATATTTATGGTGGGATGTAAACAAGCCTATATACCCCCACATACAGTAGACACATACACACGAATATTCTGTAACAGCATTCTGTACTTTATAATTTACCTTTGATACCATTCCATACCGTATCATTCCAGTCCTTAGAGAACTACCATGTATTTCTTATGTCTGCATAGCCTTAGGTAGAATCAAACGGAATTGTCATTTTTGTAAGTCAAAAGCAGTCATATACCAGTGATTTCATATGGTTCCACCTAATATTATATAATTGTTAAGCAAATTTTCTGTTGATAAATCTTTAAATCATTTCTTTGCAAAATCTGAGCACCAATAAGAAAAAAAAAAGGTTCTTTCTAGCTCTAAATTTCCATAATTCTTTGCTTTGTTCCCATTCTTCAATGCCTGGAATAGGTAGGGTAGTATAAGAGAACACTTTATTGAACAACGATGCAGGTATGGTTGAATTCTATCATGTGTAATTTGGAGTCTGCTCTTAGCACAATCTTAATGGTGAAATACGATGAACATGCTCTAAGCAGAGTCCTGTTCCTTTTTGGGGAAATTGGATGAAGGGCGCCATCATCACTATCACTGATTTCCTTAGGTGATAAGTTCCCAGTGTCTGTTTCCCTTTTCTGTCCTTTCCTGGATCCTGCTTTTTCTCTGGATCATCAAGACAGAATGTAGAATCACAACTCTTGTTTCTTAAAGTTTGTTAAGTAATTTGAACGAAGAGATATCTGAATAGGCCACACTGTTCCTTTTGTGTGAAGAAGCTGGTGTTTGCAAAAGAACTTGAGATTAAAAAAGAAAAATCTGGGGCGCCTGGGTGGCTCAGTTGTTAAGCGTCTGCCTTCGGCTCAGGTCATGATCCCAGGGTCCTGGGATCGAGTCCCACATCGGGCTCCCTGCTCAGCAGGAAGCCTGCTTCTCCCTCTCCCACTCCCCCTGCTTGTGTTCCTGCTCTCACTATCTCTCTTTGTCAAATAAATAAATAAAAATCTTTAAAAAAAAAAAAAAGAAAAAAAAAGAAAAATCTGTTGGGTACACTCCATTTTTCAGGTAAAACTGTATCAGGAATCATATGGGGACACTTAAAACTGGCTGATACTTCAAGTTTTCTTCTGCCCAGATTTGTTTGGAAGAAATCCAGTCTTACCTATCTCAAAAATTCAGCAGGAAAAAATAGCTGAAATAAATTAAGCCCATGATTACTAAATTCTGTGTTTACCTAGACATTCTGGCATTTGGTTCAAAAGGCAAAGCTTTTTAGAAGTGTTATTTAAACTCAGTTTTGCCATAGATTTTAAATTGGAAGAAAAATGGTAAACCAAATACATCTGGGCTCATTACCAAGCTCCTCTCACCAAGCAGTACTAATAGAATTTGAAAAATGCTTTCCAGAATTGAGATCTGCCGCCTAGCAACCACTTTGAAATGCTTCCTGCGCTGGCTCAAGACTACTCAAAATGCCCAATTTTGAAATTGGTGGGGTGTTTTGTTGTGCATAGGCCACAATAATTGAAGGGAGGATTAGAACTTTGTTTTTAGGGCAAAGACATGCAGATTAGAAAGACTATTTAATTTAACTGCTCAACTGGGTTTTGGAATAGGGTTGGCGGATTAAATACAGATTAAAGATCTCGTCAGGCATACTGATACTAAAAAATTATTTGTTAATTATCTGAAGTTCAAATTTAACTGGGCATCCTGTATACTTACTTGTTAAATCTGGTAACCCAATTTTGGGGAGACTTTTGTAGTGCAGAGCAGAGAAATTTCTATAAAATATACATCAGATATATTGACCTGATCCCTCAAGGCTGCCAACTTTATGGATCTAAAACATCCTTTCCAGGTCACTGGCTATTGGGCCTCCAAAGAAGCCTGAAGCACAGGTGTGGGCAGGGCAAGAGCTAACAGAAGGGAACCAGAAAATCACCCTAAGGTTGCACTCGGGAAAACTAAAAATAAGGGGAGGACAGGCAAAAGAAAGGGTTGATAGTGCAGGAGCAGGGATGTCCTGCAGAGTGTAGTAGTGTGTGGGGAAGAGAGGGAACTGTCTAGAAATCTGGGAGAAAGTAGAAGTGGTATATCAGCATGCATTTTATTTTATTTTAATTTAATTTAATTTAATTTTATATTTTAATTGAAGTACAGTTGGTGTACAATATTACATTAGTTTCAAGTGTACAACCTAGTGATTCAACAAGTATATACACTATGAAATCCTGACCATGATAAGTGTAGTTATCGTTCGTCACCATAAAACGTTATTACAATATTATTGATTATATCCCTATGCTGTACTTTTCATCTCCGTGACTTATTTATTTTATAACAGGAAGTTTGTACCTCTTAATCCCCTTTATCTATTTCACCCATCCCCCTCCCCTCTGGCCACCACCAGTTTGCATTCATTTTGTTTCTAAGCCGAGGAAGGAGAGGAAGCGAAGCCATCTAAGTAAAGGTGCACTCTGAAGCTTGGGCTGAGGTGGGAGGGGTGCAACCTGGGGATCCCACAGAGGGCACTTCCACCTCCAGGCAGGCTGCTTGCAATAGCATGGAGAGCCAGCCTGGGACTGCAGAGGCTTTGTCCTGACCCTGCCCTTCCAACTTCACCTGGCCCAGTTTTGTTACTTGGATCATAGCCCCTCATGCCCACCCCAGAAATCTGCAGCCCCTGATTAACCTACCCCAGCAGTACAAAATAGTTAAAACAGAATGCATACATCATCCCTATGTGTTTGCACACGACTGAACATCTCCTGAAGGACACACAAGAGGCTGCTAACTGGGGAGGGGGTTTGTTGAAGAGGCTTGGAGTGGGCGGGTCCTGAATGGAGTAAGGTATACTTGCTCACATATCTTATGTACTCACTGGTTTATTTTTCAGTGTATTACTAATCATTATATTTAAATAAATATTTAATAAAATAAAATAAAAATAAAAAATAATTAAATAAAAATGTAAATGACTATGACAAATTCAGTCCAGAATGTGACTTACGTTTAAATTTCTTGTATCTCTGATTTAAAATGTCTCATTATGGGTGCCTGGGTGTCAGTCAGTTAAGCATCTGACTCTTGATTTCAGCTCACAACATGATCTCAGGGTCCTGAGATCGAACCCAGCGTGGAACCTGCTTGAGATTCTCTCTCTCTCTCCCTCTAAAAAAATAATAAAATAAAATGGCTCATTACAATAAGGTGTTTGAAAATAAATTTCTTTATATTATGTTGCATAATTTGTATCTGTTAGAGAGGACTGGGATCTGACATTTCGGCATGACTTCTGAAAAATTAGCTGCTGAAATCAATGACAAATCAATGGCAACCCTTGACAAAAAGGTTTTGCCTGTATTTTTAAATGTCTCCTCTGAGTTCTGTGCCATGCTGTTTTTATGTACAGGCATTTAAAAGCTCAAAATGAAAGTCTGAGAGAAACTAAATAAAAGTTTTATATATTTTTTAAATAAAAAAATTTCCCTGTAAATTTACCTTGTAAGTTCCATTAGGCCAAGGGTCTTTGTCTCTTTTGTTCAGTAATGGATTTCTAGGACCTAAATTAGTTCTTGGCACATAGTATGTGCTGAATAAATTGAATGAAGGTGTACATGATCACCAGAAAAATTCAAACAATACAGAAAAATACAATACAGAATGTGGAATCTTCTCTAATCTCTTTCCTCTCAATAATCATTTATTTTAGTCTCTTAAAAGAAAAAAATTGTTTATTTCTTCAAGAGTGAAACTTTCATTATAAATATGTTTTAGAAAATAATTAGTTAAATGATACCAAGAACTCTCATATATTGTCTGTGAGTGAGAAAGCTGGTTAATCCAGTAGAGATCACTCCTTAGCATTATCTTTTAAAGCTAGAATACACAGCAATTCCACTCCTAGGTATCGAAGAGAAATTCATTAACATAGCAGCAGTATTTGTAACATGCCCAAATTGGAAACTATCCAATTATCTACCAAGAGAGGAATGGATTTAAAAATGTGGTATAGCCCCACTAACAGAATTCTACACAGCGATGAAAATGAAAAACAAAAAAACAAAAAAACCCAGAATCTTCAGAATAAAACCCACCGACATATAGCTGCTGTAGAGTTTTGTTAGGATTTCCTTAGGGGATCACCAGGTCATTTCAGTGGACAGATTCTCCCAGCAATTCAGAGCTGTCCCAGCACTGGGATATTCCCATCTAGACAGCATGCTTCACCTGAGGTCTGCAGTGTCATGGGGGTTGAGGGAAGAGGTACATATAGAGTCACTAAAGGGGTTTGTGGGTGAAGGGTAGACTGTGAATCCAGGGAAACAGACAACGGCATAAAGTAGATATTAGAGATCAGAAAGCAGTCTTGGGCTGAGGCTACCAGAACCTCTTCTGGGATCTGTGTACTGAGGCTCCCAGGCTGGGCCATGGATCAAGACAGCTAGTTCTGCTATGGTGGGGATTCTCCAGCATCTAGGTGGAAAGGGGCGGCAGAAACCTGGGGCCCCTCAGACTGAGAAATCCATAGAGGCAGAGGTTCTGGGTGACACGCTTGGCTCCTAGCCTCTAGCCTGGGGTCCTTGTTGCTGTTCTTACGAGGGCTGTTGCTTCTACTGCTGCATGTCTTCGGCCCAGCTGTTCTTGAACCCCATCTGAACTTGAGCTCAACTCAGGCTGAGTGTTTCAGCCAGCACCTCCCTTTCTTTATAAGTTGGCTATAATCTTCTCAAAGTGCCTCTAACTCCTGTTGCCTTCTCTTGTTTTGAACCACCACGAGTTTGCTGTATAAACATGAAGAGGGGCGCCTGGGGGGCTCAGTCAGTTGAGCGTCTGCTTTCGGCTTAGGTCATGATCCCGGGGTCCTGAGATCAAACCCGAATGGGGCTCCCCTTCTCCCTCTCCCTCTGCCTGCCACTCCCCCTGCTTGTGCTCTCTCTCTGTGTCAAATAAATAAATAAAATATTTTTAAAAAAAGTTTATAAACATGAAGAAACGTGAATTTTAGGGGGGTTATGTAAGTGGGGGTGGAGCTGGAGTTTGCAGTTGTGAAAAGATAATCAAATCAGAGCTCGACCATTTTCTAGGTGAGTCTTGAAGCAAGTGCATACATCTCCTTGAACTTTATTTCCTTATTTTTAAGTGGAGCTGATGGCTCTGACAAGCACCCAGATTGGGTATGAGCATGGAATTAGAAAGTGCTTAATGAAAAATACTCTAAACTCTACAAAACGAAGGTGGACATTTTATTATTGATTCACAGGGGCAAGGTTCTCAAAGCCAAGTGAACATAGGAATCACCTGAGAAGAATTTTCAATGCACTCAAGGTCAGCTTCTGCCTGGGCCACCTGGGTCCTCTGGAGATTCTCTGCAGTCTGCAGGAGGACCCATGAATTTGCGTTTTATAAAGTGTCCAGGTGATTCTGATGCAGGTAACCCTTTGACCTCACTTTGAGAAAATATTGGTTTCACTTTGGGTAATATTAACTGTTTCGTATGCATATATTATTTGTTCAAAGAAATTCTTAGTATTTCCAGATGAATGGTGGGGTGTTTAATTTTGAGAAAAAAGGGATGCCAAAGGAGTTCTTTTAGAAGACTGGAGAACTTTCTTGAGGGCATGATAAATAGAATTTGGATAAGCAAAAAAAGATTTCCTGGCTCAAACTCTAACATGTGTATGTGTACATATACACATACATACATATTTCATCATTTTTATGTTGGGTGGTTGATCCTTTTCTTATTGAATTTGAACTCCTGGCATATCTAGAAAAATAGCCCTTTGCTGATTATATGTTTGCCAGTTTGTTGTCTTTTGACTATGTGTCCATTATCTAAATAAAATATTTCAGTATTTTCTTTTTTGTCAAACTTGGAAAGGCCTATCCCATTCTATGATTATAAAAAAACATAAAGCACGATTACTCATGTTTTCTTCTGGGACACTTACACGGCCAGAGTGGTGGTGATGCTGAGATCCAGATCTGGTTGAAAAGGATACTGCCCTGGCTCACTGGATGGCAGAGAAGACATTGCACTACTGTGCTGGTGAATCTTGCTGGAAATCTGCCCTCCAGTGTGTCAGAAAAACTTTTCATAGGGAGGTGCCTTACTGGAGGCACTTTGCTACAAAACTACCCAAGGGAGGTGCTAGGGCAAGCTTCTGGCCATGGGGTGCTGCTATTAATTGTATATTGCAGGAGCTGAGCATTGGAGAAGCTGAGAGTAATGCCGAAGCCTAGTGCTGGAGAAGGTAACAGCACTCCCTGAGGCAGAAAAACTTGTAGGCACAAAACTTAGAAGGAAGGGTGCATGAGGGATGGGGTGGGGAGCTGCTGACCTCTGGGTGCTGCTGTTGTCACAATACTAAATTAGATCTGGGTGCTGTTGGCCTCCATGCAATGCAGAAGCTGAACCCTCAAGAAGCTGTAAGTGCTGCAGGAGTCTGGTGCTGAAGAAAACCACCCACTACATGGAAGGAGCCTGCCTAACAAGAACCAGGAAGCAAATCCTTTCTTTCTGCAATGTCTCTCCAGTCCTCCACCGATAGATACAGTTGCAATGCCAGCTAGCAAAGGATATTTAAAGGGCTCGGGTCCATTTTCACAGAGCAGTCAAAAAGGATAAATTTGGGGCGCCTGGGTGGCTCAGTTGGTTAAGCGACTGCCTTCAGCTCAGGTCATGATCCCAGGGTCCTGGGATCGAGTCCCGCATTGGGCTCCCTGCTCTGCGGGGAGCCTGCTTCTCCCTCTCCCACTCCCCCTGCTTGTGTTCCCTCTCTCGCTGTGTCTCTCTCTGTCAAATAAATAAATAAAATCTTTAAAAAAAAAAAGGATAAATTTGGAGATGAGGCAATCAATGGGTAACCAGCTCACAGAGATTCATTAATTCTTACTGAACAATAAGAGCATTTAAATATACATGTTTTGTTCTGAGTGCAGTTGTATGGGATTCTCATTAAATTTTGTGTTGCCATGTTTACATGTTACTGCTGTTTTCTAATTAGAATGTTACTGATACTTTCATTTTCTGTGACTCGATAGTTACATACATTCTATTCTTAGTTAATAAGTGGATTTTTATTTATTATTTATGTTCTCCTGCTGTACAAATATTTACTTATCACACTGCAATAAAAAATGTGCCTTTACTAGTTGTACTATTTGAGATTTATTAAGGTTTGCTTTACAACATTTTGTAAATGCTCCATGGGTTTTTGAAAAGAATATATGTCTATGTGTTAAAAAGCTCAATACAGGGGCGCCTGGGTGGCTCAGTCGTTAAGCGTCTGCCTTCGGCTCAGGTCATGATCCCAGGGTCCTGGGATAGAGCCCTGCATCGGGCTCCCGACTCAGCGGGGAGCCTGCTTCTCCCTCTCCCACTCCCCCTGCTTGTGTTCCCTCTCTCGCTGTGTCTCTCTCTGTCAAATAAATAAATAAAATCTTTAAAAAAAAAAAAAGCTCAATACATATACTAATTAAGCTTTAAAATTATATAATATAGGGGTGCCTGGGTGGCTCAGTTGGTTAAGCGACTGCCTTCAGCTCAGGTCATGATCCCAGAGCCCTGGGATAGAGCCCCGCATCGGGCTCCCTGCTCTGCAGGGAGCCTGCTTCTCCCTCTCCCACTCCCCCTGCTTGTGTTCCCTCTCTCACTGTGTCTCTCTCTGTCAAATAAAATAAATAAATAAAATCTTTAAAAAAAATTATATAATAAATATTATTGTTAACTTGGTCTGTAGAAAACTGAGATTAATGTCTCTGATTTTTCAATTTGTTACTCTAATTTGTCATAAATTTTATTTTGTCTATTTTTTTAAAGATTTATTTATTTATTTATTTATTTATTTGAGATATGTGCACACAAGTTAAGGGGGGGGGCAGGGGCAGAGGGAGAGGGAGAGAAGCAGACTCCCCGCTGAGCAGGGAGCCAGACACAGGTATCAATCTCAGGAATCTGAGATCATGACTTGAGCCAAAATCAAGAGTCACATGTTTAACTGACTGAGCCACCCAGGCGCCACTTGTATATTTTTATGCTATGTTGTTTGGCACATAGACACTCATTAATGTAGATGAGAAGAGCATATCCAATTTTTGTCATGGTATATTTGCCTAGAAACCTGGCACATAGCAGATAGTCAATAAACACTTATCTAATGATGGCCTTAAATTTAAAAAAAATCATTTTTGAATGCTACTTGTTTATTAGCATCAATATCATATCATTTATATTGCTTAGAATAAGCTTTAAAATATGTAAGCCAGCAAAAAGTATATGCAAGAGATGACAAGATTAGCAAAAAATGTTGACAATTACTGAAGTTGGATGATGACACATGAGAATAAATAGTGTTATTTTCTTTTTGTTGTTGCTTGAAATGTTTCATAGTAAAATGAGAGTTTCTTAAATAACCTTCTAAATCACTATGTTTTTTGCAATATCTAATAGATTTTTCATTACTGACACTGTATTTTAAAACTGGATGCCTGTTTTTGAATTATACAAGCTTTTTCTGCCATCAGATTGCATCCATACATATTTGCAAAACATATATCTGATAAAGGACTTGTATCTAGAATATATAAATTACTAATGTGTAAAGACATGAGCAAATGATATGAACAGATGCTTAACCAGAAAAAAAATGTACAGATGGCAAATATGCACATAAAAAGATGTTCTACACCATTAGCTATTAGGGAAATGCAAGTTAAAACCATGGCAAGAGACTACTGTGCATCTACTGGAATGGCTAAAATTAAAAAGAATGACAATACCAAGTGCTGACAAGGTTGCAAGCAACTGAAATCCTCATAAATTGCTGATGGAATCAGTTTGGCAGTTTCTCATAAAGTTAAGTACATACTTGCCATACCTAGCAATATTAGTCCTAAGTATTTAACTAAGAGCAATGAAAACATATGTTCCTGCAAAGACCTGTATATGAACATTTATAATAGCTTTACTCATAATAGCTGCAAATTGGAAACAATCCAAATTTCCATCAACCAGTGAATGAATAAACAAATTGTAGTGCATTCATACAATGAGGTAGAACAAACTACTTATACATGCAACAACATGGATGACTCTCAAAATCATTATATTCAGTGAAAGAAGCCAATTACAAAGGTCTATATACTGTGGAAAGGCAAATCTAGAGACAGAAAAAAGATCAGTTGTTTAATTAGAGGTATCCGTGTGAGGGCAAGAAGTAGACTACCAAGTTGCTGGAAGGAACTCTTCGGGGTGATGGAAATTTTCAATATCTTGATTGTGGTGGTGGTTACGTGACTGTATACATTTGTCAAAATTCATGAAGACTATACACTTTTGAAAAGGGTGAATTTTATTGTGTAAATTATACTTATTATACTAATAAGCCTGACTTTGAAAACAGATACAGAAATGTTTTTCCATCTGTTAAAACTTTTCCTGATCTCAAAATGTACTCAGAGAGACAATATCTTTTTTGCCATTAAGGAGCTTATGAATTAGATTTTCTTTTAAATTTTGGATCCTTAGAGTATATATGCTTCCTAAAGAATATTTGTTATGATGCCTCAGGATGATCTCTTTCCTTTGAATGTTTGGTCCCTTTATTTGAGTATTGTTTTTTTTTCTACTCACACTTAAGAGTCCCAGATTAGAATTTGCCAATGAAAAAAAAAAAGTTGTCTTATTAAATATCTTAGTTCATAATAGAGGGGAAGGTGGAATTTTCCATTTTTCTGTGCTAGATTGAGGATTCAGTTGACTCTGCAGATGGGGATTCTGGGAAGTAGCTCTTGACGAAGTAGTTACTTCTTAGCCACAATTTAGAACATTTTTGTCATATGGAGCCCAGGGTCAGTACCAGGGTAAGCTCGATTATTACCATATTGAGAGCACCAGCATAGTGGGTGGGCAAGTTCATAACCAGGCTTTAACACAATGATAACAGATTAACAAGTCTACAGAGGCCAAAGAGTAACCTACCTGTACAAAATAGTCCACAGAGATCTGTGGAAACCTGGAAAATGCTTGCTTTGTCTAAAAGAACAGCTGCTACTCAGCCCCAGTCTATTATTGCCACGTGGGAATGTGAGCTCAGCACTGCCAAAGAGAGCTTCTGATTCAAGAGAAGCCAGAAATCCAGATTTCTTATGCAAATCTCCCAATTTTTTAAATGTTGGCAATTAATTCTAAATTTTAAAAATACTATGTGGACAGATATTGTGTGGTCCTAACAAAACCCATCTGTGGCCTACCAGTTTGTAACCTCTGCCCTAAGAGTTGTTCTAGAGGAGGCCAGACAATCAGAGAGGGTGGTGGTAAATTGAGGTTTACTCACCCACAGCCTAGAATAATTTAATGAAATGCTGAACAGCTTCATTGTCCATCACAGTGGTTATTTTGGGACACAACAGAGATGGCTCTTAAAGGCACTGCATGGTCATAGTGATTATGTCCTCAGTATCCATCTTGCCCCTCCCCTAACTCATAAAAACCAGGTGGTTTGGGTGGGCCAGACCCCACTCTCCCCTTCCAGCATAATATCCTCCTTGCCCACATCAACAGACATTAGCTCAGGCTGGGGCCAAACAGCAAACAGCATCTCCTAGACACAGGAACCAGACCACAGTGACTTTCCTGGAGGAGGTTTACAGATTTTAGAGTAGAAGAGCTTAGAGCTCAACCAGTTCAGTCCACTTATTTCCAAACAAGTAAATGAAACCCTGACAGATGTGATTTGGTCAGGATGTATAACAGGTAGAGGTAGAATGGAGACCATAACCAGTCTCCTCATTCTACCCCCTTCTATTTAAATTCATTATGTTGTTACCTTTATAAACAACTTTCTTTGAGACATTTTGCATTGACCATTCTCTTGCAACTATTCCTATTTATATACTTTTATTACTCTACCTAATGTCTGCAATATCACCACCGTATGTCATTGCTGTATGATTCCCTTCTCTGAACTCAAGATACATGTTATCCCACTCATTTTACAACTGTGTCAATCAAGATTCTTTTAGTTACTAGAGGCAAAAAACAAAAAACAAAACAAAACAAAACAAAAAAACAAAAACAAACTAATCAAACTTGCCTTAGCCAAAACATTTTTCTTTTAAACCCAGAAGCCTACTGGTGGCACTGACTTTAGGCACTGTTGAATGCGGAGGCTCAGGTCTCTTGGTCTCTTGGTGTGCTGGCCTCTTTGTCTCCTGGACCTGACAAATTCCTCTTGCTACTTGGGAAGCTGACTGCCGGCAGTACCAGGCTTATCTAATCATAATTTAGTAAACACACGGAGAGAAGTACCTTCTCTTCAACTTTGGATAGCAGTCTTAGAGAGAGACTGTGATTGGCCTTTTGTGTCCTGTGTCTGTCCCTTGGACTTACTGTCCACAAAAGTGTGCTACTGTTATCCAGGTCCAGATTGGATCTTGTTTCCACCCCTGTCAGGGGGAAGGATGAGTTACTGTGTTAAAAGCCAGGTCCAGGTTGAGGAGGTACCCAGTGATGGCAGGAATGGTTATTGATGTAAAGAAACAGTACTCTAAGGAGGGACATAAGGCTGTGTCAGGGACAGGTACTACACAAGGGTGACGGGTGCTGGAGGTAAGGCATGGATTCTTTGATGGGCTTTCCACAAAACCAGGTTGGTTGGTCTTACCATGACAGCAGTGACTTGTCCCACAAATGAGTTTTTAAGTTATTAGAAAGCTTCTGACAAATAACACCCCATTTTTACAGATGCCAGATTAGAGCAATTGCTAGGAGAAAGTGTAAATTGCTTTAAACTTTCTGAAATTTACAATGTGTATGACCTTTGACTTAGCCATTCCTCTTCTCAAGATTTGTCCCAAGGCAATATTTATACATGGAGATTGTGCTTTAAGCTGTTAACTGCTGTTATAAACAGCAAGAACATGTAAACAACCTCAATGTCTCACAATATAAGACTGGGGAAGCGAAGACATCATTACAATGAAAAACAAAGGAATGCAGTGCAGACATCTATAATGCTGTTGTAAAAGAGTATTTAAAGAAATGGAAATCTGTTCATAATATAATGTTACGTGAAAAAACAACTCCCCAAATGGCTGAATGTTAGCTAACTTTTATTATGCTCTACTATATACCAGCCAGGTGTATTATCTGATTTAATCCTTACAGTTCTATATGGGAGGCATTATCATTTTTCTCATATTACTTAACTTTTCTGAACTTCCTTCCCTTACCTATAAGTGCCATATGCTTGAGACAGTCGGCGGCCAGCCACATGTCTGGATTCAGACCTGGCTCTGCTACTATCCATGTGACTTTGGACCAGTTATTTTTTTCATCACAACCCACACCAAAAATATATGCTTTGTAATATTGCAAATCAGTACTCACACGCACACACAGACACAATATGATGGAGAGAAAAATTTGCAAACGAATATTGGTTCTTACAAACTTTTATGCATCCTGAATATTTATTTTCTGTACAATTCCATTCCATTCTATTCTGATCTACTTTATTCTATTCCATTTTTTTTTTTCTTTTTTAGTGATGGCTATAGCCCACCAAACATAACCCACTAATGGTATCATGCCTGGTAGTCAGTAGGTGCTCAATAAATGGCAGCTATTCTTGCAGCTGTTATTATTGTTATTATTATTAATTAGCATCGAGATTGTGAGAGGAGCTGTTTGGAGGCAGTGTCCTTTAAAAGCAGGAGGGTAGAGGGAGGTGCAACTTATTTGGATCTTACCATATGCTTCAGAGTGTGGAAGTAGTCCACAAGCACAAGGCAAATTGCTACAGTTACCATAAATATAACAGATCTAAGAAAGCAGTGGGGTTTATTCTGTACTTCATAATAAGCTCAACTCTCGATGATGGCAGTGAAGCTGGAAACTTGGTCTAGGGAGGCAAACAATAGTACAAGAAGTGAGTCAGAAGACTGGATTGGCTGACAAATTTCAGAGATATTAGAACTCTTCCAGTGACAGGTGACACAAAATCAAAACCAGGCTAAAGGAACAGAGAATTTATTGGCTCACACAGGAAAAGATTCAATAGTAGATCTACCGGCTTCAGGTACTTTTGGATCCAAGTGCTCAGAAAACTGTTTTTTTTTTCTTCCTATCTTTTGGTTATACTTTATTACACTGGCTTCATTCTTAGGCAGGTATTTCTTTAATAGTGGCCTCTGGCAAGTGAAGCTCCACGTTTGGAAGAAAGAGAAAGTCTCTCCTGTCAGGTTCCAATAAAAGCCTTGGACCTCGCTCTCTTTGACTCACATTATGTTCCATGTTGAACCCAACTGCTCTAGCCAGGGGGATAAGTTGTTGAGACTGACTAGAACCCCAGAACCATATGGACTAAAAGAAATAGGTGGGTTGCTAAAGGATACAGGGCGCTGCTACCAGTAGAAGGGAGAAAACATGTGGGTGGGCACCAAATAAGAAATGTCCACTACGGTGAGTTACAGTTCAAAGCCAGACAGAGGGTCAGAAGTTCACGTGGAAAGACAGCAGGCCCCAGAAACCCACACAAAGTGAGTAGTCATAAGGGGCTAAAATGCAGGCACGAGGGGCACGTGGGCGGCTCAGTCGGTTAAGCGTCTGCCTTCAGCTCAGGTCATGATCCCCGGGTGCCGGGATCGTGTCCCGCATCGGGCTCCCTGCTGAGCAGGGGGTCTGCTTCTCCCTCTCCCTCAGCCTGCTGCTCCCCCCTGCTTGTACTCTCTTTCTCTGTCAAATAAATAAAATCTTAAAAAAAATTAATAAATAAAATGTAGGCACGAACCACAGACAAATGGTTGAACTGCAATAACAAAAAATTCAGAACGCCAGTAAAGCTTAGGTACTTCACCTGCCTGGTGTGTGCGGAGAAATCCAGTCAGGAGTACCCTCCTGAGACAAGGAAGAGACCTCGAGGGAGGGAGCTGCATTAAACTCATTAGTATTATTTCATTTAATTAAAAAACGATTGGTCCTCAGGCACCCCTGGGGTAGGTGGTAGTATGTCCATACCCACACTGAGGAAACGAAGTTCACACAGCTGGAAAGGATGGAGTCAGTGTTTCAACACAGCTTTTCTTGCTCAAAGTCCACAAGCGTTACCTCTGCCTGAAATTTCCTCCCCATATTTTTCTGACTGGTGAATTCCCACTCACACTTAAGACTATTGAGACTTCTCATGCATCTCTGGGCTCTTATTACACTTAATTCGCACCACCACTGCAGAGTCTTTTAACTCATGACTGTAATTAGTTGTTAATGGACCTGTAAGTGGTGCCTAAACTTTGTTGATCATGCACCCCTATTGCTCAAAACTCTGGGGGCAGCCTCCTCTATGCGTATTTGTATTTATTTATACTTCTATATGTATAAGCATATACATATGTACATGCATATGTATATATGTGTACTTATAAGCATACTTATTACATGTTTCTTTTTTTAATTATATCAGTCACCATACAGTATGTCATTAGTTTTTGATGTAGTGTTCCATGATTCATTGTTTGCGTATAACACCCAGTGCTCCATGCAGTACGTGCCCTCCTTAATACCCATCACCAGGCTAACCCATCCCCCCATCCCCCTCCCTTCTAAAACCCTGTTTGTCTCTCAGAGTCCATAGTCTCTCATAGTTCATCTCTCCTTCCAATTCCCCCTCCCCATTTTTCCCTTCCTTCTCCTAATGTCCTCCATGCTGTTCCTTATGTTCCACAAATAAGTGAAACCATATGATAATTGACTTTCTCTGCTTGACTTATTTCACTTAGCATAATCTCCTCCAGTCCCATCCATGTTGATGTAAAAGTTGGGTATTCATCCTTTCTGATGGCTGAGTAATATTCCATTGTATATATGGACCACATCTTCTTTATCCATTCATCTGTTGAAGGGCATCTCGGCTCTTTCCACAGTTTGGCTATTGAGGACATTGCTGCTATGAACATTGGGGTGCATATGGCCCTTCTTTTCACTAATCTGTGTCTTTGGGGTAAATACCCAGGAGTGCAAATTCTGAGTCATAGGGTAGCTCTATTTTTAACATTTTGAGGATCCTCCACACTGTTTTCCTATAGTATTAACATCAGGCACGAGCCCCTTGAAGGCAGTGGCTGTGTGTCATCTTTATCCAGCTCTCTGCGCAGTACCTGATACATGCTATGGCAACAGGATTCTTGAATGAAAAATTCTGAACATACACTTTCACACATGATGATGATGTAATTGTCCTTTGTAGCTAGATACTTGCTACATGTTATTCCAGAAAATGTAATCCTCATATTATTCTAGAAGGTTTACTTCTACTTTTTGCATTTTACAGATGAAGAATCTGAAGTTCAGAGAAATTAAGAGTGCCTAAAGTCTCACAATAGGTGGCAAAGCTCCCATTCTAATCCAGGTCTTCGGATCCCTCGATGTTGGTATAGCTGAATACTATGCTGAGATCTATTTTAGCACATGAAATGACAATGCATCAGAATACTGTAAGTCAATGCAGTTCTGGAAAATTTAGAATTAAACGATTAATATTAGATGGCCTTGTATTGCTGACATTTTCCCTAGCTTTATGCTTTGTCTTTCTAGCTAGATTGTAAGGTTTGGGTCCATGATTACTTTTTTCTATCCTTCCTTACCTCGCTCAGATGCTTAGCAAATGTTTTTGGCTGGGTTATGTTTGAGATGGAACAGGAAAAGGTGTGTGGGGGTGGTGGGGCTTTGGGGTGTATGAGCGGGGTACATAGCATTAACAGGGAGCCTGTCCTCAGTTGGCTCTCCACACACCACACAGCATAGGCTGCTGAGCCTGGTACTAAGTAGCCATGGAGAAAACTCTTGTTCCCAATTGCTTGATTAACATACAGGAGTATCTAATTGAAAATAGAAGCTTCCACAGAGTATTAGAGACTAGGATTTCAAAACTCTGTTACTCAGTAGTGAGAATGGTACAGAAGTGATCACTCTAAGTTACTGAGGAAGTCTTTACAAAAACTTCTTCAAGATGAATTCCCAGTACAAAGTTGAAAGGTAAAATAAATGGAAAGATGTCAGCAAGGAGATGGTGTCTTCAGTGCTGACTAGAAGTTATGAAAAGCAAAGCGGCTTTCACAATGAAATAGAAATCACAGGTGAGTAGATAGATTTCCTGTTTTAAATGCTACACATAACAGATATGAGAACCAGAAAAAAAAAAAACTTAAATGATGTTAAAATCCAGAAATGAGAGAGTGTTTTAATTTGCTCAAAACATGTTTTCCCCCTGCCACTAAATCATCTGTATTAGACAAGCCACCTACTTGGAAATGAACTCATTTATCTACTGTGTTTCAAAGGTGAAGTGATAGTATAAACTCCTTTTAGATATAAAATTGAAGAAATTCCTTTGTATTCACATGCCTGAGAACAACCCAGCTGTGCCCTCTAGTGATCACGGGGTCCTGTTGCTTTATCAGGAGACTTGAAAAACACTGAAACAAATTTACTCTGGGAGCCTCTTCTATCTTAGAAATTAGCTTTCTGTAGGGGATGATTGCAACTCTGGAGATAAATGCTACTAGGAAACAGGTATAGTGAATATAAACCAAAAAGTTCTTTATTTTTGTCTCTGAAGCTCCATTTTTCTTCACTTGTAACTTCCTTTATAAATTTGGGTCATTAGTGAAAGTGCTTTCTTCAATCCCAGACTAGTCAGTTACCGGAGGATTGGATTTAAGCATAAAGAATTCCTCACAGATACAGTATTGCAAATAAGTTGGATCAAGATAGGGCAATCATTTTTTAAAAGGGGTATTAACCTTCCTTAATACATGTTGTGATACATGATTTGGAAAGCACTCTGTCAGGGTGGAGGAATTTTCAGTCAAATTTGACTCTAGGCTCAATTTAATTTTACCAGGAATATATGTGCAGGTGTCTCAACTTCTTTGCTCAGTTGTAAATTCCTTGTATATAGGTCTCATATCTTCTAGAACTTGGTATTTTGCACCATATCTCAAAGTATCCTTAAATGCAGAAGGTTTAAGACTGTTTCAGGAACAATCATAAACTTAGAGAAAAGTAGCAAGCAGGGGTTTTGTTTTGTTTTGTTTTGCTTTTTTCCCCTGGACCACTTAAGGGTAAGTTGCCGATATAATGCCTACTCTTCACTGAATATTTTAATGTGTATTCCCTACGAATAAAGACATTCTCCTACGTAACGCCAATGCCATCAAAATAAAAAAAAATTAACATTGATATATTACTAAACCAAACCTTAGAGCTCATTTAGGTTTTGCCAATTGTCCCAAGAAAGTCCTGTACAGCAAAAAGATCAATTTCAGGATCATGTGTTGCATTTAGATCATGTTGTTTCTCTTTGGTCTTCTTCATTCTGAAACAGTTTTTCAGCCTTTTTTCACTTTCATGACTTTGATAACTTTTGAAGATTAGCCAGCCAGTTATTTGGTAGAATGTCCCTCAGTTTGGGTTTGTCTGATGGTTCCTTAGGATTAGATTTGTTATAAATCACTGATGGGAATATCACAGAAGTGACGCTGTATTCTCACTGCATCCTGTCAGGTGATATGATTTCAGTTTGCCCTATTATTAATGATGTTCATTTTCATCACTTGATTAAAGTGATACCTACCATGTTTCTCTGCCACAAAGTTGCTCTTTTCACTTTGTAATTTATACGTACTATATTGGGAGTTCTTTTAGACTATGGAAATATTCCATTTTTCATCAAACTTCCAACTTATTCATTTACATTTATGTTTTTAGATTCATCGTTTAGATTTAATTCAGTTGAACTCATTTTATTTGGTGGTCCTTTAATACCATTATTTATTTTGTTCAAAGTTTCCCTAATTTGGCCAATGGAAGCACCTCCAAATTGACTTCTGTGGCCTTTTGACATGTTTCTGTTGAGTTTTTGATTATTTGTTTGTGTGTTTGTATTGATTATCTCATACTTACCCCAAAAACCAGCCCTGGAATCAATCATTTTCCAAGGAATTCTTGGAGCTTTTTAGTAGAGAATGGTATTCAGAAACCCATCTGGGCACTAGGCATTCTTGTTGCCCTCCCAGAAAACTGAGCTAAGGACTAAATGTATATACATGTAACACACACGCACACCCATATTTATTTCCATATTTATTCAAAACCATGATTTCATACTAATACCTCCAATTCCAGTCTGTCACAGTTCGATTTCTCTTTTTTCTTTGTTGTAATTCCCCTGAGAGTGAGAAACTTAGTTCTTGTCTTCCTCGATATATTTACTTAATCAATTTACCTGAAAGTTGCCAAGTTACATTTCCCCTGCCATCCCACTCAGGCTCTGACACTCTGTGTCTGCCTGCGCCTATATGTTTGCTTTCCTAACCCCAGATCTGATACCCCATGTGGAATTGCCCCCATGTATGGATACCCTCTTTACCCAGTGACACTCTGATTTCCCATTTGGAACTGTTCCCTCGAGTACAAGCACTGCTCACCTTGATCAGGCTCGGACACCTGTTCCAAACCCTCCCTCTCCCCCTATGCAGGGATGCCCTCCTCACACCAGCTGGGTTTCTATACCCTGTAGTTGTTAGGGGGATCAGTAATGGTCCCTAGAGCTTTAGGACTGAAATTTCAGGAAAGGAAGGAAGAAGGGAAAGAGCTTTTCCTCCTTTTCTTTAAATGTGTTTGAGTAAATGAATGGTGTATTTGTTTCCTAGGACTGCAGTAACAAATTCCCACAAGCAGGCTGGCTTAAAACTGCAGAAATTTATTGTCTCGCAGTTCTGGATGCTAAGGTGTTGGCAGGGCTGTGCTTTATCTGAAGGCTCTAGAGCTTGCCTCTTCCTAGCTTCTGATAGATGCTAGCAATCCTTGGTGCTGCTTGGCTCTCAGCTGCATAATTCTAACCTCTGCCTCTGTCCTCACATGGTGTTCCTCCTGTGTGTGTGCATCTCTTCTCTTCTAAGGACACTGGTTGTATTGAATTAAGGGCCCACCCTACTTATTAACTTAAGAAATGAATGAATGAATGGTATTTAGAAACCAAGATCTTGGGCGCTAGGCATTCCTGTTGTTTGACCACTTTTAAGAAATGTCTCCTCTGCCCAACTTACAGATAGATGTTTTAGTTCCCTAGAGCTCTGTCCTAAGTCCCCTTGCCTCTTCACCTTCAAGTCTCTCAACTGTTCCCATGGTTTCATAGACCATCTCTGTAACAATTTCCAACGCTAGGTTTCTACTGAGGTTTTTTTTGGGGGCGGGTTCAAACTAGACCTCCCTTCTCGGGTTCAGATTTTATATCACATCCTACCTATAAACCTCCACTTGTTGTTTCACCTATTCAAAACCAATTTTTAATCCTCCCACTTATTTATTTCCACCCCAAACTCACCTTCTTCCACCTCTTCCATCATAGGTAGGTAGCCCAACCCAAACCAGGCAGTCATACTTAATTTTCTTTTAAATATTTTTTCCAAACCATCACCACAAATTCTCCTATCTTCTGCTTACTGTTTCTGTCATCTTTCTACCTCATTTACTTTTCATCATCCTAGTCAAAACCTCCATTATCTCTCTCCTGGTTGTGTTGGCCCCTAAATTCTAGCCCCAATTCTTATATTGCCCCCTCTAACCTATTCTCTACAATATGATTCTTTACATAGACAACTTTTTATTATAGATGATTTTAGCCATACATCAAAGGCTAGAAAAAACAGAATAATGACCATGTACTCATCAGACAGGTTCAACAATTACCAGCGTATTGCCACACTTGTTTACTTGCTTAATCTTCCTTTCCTTCTTTCCATCCTCCCTCATTACTTTCCTCCCTCCCTCCCTCCTTCCTCTTTCTTTCTTTCCTTCCTCCTTAACTCCCTTGCTCCTCTCTCTATTTTTGTGAACATATTTTTATTGGGAAATTCCTGATATTGTATAATTTCAACTAAATATTTCAGAAAACATCTAAAGAAATAATGTTTTCTTATATAGCCATAATTCCATTATCACAGCAAGCCAAATTAAACCAAATTAAAAATAATTTCTCAATATCATCTAATCCTCAGTCCATGTTCAAATTTGTCTCAAAAATGTCTTTTTACATTTTGTTTGCTTGTTATACTAATCATTTAAAAATATGGACCATGTTCAAGATGAGATAGCCCCATTCTTTCCAAGTCCTCCCTTTTACAACTAAAAAAACCCTGGAGATAACGAACCAAACAAGCATACGAAGACTCCGAAAGGTGGAAAGAAGAAGGCAGATGGTCTAGGGACCTTGGGACTTGAGGAAGGACATGGTGATGAGTTCCCTGAGTTTCTTTCTTGCCTCTCATATGTTCCAGACAGGTTGTCACCTCCAACCTGGATCTGTCAATGGGCATAGACAGAAAAGCTCCAAGAAAAATGTGTTGCCGTAACCAAAGGATCAGGAAAAGGATGGCCTCACAACAGAAAATCTTTCTGGTAATCCCTGCCCTATTCCAATCAAACACCAGCAGAAAAACTGCCTGTCTTCCTATAGTTTCAGTGGGGCCCAACAGGAAGCTGATCTTCCAACTCTCCTTTGTCCCTGCCACCCCCCCAGCCCCCCAAAACAGGTGGGGGTGCTCTGATTCTTCTACGGGGCTCAAGTCAAGCTAAAGTTGGTGAAACTGAGTGGGGAGATGATCTTCCATCTCCCACTCAGCAGAAGCAGTTGGTGCTCTGATTCCCCTGTCTGGGTAGTGTTGGCGGGACTCAACGAGGAGCTGATCTTTTCACCAGAAGCAGGCGTTGCTCCAACTCTCCTGCCAAGGTAGTATCAGGGAGGTCCAGGGGCAAGCTGAACTTCCACGCCCATTTGGCAAGAGACTGAATGAGTCAGTGCTTCATTATCCCCCACCCCTGAGTATCAGCAAGGCTTAGTGGGGGGCCAAGCTTCTGCTCAGATGCTGCAGCACAAAGCAGTGTGACTCAGTCCTCTGCTTTTCCCCTCCCTGCTATCAGCAGCAGCTCCTTAATAGGAGCTAAGCTTACATTCTCGCTCAGATGCAATGAGACAGAGCTCGTTGGCACCTTGCTTTCAATGCAAGGATGTCAGTGAGGCTGATGGGGGAGCTGAATTTCCTCCTCCCCATCTGCAACAAGGCAGTGTAAGTGGGTGCTCCACCTTTGTTGGGGTGCTGTTGGCAGGGCCCAGGAGAAAGCTAAGCATGCATAACCTCTGGATCATTACACGACATCTCAACAGGGTGACGGCTGACTATAAAAGAGGATTAAGTAGGATCATGAGTCTCATAATACCCAAAATATCCAGGATATAATTGAAAATGAAAATCACTTGTCATACCAACAAATCACAACTTGAATGAGCAAAGAAAATTAACAGACATGTACACCGAGATGAGTTAGATGTTGGGATGATCTGACACAGATTTTAAAGCAGTCATCATAAAAATGTCTTGACAAACAATACCAAATTCTCTTGAAACAAATGAAAAATGGAAAATATCAACAAAGAAATATGTCCTAAAAAAAAAAGAACCAGATGGAAATTATTGATGGGAAAATACAATAACTGAAAAGAAAAACTCTGTGGATGGGCTCGATAGTAAATTGGAGATGGCAGAGGATAAAATCAGTGAGATTGAGGACAGTTAATAGAACTTACCCAATTTGAACATGAGAAAGAAAACAGACTGAAAAAAAATTAATGAACAGAGCATCAGAGACTTGTGGGATAATAACAAAAGAGCTAATATTTATATTACTGGAGTCCCAAAATGAGAGGAGAGAGAGAGAGTGGGACTGAAAGTATCTAAAGAAATAATGGCTGAAAACTTTCCACAGTTGGCAAAAGATGTAAAAATGACTCAAGAAGGTGAGTCAAATGTAAATAGGATAAATGCAAAGAAACCTACTCCAAGACACAGCATAATTAAACTTCTGAAAACTAAAGACAATGAAACAGTCTTCAGATATGGATCAGATGATGGCATGCTTCTGTTTCAAACCTCCAATGGCTTCCCAGTGCCCATGATCCAGAGCTAGGTTTTATGATGGTGATGTGGGACTCCTCCTCTTCAGTGCTCTGACGAATACCAGGGGTCCAGCCACAGAAATAGCCAGTGGCTTGGTTCAGTTCCCAGCCATGAGGCTGTGCCTCTGTTCTCTCAGCTCCCTGATCCCAGCTAAGCTATGATCTTAGGCAGCAGGACAACTTTCTTAAGCCTCCTTTTAAGAGTAAAGGGACCCCATGGGCGCCTGGGTGGCTCAGTTGGTTAAGCGACTGCCTTCGGCTCAGGTCATGATCCTGGAGTCCCGGGATCGAGTCCCATATCGGGCTCCCTGCTCAGCAGGGAATCTGCTTCTCCCTCTGACCCTCCTCCCTCTCATGCTCTCTGTCTCTCATTCTCTCTCTTGCACCAAATAAATAAAATCTTAAAAAAAAAGAAAAAAGAGTAAAGGGACCTCATCCATGGCCCTCATTCAAGCAGTGAGCCTGGCTCTGACTGGCTGCTGCATCCCCAACTCATCACTCATGTGAAACTTTTTAAGTCACCCTTATGTGGCAGAAGAAAAAGCAGGCAGTCACTGCCTGCTTCTGTCCCTGGCGTCCGACGGACCTTGAATCCACTCACTGCTGTTCATTTCTGCTTCGTTTCTGGTAGACGGTACAGATTCTTCATTTACTTCTGTATTCATTCACTCTGTGAGTAAATATTTACTGAGTACATAGAATGTGCTTACTTTTTGGGTGGGAAGAACACATAAGACCTAGATTCTGCTTCATATTTGGGTGGGAAGAACCAGTTAGACATAGATTCTGCTCTGGAGACACTTAGAATCTGGTAGCAGAAATAACAAAAGTACATGCATAAATAACCAGCATTTTAGAGAGCTTGCTCTATGTGAAGCACTTTACGGGGGCTAGCTCATTTAATATCTGTAACAACGTTGTGAGGCTAGTGCTATCATTATACTCTGCCATTATTTTTGAGAATTATTTAGTCAGAGAAATCCTGAAGTAAAGTTGACTAACTCACCCAACGCAAACAGCTTGTTCAAGGAGGAACCAGGAAGCAGGCCAGCAAAAGGCAATCAGTCTGAGGCTGGATGAGTGAATTACAGGCCGGTGCACTTGGGCTCTAATGCACTGGGTGACAAGAATTTAGAGCAGGGGTGTGAGCAAATAGTAAGAAGGTCAGTGTGATTTTAGCAAATAGGCAGGGTGGATTGGATTAGGGGACACTTTAGTGAGGAGATTTTGCGGGGCCCAGAAAGCATGGCAGCCATGAAAATGGACCAGAAAGTACAGAATAACAGCATTTAGTGACAGATTAGAAATAGATGTAAAAGTTTTCTGGATATGAGCTTTGTTAGAGTTTTGCTATTCAACTCGTTGTGTGTGCCTTTGACGTGACATTTTTTTCTTAATCCCGCTTTTTCCATTTTCAAATGAGATGTAATTAGATTGGATTAGAGGCTCTACAGTAGAAGCTAGCATCTTTTATTGTATTTTTTAAAAAAGAAACCAATAAAGCATTTTCTAAAAATGTGAATTAACTGTCAACATCTGAACATTGGGATTATCTGTATTTCTGGCTTTTCTTGAAAAACTTCTGTCCCTCCAGTGAGGTCAGCCGGATCTTGCGTCCCCAACCCTCCCATCATGGACATTCGCTTCAATCGTATCAATCATATTGCCTATCTGGGCCCTGTACGCATTTGGATATTTTTAGCATTTGGATATTGGACTGTATGATTGTCCAGTTTCTTCCATTTGTAAATCTTGTGAATCTGTAACTCTCATACAGAGTTTGTAACAAGAATACATAGGTTTAGCAGCTTATTTTGTATACTATGTTCTAAATGCTTTATGTATATGATCTCACTTAGTCTTCAAAACAACTCTTTGACATAAAATTGTTTTTATCATTATCCCCATGTGACAAGTGAGAAACAAAAGCCTAAAGAGACTAATTTGCCCAAGGTCAGAGGTGACTAAGCGGTAAGTCAGGACTTGAACCCAACAGTCTGACCCTAGATCTATGCTTCTAATCATTAAGTTCGGCAATGAGAAGTTCAGTGAATTTTGGAAAAGGCCTTGTTTTTTCTTGGTGCGCAGGAGAATGATTATCAGTGTATCATGGTCTTAAGGGGGATGAAGATGATCAATATACTTCCTACTCTGGGTAGAAAATGCTCAGCCAGGGCGCCTGGGTGGCTCAGTCGTTAAGTGTCTGCCTTCGGCTCAGGTCATGGTCCCAGAGTCCTGGGATTGAGCCCCACATCGGGCACCCTGCTCGGTGGGAAGCCTGCTTCTCCCTTTCCCACTCCCCCTGCTTTTGTCCCCCCCCCCGCCATGTCTCTCTCTGTCAAATAAATAAATAAAATCTTAAAAAAGAAAAGAAAAGAAAATGTTCAGCCATTGTAATTCCCCGTGCCAACTGTTAAACCAGCAGGAGGGACCCAATGTAGTCCTAAGTGGTAATGAAGAATTAAGAGATGGGATGAGAAAGTCTTAGAAAAAGATTTAAGAATTAAGGGGGGAAGAGAAGCCAGAGTGACACCTTGAAGTGGGGGAAGAGTAGCATAGTAAAACTAGACAAGTGTTAGCACTTTTCTTCTAGAAGAAAGTTATGAGTACAAACTTAGGTTCTGTACTAGAGGTTGGGCAGGTGAGATATTGCTGTAAACCCATCAAATCAAGTTTACAACAAACAAGTTGTTTGTACAGAGTGCTACTGGGCAATGGAATTCTAGGGAGGGCTTAATGACTGTTTTAAATTGCTGGATATCTAAAATATAATGCATTTTAATAAAATATGGAAAAATATACATTAAGTCTTAAGGAACTTATGACCTATGAAAAAGCTTAAAAATAAAACCACAAGTGGACTATTTTTCCTAAAACGTATATGTAAGCATTTTCCTTCTTTATCAAAATTTTCCTTTTTTCTTTCATTTTTTATTCCTTTTGTGAAAAAAAATAGTACAGAAAATTATCTCAAAACTAATCATGAGGCAAATGGAGCATATGTTTAAATGGAAAGTATAGTCTTTTATAATACCTGGGCCAAGTGAAATATGGTTTAGAGAAGTGGCTTATCTGCTATATGTTTTTGGAAAAGTTGATAATAAACTAAGTTCAGAACTCTATTTAATTTTTCCACTTAGGGAACATTTATTAAACAACTGCTGGGATTTGGGTGGGAGGCAGAGAGAAAAAGATGATGTGATTAAGATTCAGTGAAGGCTTCAAGGAATTTATAATTTTCTCCAGGTATCTGAGGCCTGGTGACAGCAACTAACATTTAGTTTGGCTGTTCTGAGGTGGATAACACCTACTCCAAAGTATGGATTGATCTACTGCCCCACAATATCTTCCCTTATTTACCTGAAACTATAGGCCATATGTCAGGATGAAATTGGGCAGAATCCTGAGCTGGCATCAGATCTCCAGTCTGATACATTAAGCAGTATCTTTCACTCCCTTCTTTCAAAGTGTGCAAAATATGTGTAAGTTATAATATTAAATTTCTGTTTTTCTAATCAATTTATAAAATGGAAAATGGTTGAGCCAACTCTTCATAAACTGGCCATATTCACTACTTCTGTTAAAACTGCTTTTAAAAATAGAGCGTTTTTAGGGCAGTACTCATGGCTTCTGCTGACTGTTTTTTACTTCAGGAAAGGTTAAGACAACTGTGACCAGCATGGGGAAGGCAGGAATTTGTGAGAAAGTGAGACAAGATTTTAGATAATCTCCTATTGACCAAATACTACCAGTTTTGAAAAGTGCTATAATCACTTGATGTATTCAAGGGGTGGCTTGGCCTGATTTCCATCATTGTCCCCAAAGCCACTGTAAATAAATTTTCTGGAGATCTATGTAAATACAGTGGGTTTGCTAGGCAAATACAGGTTTACAAAAAGCCCTACAATACTTCCTTCCAAGCAGAATGACTCCTCCAAGTGCCTCTTACATAAAAATTCTGGAGCAGCCACCACCTAAATTCATTTCACAGAAGTTTTAAAGCTGCTGCCCAGCCCTGACCCTGAACTGGTCCTGGTGCTATCATTAGAGTTGTTCTTCGGGGCTAACAAAACTTTTAACAAGCAAGCCCTCTAGAAGGGATCAAATCTATGATCTACAGTGAAGGATGGATTGGTTTAACCAATATGGTTAGGGAGGCTAGAAAAGAAAGGTGTTCTGATGGTGGAAAAGAAAGAATGTGAATCTTTGTGCACCTGGAAAAGTAGGCCTGCTTGGGTGTGGGGCTGCATGAAAACACTCAGGGAAGAGTGGAATCAAGCCCCCAAGACACAGGTTTTTTTCATTCCAGAATTTTGCCTTGGGTAAAGAGTAATAGGGAATCAAAGAGAGCTGGCTCTTAGAGGTTAGTTGGTCCTTCTCCTAAAACAGGTATGTGGTCCTTCATCCAGGCTCCTTCACTAATTTATATGTACACTTGGGCAAGTCACTCAATTCATACAAACGTTTATCTCACCAGAGTTTTGTTTTTTTTAAAACCTTTTTTTTAAAAAAGATTTTATTTATTTATTTTGACAGAGAGGGAACACAAGCAGGGGGAGTGGGAGAGGGAGAAGCAGGCTTCCAGCTGAGCAGAGAGCCCGGTGTGGGGCTTGATCCCAGGACCCTGGGACCATGACCCGAACCGAAGGTAGATGCTTAACGACTGAGCCACCCAGGTGCCCCTATCTCACCAGATTTTTGTCCTCATTTGCAAACAAGGGGCCTGCATTTCTTGATCTCTATTGCTTCTTCCAGCTCTACAGGTATGTGTTTCTAGGTGGGAACCTTTGCAGTTGACTGAGGCCCAGGGGAGGCCAGTGATGTCCAGACCAGATGTTTGGGATGGTTCTGTTCACTACAAATGACAAAGGGTCATGCTGATATAAGAAAGGAGAGAAAAAAGAAGATGGCTTGGTGTTCCTAGCTTTGAGCAGACTACATTTCAGTGAACAAAGTGAGGTTCATTTGGTTTCGGGTGTTCAGAGTGGGTGTGGTTCTTTATTTTATCCAGTGCCTTCAACTACACAAAACTGGCTAAATTACAGTGGATTCACTGCAATAGTCGGAGAAAACATGGTTTAAGCCTTAAAGAGTTAAATAGGCTATAACAGAATAATCTGTTTCTTTTAGTTTGAGAGGAAAGCTAAACTTTGTCATTCTTAGAATATGTGTTCTTTAAAGTGTTCATATAAAAAACCTTTTTTAAAAAAATTTTGAGAAATAAGACGTTTCGTACATAAAACCCTGAAGATTAATGTGACTAAAGCCCCATATTTATACATATCAAATATGTCTGTGCTATGTTAAATCAAGGATGTGTAACTAATATTGTGAGAATATGGCAAATGGGATGGAGAAGGAAATAGTTTATAAATTTTAGAGTCACTATAATTAATAGAAGGAAATACATAAGCTATTTTCATGTAATCAAATACACATGAACAGTTTCCACTTGCATCATAGGCATGGATTCGAAGGCAACATGGAATAGGGAAGAAGCCAACTTTAAAGATGTTTATTTTTTTTTGCCATATGAGGAACATGTGGAATTAACTATATAGAAATATACATCTGAAAGTTAAATAACTACATCAACAAGTTAATATTCAACTCCTTGAGGGCAGAGATGGTTTTATTCATTTTTCAATTCTTAGTTCTTCCAACAGTCCTTGCTACACAAAAGGCATTTGGTACATTTTGAGAGAAGAAGGAAAAGTTTTTCCTCATAAAACAGTTGGGAAAAGGCTTAACTCCCTGAATCTGTGGAAGAACTAATCATTTTTAAAAAGTGGTAAAAATCCACAAATAAAAACCAGATCGTTTTATTGAGCACAGTTGAAGTTACTCTTTTAACAAATGTTTATTCTTTGACTGGAAAGTGCTGGAGTGTACCAGGGCTAACACAGTTAAGAAGAGGAATAAGGCACTCTTTGCTCTTAGGGAATATTTGGTCAAATAAGGGAGATAAAATAGAAAATGGTGACAAAGATATAGAGTGTTGTGTAAATATATTAAAGGGAGATATTTTGGCTCATGGCATTTATTGAATACTTATTACGTGCTACACATTAAAAAAAATCATTTCTCTCACAAAGATGGGCATTATTATACCTACCTCACAGGTGGTGGAACTGAGGCTCAGAAGGGTTTGCATGTGTAGAACTCAGAGCTGTCACTCTGGGCTGGATACGTGGGGCTGGCTCTCTCTCTTTTTGCTGCAAAAAGCTTAGTCGTTTCCATTTGGTCCCCACGGCTTGGGAGAGGGCTCCAGGCTGGTGAGAGTGGCTGCAGGAGAGGCTCGGGCAGAAGCGCTGGCACCAGGGGGATGCCCGAGGGCCCCTCAAAGGCTGCTGGGCTGCGGAGGCTCCTAGTGGTGCTTGAAGGTGAGCCTTTCGAAGAGACACTGAAGAGAAATGGGGCCAGCCGGCCAGGCGGCAGCCTGCGCACCTAGTCAGGCGGTCGCCATCTCCTTGAGAGTTTCGCCGCCTCCTCCAGGAAGCGGCTCTGCAGGAAGTCACAGAGCTGGCGTCTGCGCGGGCGGACCGCAGGGCGTGCGCCGCCAGAATGGCCACGGCGGCTCCCGGGCATCCAGGGTTCTGCCCACGACCTTGGGATGACTTCTGCGCGTCCTGGAAGAGGGCTCCGCACTGCGCTCGTTCTGCGCCTTCGTCTCCCAGAGCCACTCAGCTCTCGCGCTGCTCCTCAGGCCACTGGTGGAAGAAGTGGCCCTCGATCTCCACCCGCTGCCCGGCCACCGCGAGCTCCATCCTCGCAGAGAAACGGCGGCCCACGGAGAGGTAGGGGTGGAGGCCGCAGATGCGTGTTGACCAGGCGGTTGTCGGGACTCACCTCGGTGGAATAGTTCTGGTGAATCTGGGAAGCCACGTTTGGTCGGCAATGAGGAGCTAAGCTCAAAATCCGGGGTTGGCTGGTCCCCGAGGTGGAGGATGGCTGAGAAGGGGTTTCCAAAGGCTGTGACTGGGAACGAGGTCGGAGGGTGGTGGGAGGCTGGAAAAAGGGGTGTCCCTGGGTCTGTTCCACCCTAATACTGTTGAAGCTAGAGAGGGGACCTCCTGCATACTTTTGTGGGGCTCTTTTAATAACCACGTGGTGCCTTTCAGGATCAGAGGAGGCTCATGCAGGTAGTAATGTTGGGGCTGAGCCTTACAGACTTTGTTCATAATACAGTCCTGCCCCATGAAGTTTCCTCTTGGTATCAGTCCTCTATGACCTTCCTTCCCTTCCCTTCTTCTGACCCACCCTAAGGTCAACTGGAGTCCTCTTTTGAGAATTCTCAAAAGGAATTTTAAGGAACAGGAGCAATCACATTGGGTGTGTAGGAACCGTGGGAAATGTGTATTGGGAATTCTCAAACCCCATGGTCTTCTCCACGTGGAGGAAGCTGGATCATAGAGAAAATTAAGCTGATACTGATATGCCAATTAGAGCCTAGATGAGAAAGAGAGAGGAAGAGGGGGAGGGGAAACAAAATGTTGGGGTGGATTTTGAAGGCAATATAAATTTAAGGTTTTTTTAAATTTAAATTCAATTAATTAACATATAATGTATTACTGGTTTCAGAGATACAGGTCTGTGATTCATCAGTCTTATATAATACCTAGTGCTCATTACAACACATACCCTCCCCAATGTCCATCATCCAGTTACCCCAGCCAATCCTCAGTTTGTTTCCTGAGATTAAGAGTCTCTTATGGTTTGTCTCCCTCTCTGGTTTCATCTTGTTTCATTTTTTCCTCTCTTCCCCTATGATCCTCTGCCTTGTTTCTTAAAATTCCACATTATCAGTGAGATCATATGATAATTGACATGGATGGAACTAGAGCGTATTATGCTAAGCGAAGTAAGTCAATCAGAGAAAGACAATTATCATAAATTTAAGTTTAAAAAAAAAAAGGAAGAAGGAAGTATGAAAGAATCTCTCAGTCTGGGTTTCTAAGAAAGCAGAACCTGGGGCAGATGCCAACAGTATTACTATTTATTAGTGAAGTCCTAGGGGCAAGCATGAGAGAGGGAAGAGAGATAGGAGAGGAGAAGGACACAACAAGGATATGGTATTGAGCTGGCCACCACTTAATATTCAGTAACAATTATTTTTCTAACTTCCAAGAGGAATTTATCCACTGATTCCTATTTCCTTAATGTCAAAGGTATGCCTGATGGGGCATTGATGCTCTGCTTCTCTGAGTTGCACCACATGTTTGCTTAGAGAGTCCACAGTGCCAGTAACCACAAGGAAGCCTTGGGTAGAAGAGAGATGCATGGTCCAGGCACGAAGTGAGCCACTATTGAGTTGTGTCTATGTGGAACTGGTCAGAGTCTATGCAGAGTGGGTAATAGTACCACCTACTTATCATGGTTGACATAAGAATTAAATGTTAATGTAAGTCAAGTACAGAGAACGGGGCAGGATAGCTAGTTAGCATTAGCATTAGTACATATTAACTATCGTTGTTGTTACTACTTCTACCACTACTACTAGAGGTTGTAGAAAGGAGTAATAGCATGCTAAGAGTATATAGGATGGGTTAGAATGAGAGAGAAAGTGGGAGTGGGGAGACAGTTAGATCCAGGATCACACATTTGAATGTATTGAATTAATTAATCAAAAGGCTATTGAAATATTTCAGGTGAGCAGATAAATAAAGAAGATTGGTATATTTTTAAAAATCAGGTAGCCCTCTAGATCTGTCTTTGGTTTTCTTTTTTTGGTTAAATGACAACAATAACAACAACAACAAAAACAAACCACATAGGTATAGAAAAATCTTTCAATACCAAAAGAGTATCAATGCAAGTATAAATGGCAACTGATTCTCAATCTTGGCATCAGGGAATAATAAGGAGCAGTAGGGATTGAGGGAAACTGGAGACTATACGCCCTGTAAAAGAATAAGTATTGCTCAGCAGCGGTTGATTAATGCCATATGAGAAATCAGGCCAAATGCTGCCAGGTTTTCTGATATTTGAAGAGTAGCTGAAATCCTGAGATTTGTATGAAATGATCCACATTTTAAAGTTGCCTCAAATTTTTCTATTATGTGAGTGAAAGGAAACATATCTAAAGGCCTCTTGAAAGCCATGATTGTTAATTTTCTATCTTTTGAGGACTGGGAGGGCACAGAGGCTAGATTATAAAGCTGTGATTTCCCAGAGCACAGAAACCATATCTTATTGATATCTGTATACTCAGTATTAATAGTACCTTACTGGCTCAGACACCAGTAAAATGGTCCTTCCCTTACAACCTGGGTGAGAGAGAGACACATGATCATATTATTATAACACAGTGCAATAAATTCAATGATGGAGATGTGTCCAAGATATCATGAGAGAACAGAAGTAAGGTAACTAATCAAGGGAGCCTATATCCGATAAGCCTTGGAGAAGGTGACACAGCTCTAAGCTAAGCAGTAATTAAAACAAAACAAAACAAAACCTAAGAAGGTCAGACACATAGTTTTCTTTTCAATATTTGCTCTGTCATTTCAAGTGGTTAAAGTAAATACTGAAATTTATAGAAACATACAGTAATTCTATACCTTATTCAGCTTCATGCTATGAAAAACAATAAATGCATTAATATTTCCACTTAGTAGTAAAAATGGGCAACCAGAAAAAGATGGTCAAACAGTGAAATATTTTATTTCCTTAGAAAATAACTGCATTATCTGACAGGAAAAATTATTTCAAAATAATAAGTACTTATTCACCAACGTTAAAGGGGATTGACATATTCATTTATTTTTTAAAATTTTATTTTATTATGTTATGCTAGTCACCACAAAATACATCATTAGTTTTTGATGTGGTGATCCATGATTCATTGTTTTCATATAACGCCCAGTGCTCCATGCAATACGTGCCCTCTTTAATACCCATCACCAGGCTAACCCATCCCCCCACCCTTTTCCCCTCTAGAACCCTCAGTTTGTTTCTCATGGTCCGTAGTCTCTCATGGTTCATCTCTCCCTCCAATTCCACCCCCCCATTTTTCCCTTCCTTCTTCTTATGTCCTCCAGGCTATTCCCTATGTTCCACAAATAAGTGAAACCATATGATAATTGACTTTCTCTGCTTGACTTATTTCACTTAGCATAGTCTCCACCAGTCCCATCCATGTTGATGTAAAAGTTGGGTATTCATCCTTTCTGATGGCTGAGTGATATTCCATTGTATATATGGACCACATCTTTTTATCCATTCATCTGTTGAAGGGCATGTCGGCTCTTTCCACAGTTTGGCTATTGCGGACATTGCTGCTATGAGCATTGGGGTGCATATGGCCCTTCTTTTCACTACATCTGTGTCTTTGGGGTAAATATCCAGGAGTGCAATTGCTGGGTCATAGGGTAGCTCTATTTTTAAATTTTTGAGGAGCCTCCACACTGTTTTCCAAAGTGGCTGTACCAACTTGCATTCCCACCAACAGTGTAAGAGGGTTCCCCTTTCTCCACAACCTCTCCAACATTTGTTGTTTCTTGCCCTGTCAATTTTTGCCATTCTAACTGGTATCTCAGTGTGGTTTTAATTTGAATTTCCCTGATGACTAAAGATGATGAACATTTTTTCATGTGTCTGTTAGCCATTTGAATGTCTTCTTCAGAGAAGTGTCTGCTCATATCTTCTGCCCATTTTTTGACTTGATTATTTGTTTTTTGGGTGTTGAGTTTGAGTTCTTTATAGATCTTGGATACCAGCCGTTTATCTGTAGTGTCATTTGCAAATATCTTCTCCCATTCTGTGGGTTGCCTCTTTGTTTTGTTGACTGTTTCCTTTGCTGTGCAGAAGCTTTTTATCTTGATGAAGTCCCAAAAGTTCATTTTTGCTTTCGTTTCATAAGGTTTTGGAGATGTATTTTGAAAGAAGTTGCTGTGAGCGATGTCAAAGAGGTTACTGCCTATGTTCTCCTCTAGGATTTGGATGGATTCCTATCTCACATTGAGGTCTTTCATCCATTTTGAGTTTATCTTTGTGTATGGTGTTAGAGAATGGTCGAGTTTCATTCTTCTGCATGTGGCTGTCCAATGTTCCCAGCACCATTTATTGAAGAGACTGTCTTTTTTCCATTGCATATTTTTTCCTGCTTTGTTGAAGATTATTTGACTATAGAGTTGAGGGTCCATATCTGGGCTCTCTGTTCTGTTCCATTGGTCTAATATGTCTGTTTTTGTGCCAGTACCATGCTGTCTTGGTGATCACTGCTTTGTAACATAGCTTGAAATAAGGCAACATGATACCCCCAGCTTTGTTTTTCTTTTTCAACATTTCCTTGGAGATTTGGGGTCTTTTCTGATTCCATACAAATTTTAGGATTGTTTGTTCCAGCATTTTGAAAAATGTCATTGGAATTTTGATGGCATTGAAGGTATAGATTGCTCTGGGTAGCATAGACATTTTAACAATGTTTATTCTTCCGATCCATGAACATGGAATGTTTTTCCATCTTTTTGTGTCTTCTTCAATTTCTTGCATGAGTGTTCTGTAGTTCCTAGAGTATAGATCCTTTACCTCTTTGGTTAGGTTTATTCCGAGGTATCTTATGGTTTTTGGTGCTATTGTAAATGGAATCATTTCTCTAATTTCTCTTTCTACAGTTGCATTGTTAGTGTATAAGAAAGCAACTGATTTCTGTGCATTTGATTTTGTATCCTGCCACGTTACTGAATTGCTGGATGAGTTCTAGTAATTTGGGGGTGGAGTCTTTTGGGTTTTCCACATAAAGTATCATATCATCTGTGAAAAGAGAGAGTTTGACTTATTCTTTGCCAATTTGAGTACCTTTTAGTTCTTTTTGTTGTCTGATTGCTGTTGCTGGGACTTCTAGTACTATGTTGAACAATAGTGGCGAGAGTGGGCATCCTTGACGTGTTCCTGATCTTAAGGGAAAGGCTCTCAGCTTTTCCCCACTGAGGATGATATTCGCTGTGGGTTTTTCATAGATGGATTTTATGAACTTGAGGAATGTTCCCTCTATCCCTGTACTCTGAAGAGTTTTAATCAGGAAGGGATGCTGTATTTTGTCAAATGCTTTTTCTGCTTCAATTGAGAGGACCATATGGTTCTCCTCTCTCCTCTTATTAATGTGTTCTATCACGTGGATTGATTTGCAAATGTTGAACCACCCTTGCATCCCGGGGATAAATCCTATTTGGTTGTGGTAGATGATCCTTTTAATGTACTGTTGGATCCTATCAGCTAGGATATTGTTGAGGATTTTGGAATCCATATTCATCAGGGATATTGGTCTGAAATTCTCCTTTTTGATGGGGTCTTTGCCTGGTTTTGGGATTAAGGTAATGCTGGCCTCATAGAATGAGTCTGGAAACTTTCCTTCTGTTTCTATGTTTTGAAACAGCTTCAGGAGAATAGGTGTTATTTCTTCTTTGAATGTTTGGTAGAATTCCCCAGGGAATCCATTGGGCCCTGGAGGTTTTTTTTAAATCTTTTTAATTTTTTTAAAAGATTTTATTTATTTATTTGACAGAGGGAGAGACAGCAAGAGAGGGAACACAAGGAGGGGGAGTGGGAGAGGGAGAAGCAGGCTTCCCGCTGAGCAGAGTCCGATGTGGGGCTCGATCCCAGGACCCTGGGATCATGACCTGAGCCGAAGGCAGATGCTTAACGACTGAACCACCCAGGCGCCCCCAGGCCCTGGACTCTTGTTTTTTGGGAGGTTTTTGATCACTGCTTCAATATCATTAGTGGTTATTGGCCTATTCAGGTTGTCAGTTTCTTCCTGTTTCAGTCTTGACAGTTTATAGGTTTCCAGGAAGGCATCTATTTCATCCAGATTGCTCAGTTTATTGGCATATAGTTGTTGATAATAATTTCTAATAATTGTTTCTATTTCCTTGGTGTTAGTCGTGATCTCTTCCCTTCATTCATAATTTTATTAATTTGGGTCCTTTTTCTTTTCTTTTGGGTAAGTCTGGCCAGTGATTTATCAATCTTATTAATTCTTTCAAAGAACCAGCTTCTAGTTTCGTTGATCTGATCTACTGTGTTTCTGGTTTCTAATTCATTGATCTCGGCTCTAATCTTAATTATTTCTCTTCTAATGCGTGGCTTCGGTATCGTTTGTTGCTTTTTCTCTAGTTCTTTAAGGTGTAGAGTTAGTAGGTGAATTCGGGATTTTTCTATTTTTTTGAGTGAGGCTTGGATGGCTATGTATTTCCCCCTTAGGACCGCCTTTGCAGTATCCCATAGGTTTTGGACTGATGTGTTTTCATTCTCATTGGTTTCCATGAATTGTTTAACTTCTTCTTTGATTTCTTGGTTGACCCAAACATTCTTGAGCAGAGTGGTCTTTAGCTTCCAAGTGTTTGAATTTCTTCCAAATTTTTTCTTGTGAGTGAGTTCCAGTTTAAAGCATTATGGTCTGAGAATATGCAAGGCATAATCTCAATCTTTTGGTGTTGGTTGAGACCTGATTTGTGACCCAGTATGTGGTCTATTCTGGAGAAAGTTCCATGTGCACTTGAGAAGAATGAGTATTCTGTTGTTTTAGGGTGGAATGTTCTGTAAATATCTATGAGATCCATCTGGTCCAGTGTGTCATTCAAAGCTCTTGTTTCCTTGTTGATTTTCCGCTTAGATGATCTGTCCATTGCTGAGAGTGGAGTATTGAGGTCTCCTACAATTAACGTATTGTTATCAATATGACTCTTTATTTTGGTTAACAGTTGGCTTATGTAGATGGCTGCTCCCCTGTTGGGGGCGTAGATATTTTTAATTGTTAGATCTTCTTGTTGGAGAGACCCTTTAAGAATGATATAGTATCCTTCTGTGTCTCTAACTACAGTCTTTTGTTTAAAATCTAATTTGTCTGATGTAAGAATTGCTACCCCAGCTTGCTTTTGAGGTCCATTGGCATGGAAGATGGATCTCCATCCCTTCACTTTCAGTCTGGATGTCTCTTTGGGTTCAAAATGAGTCTCTTGTAGACAGCATATGGATGGGTCCTGTCTTTTTATCCAATCTGCAACCCTGTGCCGACACCGGCAGTGTTGGATCCCCACGGCCAGGCTCCCTCTCACTGCCATTTATCCCTCCGATATCTGCCCGCGGAATCACGGCTCCCCGCTTTGTACCTCGAAACCAACCGCCTGCAATATTCTGTTTGTAGGGATCCAGTTCTTCTTATATCTCAGGCTGATTTCGTGTGTGTTCAGAGTGGTCTGGTAGATATCCAGCTCAATTCTGGGGACCAGTTGGAACAGGGTCCCCTACTCCTCTGCCATCTTTTCCTCTCCCTCACATTAGTCCTTAAAAGCAGAGAAACTTCCCTGGCACTGGATAGCTGAGAAAGGAGAAGACTGGCGGGGGGAGGAGATTCAATTCCTACCGACATATTTATTTTCTTATGTGCTCTCAGACTTGGAAAATATGGTGGACCTTTATCTGATCATCAGGTAATATTGCCTTTTCTTTAGTAAGAGACACAGATTTTATCCTCTGGAGACAATAGAGAACTTTTATATGCATATTTCAGCAGTGAAACAATTAAGTATTTTGGAAATACCCTTGAAAGTAGTTCAGATGGATGGTTGCATTTGAAAATTTTCAAGATCTTCTTGAAATCTGAAATTCTGTTTTCTTTTTTGTTTTTATGAAAAAGAGGCAATATTTTATTCTAGATACAGATATATCCCATTAAAATGAAACCTGAGTAAATGTGTAATCACAAACTTGCTAAATTTATTTAGTTATTATTTTACCAATCACTAATGTGAACAGTGCGGAGGATCTGAAATGGAAGGATCACATTGTTTTAAGTCAGTTACTATAGTATATTATTTTAAATTCTGTTTATTTTTCTTTCCTTTGATAAAAGATCTAAGAGAGTGGCATTTTAGAAGGGAATATTTACCTTGAAGGGGAGAAACCATCTTTGGGACTGGTAAACCACCTTATTTGCTTTAGCCACTTACAGAATTAATTCCTGGTACCGTAAAATGTTAGTAATTCTGGCTTTGGCTAATTAGCAGTTTATAATAAGCCAGATGTGACAGAGGGTAAAATTTGTTTTTGAACCATTTAAAAGACGGTGAAATGGTTTTAAAGCAGCTTACTATCAGAAATGAGTCTACAGATGAGATGCTTAAGATGATGAAAAAAGAACAAGCTGCTCTCAAACACTTTAGGAGTGTGGACTTAAACAGATGAGCCATGTGCAAATTATTTAAACCTATTTTAAATCCTGTCTTATTTGGAAGGAACATGAAAGATTATTTAGTGGCATTCTAGTTTCATTGACACAGTGCCCAGCTTCCACTCTCTTTTTTCCTACACAGTTTTCCTTTGGGAAGCCAGCCAGATGGTGAGCATGGAATTGACCCCACCCTGGTCCTGGGATGAGCCCTGAATAGTTTAAGCCAAGAGGCATATTATCCATGACATGAGCTGGATCAATCATAGTGAACTTCTACTAAGACTGCTGGAACTCAGATCTACTCTACTCTCTTTGGCACTGTTGTGGCCGGTTCTAGTATCATGAAGGGAGCCATATTGAAGAAAAAGCTGATACAAGGCAGATGGGCAGAACTGGAAGTTGGTAGGGAAATGAAGACAAAACCCTCAGGATACAGTAAACCTTGAATCATTTGATGCCTAAAGACAGCATTATCCTGGTATCTTTTAGTTGCTCGGACCAAGGCATTCCTTTATTGTTGCAGTTATCTGGGTTCTTTCACTTGTGATTGATATCTGATACATTAGATGCTGACCAGGAGTAAAGAAGCCCAGTTGTTAGGAGGTGATTCATGGTGGGCACCAAATCTCAGGAAGAAGACCAAAGTCTTCTTATGATTTGGGTGACTTGAAGTTAGAGGTGACCTGCTGTTGAATCCCAAAGTACTGGGCAAAAGCTATTTAAATGTCTTTTATTGAAGATTAGGATTGGTTCTAGAATTTAAAGTGAAAATTGAAGCTGCAGATGGCAACAGGTTTGATAGGACAGAGATGGGCTAAGAAGTAGTCTGGGCCTGAGTCCATTTATAGCACTTCTAAATTTGATTTTTTCCTGGAATTGGGGACAGAATTTTTGAGTAGGACCTAAACTTTAATTTTATAATGTGTAGGGCAAAGGAAAACATAAATGCATATAAATATATTAATTAATTGAATGCTTAAAAATAAATTTCTTTTATAGCCAATACCTATACCAATAAGTGAGACAAAGTTATTTAATTATTCTCTTTATTTTAATTGGCACCAAGAATGCACATGAGAATACTATGATGACAATTACAGTTAGAGTATAAATTTCTTTGCTATCTTCTCCCAGAAAGACAATCCTTATCTTATTTATGGTTATATTCCCAGGATCCAGTACAGTTATTGTTTGGCAAATTGAATAGATAACCTGGTTGTCTACCTGTGGATTCCCTGAAAGCTGACCTTGATAGAAGGACTTAGGGGGAGGTGGTGTATTTGGGATGTGAACTTAGGCAGCCAAGCAAAGGAATAGGAAAGTGAGCCAGGGAGAGGAGAAGAACCAAGAAAAGGTGTACTAATAAGCCAGCTATTATTGTAAGCAGCAGGAGTTCAGTCCCAGTAGGGACATTTCTGGGAAACCGTGTGGAACATGCCTCAGAATTGTCTTCTCAGACAATGGGAAAGCTAGGACTTTACCTTCCATACCCCATTCGCCACTAGGTAAAGGTTGACTGCATGCTTAGAGGTTAACTTGCCAGTACTTCTTTGTGTTGTGCTAGTCTGCAGTGGTACAAGTTCCCACAGTACGGAGAAAGCCCTTAGACAGAAGAATGGGGAGAGCCAGGAACTTGAGATGGGGCGCTGCCAGTGTGTGCTGGATGCCATCTATCATAGCTAGAGGTGAACAGAGAGGCGTGCCAAGAGGATATGGGGTGGACACCAACAGCATTTGCCACACTGATATTCAGGATATCTGTTTTTATCTGGCCAATATTTCTTACCCACTTCAAGTCATGGCATTTCCCCTTCATTTGGTAAACGAATGCTCCGCCACTCCACACCTATCTGATGTCTGCCAATCGACAGCTGCTGGATTCCATCTTACTGCCCTATAATTTTATATGTGGACTCTGAGAGGAACAGAAGATCTCTCTTTCCTCTGGGTTCATTGAGTGAATTATATAAACCTAGAATTGTCTATAGCCATGCTTCTCTTTTCCCTCGCTTCAAGGAGGAGGCTGTCTATAGTAGGAGAGAATGAAGCCAATACATACAGAGAGAAGCAAAACTAAGGAATGGAGAGAACCATTACAGACAAGGCTGATTTTTTTAGATGAAGTCATTCTATAAGGCTGATCTGCCTCTGTCAGGAACATACTCCTGACCTACCCAGGCTAGTGAGGAAATCAGTTTTCCACTCCACTCCCCTCCCCACTCAGTTTTTTTTCCTTGTATCTGCTAGATTGAATTAGTTTTCTCTCACAACCAAAATAGTATTAACCAATATACTTTATACTTTATAAATATTATACGTATTTCTCTTTATACATTTTATTCTACAATGTGCTGAATAGTTGGTTGAAGTAGGGCAACCATTAGATTCTAGGAAGCCGAAAATCCTAAAATGAACCATACGTACCTCATCTACACTAACGGAAAAGTGACAGCTGGGGAGAAAATAATCTTATCTCTGCTCTAGAAATAGAAGAAAAATGACATGAATATTGTGGTCTACAGAAGAGCAAATCCCTTTAGAAGATTCTGGGTCTAGCACATAGAAAGGTGGGTTTTATAAACAAGTTTTATTTAGGATGTCAAAGCACTCAGGGTTGGTGGCAGGAGTCCATTACAAAATGCTTTGTATCAGCAATGTGTCCTTGGTTTTGTGTGTTCTAAAGATTTTTTAAACAGTTGTTTTACTATGTATTTATCATCTTAAAATTATGATGTAATACTTCACAATGACATCTTAAGATAAACACTCCTGCTTTTTCCTATTCTTTTTGCTTTAATTGACTATTGGGAACAAGTTTAAAAAGTAAATAGCTTAAGGATATTTATACCTACATTATGAGGCTTTTTTATTTTATTTTTTCTTGTGTTAAATAGAAAAATCCTGTACTTCTCTCAGTATGCTCCTATAAAACCCTCTTTATTTACTGCTTAATTTTCTATTTGACATTTTCATGATACTTATTCAAATTGAAAAACAGCTTCAAACTAATTTGTATTTATATATACAATCCAGGATATTTCATGTAAAAACAGCAAATCATTTTTGAGAAAGCATAAGAAACTGACTTTATGTTAGATTCTGAAAGTATGGTGTTTAATGTAGTTTTACACACTTTTGAGTAATTTGTGTTGGCCAGAGATTGTGCTAGACCCCAAATAACAGGCTGCATATCCAGCTCTCATGTAGAGCATGGCAGATGATTCTTGTTATTGGAGAAGTAATACCAAGAAATTACTGTGAGACTCAGCTGTCTTTCCTGCAATGGAGTTTTGAGAAGGCAAATCTGAAACCTCAGGATTGACGACCTGATACTTCAGTCCCACTGCCAGGGACACATTTATCTCAGGTAAACCTTGCCCACGTATGGGTTGTGCCAAAGTAGGGGGAATAGGAGGAGTGTTTACGAGGAACAATGGAAGCACAAGTAATAGTTAAGGAGGAAAGGGAAGTCACAGTGGGGCTGAGCATCAGGTCTGAAGGAGCTTAGGGCAGTAAACAGGAAGTTGGATCAAGAGAGTGAGTGTTAACTGTGTAAATAGTAGGAGGATTAAAAGCCCACTTTTCTGGGATGCCAGCAGGAGTGAATCTGAGAGCTCAAAATTGCCATTCAGGGCCACACCTTATCTACAAATCCAATAAGTGAAAACCAAAACAAGAAAGGCCGTCTAGGAGTTACTTACAACATGCCAAGTAATTTACTAGATTAAATTGTTTTTCCTAAAGTAGTTGTACCAATTTACATTCCTACCTGCAGTGTATGGGGATTCCAGTTTCTCCACATCCTCACCAACAGCTGGTATCATGTCTTTTTTGTTTCAGGATTATCAATATTAAAAAAAATTCATGTGTCTCATCAGGAGTAGGATTGAGAACCAATTCCCTATAATCTGAGAGGATCATACTAGATAGCTAAGAATAAGGACTGACGTTTGGAATAATCTTGTGGAGAAAATTACTTAACCTCTTTCTGTTATATAATCATTCATGAAATTATATAATACTTCATAAGGTTGTTGTAAGGATTTAAATGTGTTAAGACTTGCAAAGCACATTATGTTTGCAATGCTAACTATTATTATTATATCTTTGTCATAGAGTCTTCCAAATAGTGAACGAACATTCTTGGGTACATTCTTCCATGGGGCTGTGCTAGCCCTCCCTAGATACTCCTGTATCATTCACCCATTCATCAGGCAGGAAGATCATAAAAAGCACTTTTTTAGTCATTATCTGACAATGCCAGACAAACAAATCCATGAGGGAAAAAAAAATGGTTGGCTAGGAGGCAAGAGAAAATAAGGATGGGTTATCTTCTTTGTAATTTCCATTGTTATAAATATCTTCTAAAAAATTATGAACAGCCAAAGATACTGATTTTCCTGCAAATTCAAAACGCTGGCTTAAGAAACATTTCTCTTAATTTTCTAAGAAATAAAATGGAGGAAATAAAATTTAAAAATCAATTAGGGTGCCTGGGTGGCTCAGTCAGTTAAGCATCTTACCTTCAAGCCCTGTATTGGGCTCCCTGCTCAGTGGGGAGTCTGCTTCTCCCTCTGTGTCTCTCTCTCACATGAAGAAATATAATCTTAAAAAAAATCGATTGTTGTACACACACACATAAAATAATTTTTCTACCAATTTATGCAGTTTCAGATATAATTTCAGAAGTAAAAAGACATGGGGCGCCTGGGTGGCTCAGTTGGTTGGGCGACTGCCTTCGGCTCAGGTCATGATCCTGGAGTCCCGGGATCGAGTCCCGCATCGGGCTCCCTGCTCGGCGGGGAGTCTGCTTCTCCCTCTGACCCTCCTCCCTCTCATGCTCTCTGTCTCTCATTCTCTCTGTCTCAAATAAATAAATAAAATCTTTAAAAAAAAAAAAAAGAAAAAAAAAAGAAGTAAAAAGACATGGCAGATGCTGTCAGTGGAATCAGTGTAGGCTGAATTTTTAGCCTTATGAAATACTTATAATACTTCATAAGGTTGTTGTAAGGATTTAAATGTGTTAAGACTTTTGAAAGCAAATTACTTTTATATCAAATCAACACAAATCATCTGAAATATGAAATGTGAATATTTTAATTAGAAGCAATATCTAAGAATCCACACAAAGTATGGCATTAAAGCAACTGTACTTTTAAAAAAAGGTTTATTTATTTATTTTTAGTAATCTCTACACCCAATGTTGGGCTTGACCTCAGGAGCCCAAGATCAAGAGTCATATGCTTTTCCAACTGAGCCAGCCAGGTGCCCCTATCAATTATTGTACTTTAAAGCAAAAAATAATATATTTTGCTTGTGGTTATTCAGTACTCAGGAGCAAATAGATCGAGTTTACTTTACAGGCAACGCTGTGAATAAGCCAACAATTTTTATTTGCCACTGACTGCATAGCCAAAGTACATTTGCGTAGACTAGAGTCAGACATGCATTGTCATGTTATTTCATTTTAATTACTTAAATATTACTTTATAAATAATTCACACAATACAGAATATTGTAATATAGACATAACCCGAAACCTTACCACCATTAATATTTGCACATCCTCACTTAAATGTTTGTTAAGCTCTAAAAGTTTCTTTCTCATTAGTATTCTCATTAGCTTATTGGGCTACCCAGTTTGATTCAGATACAATACCTTGGAATAGCCAGGATAGTGTGTTTATTTGTTGGTAGCTTCCTTCCATTCATTCCTCCCTTTTTTCGAAAAATACTCCAAATTTCCCATACCTCTGTGGGTTTTAGTGGCTCTAGGTCACCATAAACCAATCAGCCTATGAGCTCAGTTGGGTACTGGTGAGTGAGGCCAATTGGACCAAAACAAAACAAAACAAAACAAAACTATGTTCTGGGATACTAGTTGTAGAAAGCAGACTTGCTCTTTTCTGCTGAAAACATGGAGCCTGGAGACCTTCTTGAAACTTCAAGGGGAGTGCCTGCTGGGAATGGAACAACCACAAAGGAAACAGTGCTGAGGAATGAGAGGCAGAAACTACATTCCAGTCACGTTGTTTTAATCAATGGATTAAACTTCTTCTGAGACAAGACCTACCCTGGACTTTTCAGTTATGTGAGCCAATACATTCCCTGTATTGTTTAATCCAGTTTGAGTTGGAACTTCAGTTACTTGCAACCAAAGTCATCCTGACAAATATTGTATTGAGCTACAGGCAATTCCACTTTTTAAAAAGATTTTATTTTATTATTTTTTTTATTTAATTGAGAGAGAGCATGAGCAGGGGGAGGGGCAGATGGAGAAGCAGGCTCCTTGCTGAGCATAGGGCCCAACAGGGGCTTGATTCCACGACCCTGGGATCATGACCTGAGCTGAAGGCAGATGCTTAAGAGGCAGACACTTAACCAACTGAGCCACCCAGGTGTCCCAGGGAATTCCGTTTTTACATAACAGCTCCATGAGGTAACTGAAAGTGCTATAGGAGATCTTTTCTTTTGTGTAATCTCAGCTCTTGTATGGAACTGCTACTTCTAGAATGTAGAATGCTAGATGGTTAGATCATTGGGTTTTCTATTAGGGAAGGTAAGTTTTAGTATTTGTTCTGATAATTTTTGATTAAGTTGATTGTGTAATTCACTTGACCTTGGTGTCCTTATCTACAAATGAGGAAGTGGGTTTTCACGTTTCTTTACCTATCTGTCTATCAAAGTAGAACCTTTTTTCTCAAAAGAAATTCTTTGTGGAACCCCAACAAATAAAATATACAATTGTGAGTTGCAAGAAAGTTAATTATTTTTCTCGTTTTTGTATCTGTAGCACTGCCATACATTTGGCAGAATGTATGTGTCCAGCAAATAGTTGCTGGTTAAATGAATAGAAGAACTTTTGTGTTGGAGGGATGCCATGGAGTCTGCACCCCCCACTTGATTAGCCTTTCCCTCATCCTCCAGAGCTGCCCTTGAGGACCCACCAAGGAACTTAAGGGCTTGGCAGAGCACAGCCTGACAGCAATGACTAAATGATCTATAAGGCCCTTCCAGTTCTAACATTGTGTAGTCCAACCTAGTAATTCTCAGCTGTACCAGTCTGGTAGTGCATGTTGATAATAATGTCATCAGGACTATATTCTGAGATGTTTCAAATTATTTTTCCTACTCTACTGAGGTTTTTTTCTGTTGCATTAATCAATTAAGTACTATTAATTAGTCATGTACTAATTTAATTAATCACCACTTGATTAATATTACTTTTTAAAGAGCCTACCATGCCCAGGCATTGTGCCTGCTGGTAGAACAGTGAACAAGATGGAATGGCAGATATGGTCCCGTTGTCTTAGAGCCTCCTTGGATGTACATTAGAATATTCCAGAGGGTTTTCAAAATTTGATGCTCCTGGGTCTCACTCCTAGAGAATCTGATTTAATTGGTTTAGAGCCATGGCTCAAAATAGAGGTGGGGTGATTTTGTTTCCTGGGGGTAAAATGTCTGGAGACATTTCTGATTCTCACAGCTGGGGAGAGGGCTGCTTCTGGCATCTAGTGGACAGAGGTCAGGGGTGCTGTTAAACAGTCCACAGCACAGCTCCCCAACAAATAATTTTCCAGTGAAAAACGGCCGCATTGCCAAAGCTGAGAAACCCTGCTCTAGGGTTTGGCCTGGCAATTCTAGTGTGCAGTTAAGGTTGCAGATCACTGTTCTAGAATCTCCCAGGAAAGAGTGTTGTGGTGGAAGAGGGATCTGTAGCAGTCTGTGTGATTTGGAAAGAGCTTTGCGTGTGATCCTCTATACCTTTCCTCCAGCCAGGTTGAAATTCATGTTTTAAATATTTATGAACTCCCACCTATGTGCAATAAATTTGAAGGCTAAAAAGATAAATAGGATATGTTCTTAGGACTCGGGAATTATAATCTAGAAGATAAAAAGGCATTCACAAACTATTTTACAATGGAGAAAGATGGCTGGATTGCAGGAGATTTCTATTCTTTTTGCTTAGTTGTAGCTTCTAAAATGTCAATATATTTGTACTAAAGAAGTAAAGTGGTAAAAGTAAAAAATAATATAAATAAATAAAAATGATACAGATATATAAAATAAAAGAGTATATAAACTATTGTTTTAAAATCAAAAGTATGATCTCACAATGGATATTGTTATTTGTTGAATGACAGCTAATTGGATAAATGAGCCTTTGCAAAAAGGCTTATTTGCAATGCATTGACATCTCCATTCTGAGGTAGTCAAAGAGAGACAGGGCAACTATCTAGCCTCTCTCTCTCTTTCTCCCACCCTTCCTCCCAGCCCCCCCACCTCTGTCTGTATGTCTATCCATCTCTCTCTCTCTATATATATAGATGGATGGATATCGACTGCATGTGTATGTATGTATTTCAGAGCCAGTCATGAGGAGCTGGTTTTATAAGTGAGCTTATCCTAAGTATGTGAAGTTAACACACACTCCCTCTTCATAATGCATTTTTCTTTGGGCTTTCAGGAGATAGTTTCATGACAATGAGGAGGTATAAGGGGACAGAATTTTATTCTTCCTCCCCTGATGCCTCTGAGTATGTGTGTGTAGGAATGGCTACATATGTAGGAACACAGATCTGAAGAGAGTAAGGGCCTCAGTTTCTTGGCAGAAATGGATCTGGTAGGAGGTCACTGCACTTGAAGTACGTGGAAGAGGAAACGTTTGAGGTGTTGGGATAATGGAAATAGATGAAAGTCTGACAAGTGAAGCTTTTAAAAAGCATTTTTGAGCCTAATCTAAGCCTGACCTGGGGTTGCAAATATGTCTATGTGATTGTGAAATTAAAAACACAACCAAACCAAACCCAATCTTTCTCCTTGTCTTGAAGGATGGGAATCCAGAGTGCTTTCCAGAGTACTTTCTGTTAGAACCAATTCTGATATTTAAATTTATTTTGGGAAAAAAAATGAATGACTGAATGAATGAATGAGAGAGAGAGAGAGACAGCGTGTCTGGCAGTCCTTGGAGATAAACATGAGAGTTTAAAGCTGCTTGCTATTTTCAAAATGCGTACTTTGATCATTGTTTCAGTGGAATTTTAGGCTGGGGGAGGGATTGTATGGTATTATGTGCATCTTGCTTCCATGCATTTACTCATTTAAGGCTCAGCTCAACCGACATTTTCTCCTAAGAAGTCTTCTTTGTTCATGTCAACACAGAGGACTTTGACAATTTTAAGACATGCAAAATAGTCACTGTTACATTATTTATTATTTTTAACAGTGAAGTTCTCCTTAATTGGCTGTGAACTCATGGAGGCAGGACTTTGTTCATATCTTCCCCAGCAGGCCAAACCCGATGCCTTGGCATCATAGGTCCTTGAAAAAGGTCTGTTGAAAGGGATAATTTTGTTTTCTTTCCCTAACCCAATAATAGGAGATATGATGCAATCCTTCTTCATTCTGGCTCTGATTGTAAGAAGCAACCACAACAAATTTTTCTGTAAACCTCCTCATTTAGATGTAGAGTTCCAGTGTGCAACCTCTGCCACCAAACCAGGAAAGGACACTATATATTAATGTTAGAAATCCACAAATGCTTCTTTTTCAAATACTTTCCACTGTTTTTTTTTTTTTTCCTTCTTTCTTTCACCAGATGAAATCTTTCCATGTTTTAGCTCTAAGAGAGATTAAGCACATTCAATCTAATTATGCAACCTACTGACAAAAGCAATCTAAATGTGAAACACTCTGCTGGTTGTATTTCACAGTTGCCATTGGAAACAGAGACAAGTTTGGAAAACTGTAAAGTCAAGTCTGAGCCTTGGCATTAGCATGCCTCTAAGGGAAGGCATTTCCTGGGTCTGTTCTTTCTTTCCTTCATTCTTTGTATGCATGCTGTGTGTGTCCAGTCAGGCTCTACAAATAACTGAAAAGACTGTATCAAAGTGGGAATACTGCATGTATTAAAAAATGGAGAAATGCTCTCAAAGTTAGACAAACACCAAACAAACAAAACCCAACCTGCCAGGGAAGGGAGTCTGAGACTTGATATTTTCTTTTTTTTTTTTTTTTTTTTAAAGATTTTATTTATTTATTTGACAGACAGACACACAGGGAGAGAGGGAACACAAGCAGGGGGAGTGGGAAAGGGAGAAGCAGGCTTCCCGCCGAGCAGGGAGCCCGATGCGGGGCTCGATCCCAGGACCCTGGGACCATGACCCGAGCCGAAGGCAGACGCTTAACGACTGAGCCACCCGGGCGCCCCGAGACTTGATATTTTCTGAAGCTGGATAAAAACACTGTTTTTCTGATGTTGAAGAATACCAGTTGTCCTGGTATTTACAAATTCCTAATTCCATACATCCTTGGTAACTCCTCAGGCTAATAATTCAGCCTTATGTATTACAGTTGTTAGCTGCAGATTTTATTTCTCACCATGGTAGTATGTTATATTCAGGCACAAAGATATGCTCTTTCCAAAACAGGTTTCTTAAGTATTTTCATTCACTTTAGGTTAAACAATGAACAGTGTGTTTCTTTCCAAAAATAATTTTGCTGATTATTTTGAATTATAGGCTGGGTGTACATGACAGCTAGAAAACATTTTGGAAGTGGAAAAAAAAAGAGTGCTGGCATCAATATGGGGAGCATCCAGATGCACAAAATGGTTTCCTTGAAATGAGAGTACTCAGCCATGTAAAGACAGCCGGTTTGACCAGACAGCCAGTCTGACCAGTTTCTTTTTCCCCTCAGCTTTCCAGGCTCTCATGTGTGTTATCTGATTGGAAAGTGCCACTGTCTGACAGGTATGGCAAACCCCTGCAGGACAGCTCTTTGTAGCAGAAACTGAGCTCCGTGTTCACCTCTCTGTCATCTCTGAGCACCCGAGTGTTAATCCAAGAAGCTTAAACTGTGTTCCTGAGCTTCTCACCTCACAGCAGGCCCTCCACTAATGTGTGCTGGAGGGAGGAGATTCTCTCAGGTCCTGGGTACCTCCCCTTGTCTTCTGGCCTGCAGTGCTGAGATCCCAGAATGCCTTGAGGCAGGGCCCACCCAAGGGATTGCTAAATAGACTTTCTAATTTCCACAGATCTTGAAATCATTAAAAATCCGGTTTCTACATTCTGTTTCATGTCTCAGACTTGTACTATTAGCCTCCACCCAAGACCTCCCAGCTGGAATCATAGTGCTTCCCAGCTGTAGGATTAGCATCTATTCATTTATGTATTCACCCATCCAGTTATCTATCCATATCTTCGTTTAACCAATGTTATCTGTTAATCATTGCTACACACTCAATGTTTATATCACCCTAAAATTCATGTGTTGAAACCTAATTCCCAGTGTCATGGTATTTGGGGATGGGCCTTTTGAGATTAGGTCATGAGGGCAGGACCCTCATAAATGGGATTAGTGTCCTTATAAAGAGACCCCAAAGAGCTCCTTAGCACTTTGTGCTGTGCGTGGACACAACAAAAAGTCTATGAAACAGGAAGAAGGCTTCCTTAGATATCAAATCTGCCAACACCTTAATCTTAGACTTCTCACCTCCAGAACTATAAGAATTAAATATTTGTTGTTTATAAGCTACTCGGTCCATGGTATCCTGTTACAGCAGTTCAAACTGACTAAGGGGGTCTTGTCCCATATACTGGGCACAGTGCTGTGAATACAGTGGTAAGCAAAAGGAGAGACACAGTCCTGTTCACACAGATTTTATAGTCTACTGAGGGTAAGGGATAATCACTGCCAATCAATTAAAAATGAGCTAAGTTCTATGGAGAAAAGGTAGAGGGTGCTATGATAGAGGATACCAGGTTGGGGAGTGGGGAGGATGGGCTGCAAGGCTTTCTCCCATAAAAATTCTGGCTTACCTAAGATGAGTTGGAGTTGTGTTGTCAAAGGAGTGAGGTGGGGGGTAAGGAGAGCGTTTCATACAGAGGGGGGGCATGCACAAAGCTCCTCTGGCAGGAGGAGGGTCAACATTATCCAGGAACTGAGTTAAGGGCAGTATGACAAGAGCATGGAGAATGAGAAGGAACAGAGTGGGGAAGGATCTAAAGGAAGCCTTGTAGATCATGATTAAGAGAAATGAATGAAGGCTTTAAAGCCTGACAGTGGAAGGGCACCTGGCTGGCGCAGTCGGTGGAGCATGTGACTCTTGATCTTGGGGTCTTGATCTTTGAGCCCCATGTTGGGGGTAGAGATTGCTTAAAAAATTAAAGCTTGACAGTGGAATGACCACAATTATGAATATTTTAAAAGATCCCTAGGTTATACTATATTGAAAATGGATTAGAGTAGAGGCAAGAGTGAGATGGATGATAGTAGTCTTGGTGTAGATGACAATCTCTGGGTCTTGGTGATGGTGGATACAAATAGTAGTGGATAGACTTGAGAGACTTTCCAAGGCAAATCCTTTGGGCTTAGTAATATATTGCATATGGAATGTGAAGGAGAGGATTCTGGGGTTGTAGAACTTTCTCATTAGTGTACTCACAGAAAGGCAAAAAGAGAATATTAAAACATTGGTGAGTCTTAAGGCCACTTATTGTGTGGCCTCCCAAAGAAGAGTGGAGCCACTGTCAAATCACAGCACAGCAGATTGGCTTTAATGCTTCCATACATGGAAAATGTCTTGCGTGTACTCTCTCTGCATTTCCTGTTTATTCTTCAGTCTACTCTAATCTAGCAATTTACCAACATTCTGCGTAAAGGAGAATAGTCATAGGAAAGTAGCTGGAGGTGAATATGGGCTCAAAGGAGAGTTAAAAAACAAAACACAAAAATCCCTAATCAGGTCAAGAAGTATATTCATAGCTTCAGGATCAGCATTTGGTGGAGATTTGAAGTAGTTTAGTTGCTGTAGTTCTGGTGTCTGGTGTGTAATGGGAGAGGTTTACACACATATCAGAATTACCTGAAATGTGTTGTGTTCTCCATTGCCCACCATGCTAGCCCAACATGTATGATTAGGTGACTGCTTGCTTTCCTTGTCTGGCTCTCTGGGCAGCAGTGTCTCCACGGAAACAAAGAAGTGGGTCCATTTAGTCCTAATAATTATCTACACCAATGCTTAGAGGGTTCTTAACTGGCAACACTGTTGCAACAGAAAGCAGCATTTGAAAATGACCAAGCCTGTATTTTGGAATGAGAACTCTATAAAGTGTTCTGTAAAGTTAATGATAAAGCATGAATAATGAACTAATCCTGAAAATAATATTCCTATTTTTTAAAAAGTTCCTGCTGAAACTTTTAACAAATGAAGTTACACATTTATCCTTGATCTTGTTTTATTTTCTTGAGTTGTCTGTGTTGTTCTGACACATATCTCTTGTCTTGTGCCTGACTGTGCTGGGGAAGTTATGTTCCTGGGTCTGTGCCTTAATTACGGAGTACAGAAGGTTTTTTTTTTTTAAGTATTATTATTTTGAATTTACTTTAAGTATAGAAATCCTATTAACTATTTTTAAAGAGGGTGGCTTCTATTCAGGAATTTCTGCTAAATGCCTTCTGCTAATTCTACTTATTCTCCTGAAAATGGCTTATTTTTTCATTTCCTGGATTGCAACTTTGGCTTTTTGAATACTCTCTATTGCCTTTGTGTTCCACCTGCATGTTGCAGTATGAGATTTATTTCACTTATTTTGTGAGGGAAAAGTAATTTACAGTTTGAGTCTGAGCTGAAAAAGATCCCCATTGGGCAAGAACCATAATGCCATGGTAATTCCAGTCTTAGTCTGTTAAACATCCTTCCTGGATGCAGAAGCTCAGGAGTTTAACTTAGAACCAGTTTCGTGTGGGTTGTGTAGATGCCAAAATTTAGATACATACAAAGGAGTTTTAACAAGTAAGAATGCAGAAGTGGAATTTAGAGCTGGATTAAAATTCAAACCTGGAAGATTTTAATTCCAAATTCTTCAGTTTCCTAGAAATTTTATACTTGGGGATAAAATAATCTTTTTATGCTGTCGGGGCGTTTTCTGATGGTGAAAACCTGTAGGCCTAAGGCCACCTATACAGCTTGGAAACAAAATAGTCTATAGATTTGGATCAGAAATTACCATCCTGGTTAACAGTCCTATTGTTGTTTACCCCATGGCCTGAACTCTGGACTCTGCCCAGGTGTCTTGCTTCCTGACTGTTCTGGATTAGCTGAAACTCACTGGATTCTAGCGCTTGCCTACTCCAAATTCTGTCATGTCTCTGATTTATCAAACTTCCCAGTCTGGGCCTTTCATTGCAAATCCCGACCTTTGCCACATCCTGTGTGGCACCAGCAAGACCATATGACATCATGGAAAGTGACAGAGTTGGGATGAAATTCAGGGCACATTAGCACATTCAAACAAATAAAAATATTATTATTATTCATAATAGTCGACATATCCTACTATTCTCACCTATGTGCATAATGCCTATGAGCAGCTCGTAGGCAAATTTAACATAAGCCATTGTGTAAAATGTTCAGCCATGCTTGAAAAAATACCAAGTACAAGGCTTAAGATACACTTTCAGCTTGTGAAAATGACCTCATTCTAAACATCATGAGCTACAAACATGTTTGTTAAAATTCAGAAAAAGAGAGTAGATATGCCTTGGAAGATGTTATTATAACTAAGCAAGTAACATTTTTGCAGCCATTTGGAGATTCTGGCAAATTGAAAATTTCTCTTCTTTAAATTTGAAGGTTTGGGAACTAGTATAGGATATATGTGTGTATTTTAGTATACTCTTTTAGCAGCAGGTTTTTTTTTTAAAGGAAATTCTATCTGGAAACCTAACATGGATGGGGCAGTTACTTTGGTCAACAGAGTGGCAGTGAGGTTGAGCTCTACCCACTTACCTTTCCCTCTTCCCCTTGAGAGGTTCCCAGGAACATGGTTTGGAAGCCACTGGACTAGATGATCCCAAGATCCCTTCTACTTTTAATGTTCTGTAATTCGTGTAACAAGCTTATTTGGACACTGTCTGAGGCTCAATTTGCTTCAGAAGTTTACACAACTGGTAAGTGACAAAGGTGGGCTTTAATCCCAGATAGTCTAATTCCAAAGCCCACAATCTTAACCACATACTCTTCTGACTCCAACAGTAGTACTGCTATTTTTTTCCTGTCTGTAAAATGCAGATATACTGAAGAACAAATGAGCTTCATCTATTTATGCTTGAGTGGTATTCCTTTGGGTGTGCCCATACAGACCTTGTTTATTTATTACCACATAACAAATTACCCCCAAATTCTGTGGCTTCAGACAATAACAATTTTTATATATTCATGTCTTTGCGGTTTGGGATTTAGGCAAGGTTTGGCTGGGTGATTCTTATGCTCCACATGGTGTTGACTGGGGTTACTCAGTGTTACACAGGGGGTTTGTGGTCTGGCCCAGAGGCTCTACTAACATGTCTGGGGCCTTAGTAATGGCCAGAAGGTGATGCCAGTTGAGTCCTTCTCCTTTTCAGTGTGGCCTCAGGTCTTTCCATTTGGTCACTTCATCAAGGCAATCAACTTTTTCACATAAAGTGCTCAGGGTGCCATATGTGAGTGTTCTAAGAGAGAAGTAGAAGCTGTCAGTCTCTTAGGACCTGGTCCCAGAAATGGTCTCAGCAATATTCCTACCATATTTTATTTAATCAAAGCAATCACAGAACCTACCCACATTCAAGGGATGGGTACATAGATGCAATCTTTTGACAAAAAAATGTATCAGAATTTGAGGCCGTCTTTAATATTCCACAGACTCAGCTGAGAAGTAGTCTGTCAGGGCACAGACAAGCAAGCACAAATGGGTTGCAGTCTAGATGTGTATTTTTCCCCTCTGGTTTCAGGAGTTTGGGAATTACAGTATGCTAGAGGATTTATGAGGCAATTCACTTCATCAACCAAGGGTGAACATTGTTCTTTATCTTTGAGAAGGAAAGTCTGATTATAGGAGATGCTAGAACCTACTTAAAGAAATCACTACTCCCAAGAAAAGTGGGATACCAGTTTGAATAAAATAACTATGGCAAGGTCAGAGGAGCAAGATAGATATCATTTTAGGGCAGAAAAAGTTGCGGGTTAAATACTCCTTTACTGTGGCTCAAGAAATCACTTAACTGTCAAGTAGTGAGCTCTTGGGATGGAGGAAGGCATATTTCAGTGTCTTCTTTAAAAGAAGGGCCTGTGGTAACCTCTAAGAAAAGAGAACTAGTTATGGAAATGCTCAGGATTTTCTAAGTAGGAAGAACTGGCCTATCTTTAGGAATGTAAAGTGGAAGGTACATTGAAACAACCAAGATGTTGACAGCTACCAAATGAATGAGAGGTGCTAGTTGGGGCTTGAAAGGAAAGGGGGAAAAACAGTAGATTTAGCTCTAGGAATTAATACAAGTAAGTTCTAGATTTTGGAATGGATGTGGGGAAAAGTGAAGGTGGAATTGAATGTGAGATGTAGCAAGCATGTAAGGAGGCATCTCTTGCAGACAAAAGGAAACAGTGAAACTTAGCTTTGTGAATACAAAAGAAAAGCAAGAGGACAAAGACTTCAGAGGAACAGGTGGGCAGAAAGACCAGAATGAAGGAGGCCAACAGGACTGGGGCAGACAGAACGAAGTCCCTAGAAGCAGGAACACAACTGAAGGAAGTGAAAGGATAGGACAGAAGCTGAGGTTAACTGGAGGGGCAAAAGAGAAGACTAACGGTTATTATATTACAGTGTCATTCCTGTTTTTATTGTTATGTTTATTGTTGTTGTTACTTTGTACTTTCCCATAGCCGTTACTTCAAACCTTTTCCACTCTCTAAGCTTCAGTATTCTTCTCAGCCAGTGAGAGCATCTCCTGTTCTATTGTGAAGTGAGATAGTGAAATAACACCATTTACTTCCTTCAAGTTTATATCAGACTGTGGATCTAGTAATTGTCTCCCTTCTTTATTCTCATTATAAGATGTCCCCTCTTTTTCAGGGAACCCTTGATGCCACTCTCTCTCTCTTTTTTTAAAGATGTATTTATTTATTTGAGAGAGAGAGAGAGCAGAGCAAGGAGAGAACAAGAGCAGGGGGGGAGGGGCAAAGGGAGAGGGAGAGGCAGACTCCCTGCCGAGCAGGGAGCCCCATGTGGGGCTCGATCCCAGAACCCTGGGATCATGACCTGAGCCGAAGGCAGACGCTTAACTGACTGAGCCACCCAGGCACCCTGATGCCACTCTCTCTTGTCTCCTGTAACAATTGGTTCTTTATCCATTTCTTTTTCACATATTCAGGGCCTCCTACTCTTCTGACTTTTTTCCTTCTGAGGAGAAGCATTTTTGTGCCTGTCTTGTGCTGAAAATATCTTATCCCTCTCTTTGCTATTACAATTAACTATACATTTTTATTCTTTCATTTCTCTACTTAGCTTCTTGCAAAAGAAGTCTGAGTCTATTCCTTCCACAGGGTAAATACTTGAAGTTTTAAAGCAGGGAAGAAGAAAAAATGTAATACTTCAAAAGTAAAGGAAATGATGCAGGAGCAAGTCTTTTTTTAAAATTAATTAATTAGGGGTGCCTGGGTGGCATAATTGGTTGAGTGTCCAACTCTTGGTTTCAGCTTAGGTCATGATCTCATAGCAGTTGTGGGATCGAGCCCTGCATGGGGCTCCATGCCCAGTGCCAAGTCTGCCTCAGATTCTCCCTCCCCTTCTCCCCCTCCCACTCACTCTCTTTCTCTCTCTCAAAGAAATAAATCTTAAAAAAATAATAATAATAATTAATTAAAATTTTAAAGACAGAGCAATTCTTATTGTGCCTTAGCCAAAGATGAAGACAGTGGAGCCAATTATTGATGGTTCTTGGTAGGTGAAGGAGGTGGAGATAAAGGGTAGATAAAATGCATCTGCAAAGAGTTTGTAAAGATTTGATTCCAAATAAAGAGATAAAGGTAGATAGGAGAATTACAATTACGCTAAATCTGATACTGTGGAAAATGAAAAATATATAAAAAAGTAATACATGGGGCGCCTGGGTGGCTCAGTCAGTTAAGTGTCTGCCTTTGGCTCAGGTCATGATCCCAGGGTCCTAGGATTGAGCCCTGCATGGGGCTCCCTGCTCAGCAGGGAAGTCTGCTTCTCCACCTGCTCATGTTCTTTCTCACTCTCTCTCTCTCTCTCTCAAAAAAAAAAAAGTAATATACACACATGTATGAAAGCAGAATAAAGGGAATGTGTGCATGTGTGTATGCATGTGTGTATATGCCTTTGGGTGGGTGTGCATATGTATTTTATAACAGTGTTAGATAATATTTTTTGAAATTTTGTCAGTTTGAAAGATAAGTTGTAAATATATACCATATATAGTAGGTATTAATCTTAAGTCACATAGTCAGAAATAATGCATTACTTTATTTCCTTTAAATAAACTTAGACCCTAACCTGGTTTCTCCATTCTGAGAAGCTGCTGAGGAATGCGGTATCAATCCTGATGGCGATTCTCTCCCCTTCCCAGGACTACCCAGAAGCCCAGAGGCTCATACAGAGCTTAGAAACAAAGGCAGGGTCTTGACCCTCTAATCCATTGTTGTTGCTGCTGATATCCTCATGACCCAAGCACCTGTGGACCCTTGAAATTCAGCAGTTCATTTCCATGCCTTGTGTTAAACAAAACTCATCTATGGGCTTGTCACTTGCCCTAGGGAGCAGGATGTAGATCTTCTAGACTCTCTCTCTTTCCACACTACCCCTCCAAAATCCATGCCCCACCCTCCCCCCAACACAGAAACAGACTCACACTTCAAAGGGACTCCAGAAGAATTAGCCTAATATACATGATGAGTGCAGACTTTCACAAAAGATTGCCTTCAAGTAGCTTTTTCTTCTACAAATACCCCATGGAGTTGGCTTCAGGTTTAAGAAGAGGTGAGAACTACAATATGGACTCTGTTTACTCCTGAAGCAGAATAAAAGCAGAGTATAAACACATAAATACAAAGATATAAATGTATAAGTGTAGCTCTTCTCTGTCTCCCTTGTATCTAACAGTCATGCACAAAATCTCTGGGGTCTTGGCAATCCCTGAAAAGGGAAGTGGAAAAAGGGAAATGTCCACCAGGTGGGAGGTAGACTCACTGCCCTTTATATTTCCAGCCACATCAGCACCCTGAAATAACCTATTACCATAAAAGGCCATACTTCAGCTTCTCCAAGAAGCCATGTGAACCAGATAAAAAATCTGGGTTCCAGGCCTCAAAATTGCTGCTTTACCAGCATGGGGACTCTCTCTCCTTATCTGAATTTCTCATTTAGGTCTGCGTAAGGACTTTCTGTGGGCAGGCCTGGCAGTGGCCGCCACACTGAGGGAAGAATATTAAAAAAGAGATTGTCTACCTTCTTGGAAAGGGGGAAGGGAAAATACAGAAGAAAAACACACATTCATGCAGCAATAACTTCTGCCAAACATTTATAAGTATTTTTTACTATGTAGGAGAGCAAATTAAAGTATGTATATGGAAATATTCTGATAAATGCACAGTTGCCTTCGGACATATTTGATTTCTGTTTTTCAAATTATAGTTTCCAAATATCCTGAGTAAGTTTTATGACAAAGACATAACTTCCATTTAGACGGTTGGATTTGTAGTATTTTATTTTAATCTATTTTAGGAATTCATTTCTGGCATAATGAATAAGATAATGTCTTACTTGGAGCCTGAGTTTTGCTCACTGAAAGGAAAGTATTGTCAAAAACTGTAATTAACTGGAATTATGTACTAGGATATTGGCTACAATCATTGCTCAGTTGGTATTGTGTGTTTTCTTTGAAAACAGCAGAGTCTGATTGATTAGATTTCTGTATCACCTTTACTCTGGAATATTTAAGGAAATAATAGAGATCAGTTTCCAAGCTCAAATGTTTATCTGCAAACTAGGCAATTATTTCTACTCGTCTTTTATAGTTAACATGCTTCTCTTCATTTATGATGTAGCAATATAGTCCTTAATATGAAATGATTCTTAATGTACTTAACCATTCTCAGTAAGGCATGGGCTTTGAGTTTTTCCTCAGATGGTATGGAAATGGCTTTATATTGGGAAATACATGTTTCCCTTCAGTATCTAACAAAGTGTTAGATAATATGTGACTAACCTTACATATCTATGAGTTGGCTGTTGGCCACAATGCTGTCCCTGAAAGCCTCTACTAAAAAAGGGACCAGAACACAGCAGTCTTTTGAACTAACTGGAAGTTAATGTTTCCCTCTGATGTAAGTCTCCTGAACGGCAGAGTATAAAGAACGAAAAAGAAGCACTATGTAAAAAGATGATGGTTGATAATCTCTTAGAGGTGATGAAATACACAAACCTACAGATTTAATAATTACAACAAATTCCAATCATAGTTGGATACATCATGGTAGAACTGCAGAAGTCTAAAAATAATGAGAAGATTTTTAAAACAGAACCACAAATGCCACAAAGAAATGACAATTATTCTGATAGTCTTCTCAAAAATACTAACAGATTCAGAAAATGGTGGAATAATTTATTTAAACTTGAGAGAAAATAAATGTTCATCTAGAATTTTAACCTTTGCTAAATTTTAAAGGATGAATACAAATTAAAGACTCTTTCAGACATAAAAAAAAAAATGAAACAATTGCAACCATTAGGTATTAAAGGAAGATTTAGAAGATGTGTTTGGGAATATAGTATTCCTTTTGGCCTGGGGATTGATGGAAATGTTCTAAAGTTGATTGTGGTGGTGATTGCACAACTTTATTCTAAAAACCATTGTCTTATATTGTGTACAAATGGGTAAATTGTATTGTGTGTGTAGAGGATTGTTTAGTGTCTCCCCCAAATTCATGTCTACCTGGCACCTCAGAAGATGGCTATTTGGGAATAGGGTCTTTGCCAATGTAATTAAAGAGTTCAAGCTGAAATCATTCTGGATTTAAGGGAAGCCCCAAATTCAAAGACTGATGTCTTAATAAAAAGAGGAGAAGACAATAGAGACACAGAGAGAAGACCAGGAGGCAGATTATGAGATCCCGGGGTCCTGGGATCGAGCCCCACATTGGGCTCCCTGCTCGGCGGGAAGCCTGCTTCCCCCTCTTCCACTCCCCCTGCTTGTGTTCCTGCTCTCGCTATCTCTCTCTCTGTCAAATAAATAAATATTAAAAAAAAACATAACTTTATGGTATAAATATTAATACTTGATTTGGGTAGTTAAATTAAGGTAAAACATAAATATTCAGCAAAATTAACATGTAAGATGAGAGGGATGTGATAGTTAAATGTAAAATATTTGTGTTTGGGAGGTTTTAAATATTGAAAAAAATTTAGTTGTTAAAATAAGTTTTCATGTTAAAATCTTAAGGTTAACAATTAAATTAATAGAAATAACATATAGGACGCCTGGGTGGCTCAGTTGGTTAAGCGACTGCCTTCGGCTCAGGTCATGATTCTGGAGTTCTGGGATCGAGTCCCACATCCGGCTCCCTGCTCAGCGGGGAGTCTGCTTTTCCCCCTGACCCTCCCCACTCTCATGCTCTCTCTATCTCATTCTCTCTCTCAAATAAATAAATAAAATCTTAAAAAAAAAAGAAATAACATATATACTTTTCAAAACTGTGTAAAAATAGAATTAAAAAATTAAACTTACAAAAGAAGAGGTTAAATTTTCCATTAGAAGGCAGATTGTCAAGTTGAGTTAACAAAAGAAAAAGTCTAATATATGCTGTCTCCAGGGGGAATCTCAAAAGCCAAAAGTCACAAAAAAGTTCAAAATGAAAATATAGAAATGGCTATAAGGTGACAATTTTGGTTTGTACCAATCTTTATGGTTTTGTGTATGTTTGAAAATGTTCACAATAAAAAGGATAAATAAAAGAAAAAAAGGATATCATTGGAAGAATGACAGATATTTAGAATATAGTAAAGAAGATTTCTGTGAATGAATCTATGCCAATGAATACAAAAAATTACAGACAAAATAATTTTCTAGAAAACAAAATATAACTCAGCAAAGCTCAATCAATAATAATAGTAATAATAATAATAAAACCTTAGTACATAACTATTCAAATATTGAAACAGTAGTTAAAAATATCCCCACAAAGAAAATACTGGACACCAACACTTTTACTAGTGAATTCTACCAAGCCTTCATGGAGGAGTTAATTACAATGCAATTTAAAACCTTTTTTTAAATGTAATTTAAATGCAATTTCAAACTTTTCTAGAGAATATGAAAAGAGTGAACACTCCTCAACTCATTTTATGAGCCTAGTAAACTCTAAAACTAAAACCAGACTAGGATGTTATATTGAAAGAAAATTATAGGAAAATCTCATTCAAGAACACATGTTCAAAAACTCTTAAACAAACTCCAGCAAACAGAATCCAGCAAAGTGAAAAACAGTATAAAAATACAAGAACATGTTCAAGTTGGATATATCTTAAAAAATGTCATGTGCTAAAAATTGGGCTCCTGTAGTTTTTAATCTGTTGCAAGAGCTCCTGAGACCTTCGGACCTTTCCTGGTTTCCCTCTCAGCATCTTTGCTAGTAGAGTCTCTCTGCTTGAATCAGGCTTTGTTCTCAGCTTCTACCAGGATTTGGCAAAAGCCCCCAGAGCAGAAAACCAATGACCATGATCAACATCTCACCTAGGAAGGACTCTTCTGTTTTTGGAATTTTAGTTCATTCAATCCTAATTGTTATGCAGTTCTCCATTTTCATTGTTTTTTTGGCATTCAGCTGAATGAGTACATTACAACTTATTCATCCATTTACTGTTTATGGACTCGAGTTATTTTCAGTATTTGGCTGTTATGAACAATGTTTCTATGAATGCTTGGCCCATGTCTCTTGAAGTACATGTAGGGGACATACCTAAGAGTGGAATTGCTAAGTGACAAGATTTATGTATGCTCAACTTAGATAATGTCAAGTGGTTTTTCAAATTGTTGATTGACTTATATTTCCATTGATGGAGTGTAAGAATTTTCATTGTTTTTATTCTAAACATTCTGATAAATATGTAGTGAGAACTTACTGTGTTTTTAATTTCCCTTTCTCTGATTACTTATGAGGTTGAGAACCTTTCTTCTTCTTACTGGCCACTTGGTTGTCCTTTTTTAAACATTTAATTTAATTTACTTTTTGTTTATTTATTTATTTTTAAATTGTTGTTCAAGTCTCCTGTCAATTTTTTTCAATTGTGGTCATCTCTCTTTCATATTGATTTGCAGAAGTTTTTAATGTATTCTGGATCTGAGTCCTTGGTTACAATCATGCATTTTCTATCATTCATAACTTGCATTTTCATTCTTTAATGGTGTTTTTTTAATTAACAGAAGTTCTTCATCTAATTTATCAATTTTATTCTTTTTATTCATTTCTCTTTTCTTATTTAACTTTCACTAGGTCAACCAAAATAATGTTAAATAGAAGCAGTGATGGCAGGTATCTTTTTCTTGTTCTCAATTTCGATAAGAAAGTGTAAGTTCCACATGTAAGGAGCTTAAAGGTCACCACTCTGTCCTAACAAGTAAAAAGCTGAACAAACTGAAAAATTGACAACTGTTCTTAGATCTGTAAGAAAAGTAAAGCCACAAGGCAAATGACTCTTCCCCAAATTGGAGAGACAGACAGAAGGATAAAAAGAATCACAACATACCAGAACGGAAATCTCTATGGGAACCAGGGCTGTGGAAGGAAAACCTAAACTGTAACTGGTGAGTTGCTGGTGGCTAGGTGTGGACAAATCTGAGAGTTAAAAACTCCAGGGGGACTCAGTCATAGTTGAGGGGTATAGTTTTGTGGTTTTATCTCCAGGAGCTCACACAGGTTTTCACAGTAAATATCAGAGAAAAATCTCCTCATGTTTCCAGCAGAGGGAAGGAGAAAGAACCATTTTGGAATATGACAGAGTACTGTGTTCTTGACATGGCCTCCTCTCCATTATGTACAGTGTTTTCTGTATGTGATGAAAGACATCATCTCCTATTTTTACTTTGCAAAGATTTTTTTAAAATTATGATTGGATAGTGAAGTTAATAAAAGAGTTTCTTTTTTTTTTTTTTTGGCAATGATTATTTGTATGGTTTTTAGCCTGCAGTTTTAAAGAAAAGCTTCACTAAACTTAAAATTATTGGTTAATAGCATTTTTCTTCAGCCCTTTGAATAGGTCATCCCAATGTCTAATGGCTTTCATGGTTTCTGAGAAGTCAGCTCTTAATCTTACTATTATTATTATCCTATTTAAGGGGTTGATTGTCTGTGGTTGCTTTCAAGATTTCCTCTTTGTCTTTGACTTTCAGCTATTTGACTATGATGTATCTGGGAGTGGATTTCTTTGTGTTTTCTTGTTGAGTTTCTTAGATATGTAAATTAAAGCTTTTCATCAAATTTTCAAAGTTTTCAACCATTATTTCTTAAAATATGTATTTTTTTTCTGCCTGTTTCTCTTTTCCTATGATTCCAACTACTCATGTGTTAATCTTGCTTTTTATTGCTCCACAAGTTCTTGTGGTTCTGTTTACTTTAGTTCAGTCTTGTGTTTCCTATTTTTCAGATAGGGTAATTTCAATTGCTGTCTTTAGGTTCTCCTTGTTTTTCTGCCATCTCCAGTCTATTGTAGTGTCTAGTTAGGGATTTTATAACTTTTAATATTTATATTCTTCAGATTTAGAATTATCATTTAAAAAATAATATTTTTGGTTGAGATTGCCTGTTTATTCATTGATACCATATTTTTCTTCAGTTCTTTGAACATAGTTATAGACATGATAAACCTCACTGTGATGAGTCTCATATATGCTTATGTACTTGGCTCAGTGCCAAGATTTTTTTTTTTACATATGGGGGAAACCCACAGAGGACCAGGTTTAAAAAAGCAGAACAAAGACATAAACACAGGGCAAAAAAGCAAGGGAGGCTTCTAAGGATACAAGTAATTACCTGCTGGTTTGTTTACTTTGGGCTCTGTATTCTGACCTTTAGGTTTTCTGCTACGTGATTTCCCCCCAGTTTGGAATGTACTCCTTTAAGAAGAGTATCAAATTCACATATCCAGCTCAGCATTACTCCTTTTTTCAAGAATAGATTTCTGTCTGCCTCCTACCTGCTTCTCTGTAGTGTCCCCTGAGGTCCAATAATATATAGTTTAGCTATCCGGCAGGACCTAGAGCAGTTTAGGTTCTGAATTGGGCTCTGTTGTTTTCATGCTGTGAATTCAAAATTCTTAGCCTTTCCAATATAAGTTTTTGAGTTTACTTGTATTTTTAGATATTTCTTAGGGAATTTAAATAGTTTTATTAATTTTTTTCCATATTTTATCATTGTTATCTGCTGTGGGTTTATGGGACCGCTCTTTCTTCCACCATTATTGGAAGTTGATCTTGAATTAACTTTGAATACTGTCAGTTTTTTTATTACCTGAAAATGCATTTATTTTACTTTGTTTTTAAAGAGCAATATTGCTGTGTATAAAATTCTACATTGGCAGTTATTTTTCTCTCAGTGTGTTAAAGATACTTTACTCTTTAAGCTTTCGTTGTTTCTCTTGGGGAGTCAGTTGTTACTTTAAATTTTAAACATGGTTTCCCTCACATTTGACATACTGCCTATTACTGTAGTCTGTTTCATCTCTTTTCTTATCAAGTATCATTATCTAAACCATATATTTCATTTAAAAAAAGTCTTAATAGATGGCTCTCTTTCACCTAAAATGTAAGGTCCATGGAAGCAGGAATTTTTCTTTTTTTCTTTTTTCTTTCTTTATTTTTTTAAAAAGATTTCATTTATTCATTTGACAGAGAGAGAGCACACAAGCAGGGGGAACAGCAGAGGGAGAGGGAGAAGCAGGCCTCCTGCGGAGCAGGGAGCCCGATGTGGGGCTCGATCCCAGAACCCTGGGATCATGACCTGAGCTGAAGGCAGACGCTTAACGACTGAGCCACCCAGGCACCCCAAGCAGGAGTTTTTCTATTGTGTTCATTGTTCTACCCTCAACACAGAAAGTAGAGGTTGGCACATAATAAATACTCAGTAAATATTTGTTGAGGGAATGATAGGGGAACTTCATCCATGTTCCTGAGAGAGGCTAGTCATAAGTTCAACTCTGTTTAAGGAATGCTTTTTTAATTTCCTTAAGAAACACAAGTCAAGGGGCGCCTGGGTGGCTCAGTCGTTAAGCGTCTGCCTTCGGCCCGGGTCATGATCCCAGGGTCCTGGGATTGAGCCCCACATCGGGCTCCCTGCTCAGCGGGAAGCCTGCTTCTCCCTCTCCCACTCCCCCCTGCTTATGTTCCCTCTCTCGCTGTGTCTCTCTCTGTCAAATAAATACAATCTTAAAAAAAAAACAAAACACACAAGTCAAGACTGATTATGTGTTGTTTTTATTAAGATTCAAGTATAAATGGGGCGCCTGGGTGGCTCAGTTGGTTAAGCGACTGCCTTCGGCTCAGGTCATGATCCTGGAGTCCAGGGATCGAGTCCCGCATCGGGCTCCCTGCTCGGCAGGGAGTCTGCTTCTCCCTCTGACCCTCCCCCCTCTCATGTGCTCTCTCATTCTCTCTCTGTCAAATAAATAAATAAAATCTTTAAAAAAAAAAAAGATTCAAGTATAAATGGAAAAAAGTGATCTATTGCAGCTGGTGGATATTATACTAGTAATTAATAAACAGTAAAGCAGAAGTTTTAAAAGTTTAGCTCTTTAAGAATTACCTGAGGATACTTAATAAAATAAAGGTTCCTGGTCAGTCCCTTTCTTCATAGATTCTAAGTCACCAAGGATGAAGTGATACCCAGTAATATGCATTTTTCACTAACACCTGAAACTTGGAGAAACCTTGGTCTAAAGAATAACAATTTAGCTCCCTGAAGCATAGCACTGAGTAGTTAGTAGCTGAATATGGAAAACATTTTCCTCTCTGACCATTGTGATTATGCACTGACTAGTGCATATTCTTCAGCATCCAGTTTCTAACCTCTATAATAATTTACTAGAATTTCCAGAAAAAGCCCAACTCTTCATGCTTTAACTTTCTTCTCTGTGAATTAATTATGGACTCATATTTACTATTTCATGTTTACAAAGTGCAGAAAGTGTATTCCTGGAGCAGAATTGAATACATTAAAACATCTGATAATAAATAGATATTACACTGGAGGGGAGCTCATGGGATCATGCTTCATTCTCTTGGACTTGCAGTATTAACATGCTCACCATCTGTGTTCAATCAATATTGATTTCTTTTCACATTCGAATGTAGTCCCAACTTGGAGACAGAGGGCTAAGAAATACATTCTAAAACTGATCAGAGAGAAAATTAACTACCTAACCTCATGACTATTTTCTATTGACTTGTTTTCTTTAGTCTCCATTTCAGTAATGCACAAATTCTTGCTACCACCTGATACTTGAATATAAAGCATTAAAGTGTTGATTGCAAATATTTTGTTTTTAGCGGTCAGAGAAGGATTAGGACATCCTGGGTCTGGAGTTCATTCTTTTCTAGACTTCCTGTGTATTTTTATACTTCTCCAACTGCATTCAGGGTCCTATTAGAATAAAGGAGATTTTTCAGTCACTCTCTTTAATTGGTATGTAACTATGTTTCTAACAGCAACTTCCCAGTAGAGGTGCAGGTGCTTTTGTGAAGAAAGATTATTCTACTGCATCTTGAATTTGGAATAATACATTTAGAAGAATAAGGTTTACACTTTCCACTCAGCAGACCCTCTTATTTTAATTTTAAAAGGTGCAGGTCTTTCCCCAAAGCTGTTGTAAGATTTTCTCTACTGATCTACTGAATTGAGGGTTTATAAGGATGGTTGTTATAGTTTTTAGTTATATGGTAGTTTTCTCATGTGCCCCTTGCAATTTTATATAATAGACCCCTTCTTTAATCACTGTGATATTAGTAGGTAGGAATGAGACAGTCTTGTTTAATTGGAGCACCCATTCCCTTGGCTAATAGATTTGTTCAGAAAGTAACTTAATGACATCAGACAACCAGTCAGACTCCTTGGTATATTTCTACTGGGACAAGGGTAGAAAATTGCCTCTTGCCTCTGTGGTCCCCTCGCTTGAAGGATATGAAGTTTAGACCACTGGCAACTATCCTGCTTATAATGTTGATGGAGTCTGTGAACAATAGGAGAGAATGAGGCTCCTGTCTCTTCAGGTGGAAGCAGAGTTAAGACATGTGAGAAGATATCTTGAAGACCCTGTCCTGGATATATTTATGCTTGCTGGAGCCACTCCTTCCCTCTCCAGGTATATGAGTCAATAATTCTTGTTTTTTTGTTTTTTTACCTGAAGCTAGTTGAATTGGGTTTCTCCTATAACTGGAAATGTCCAGGCTAAAATAAGCAACAACAAACAGAAATGGGGATTTTTTAAAAAATGCAGCAATTTAGTAATCCCTTGAATTATATAAATGAGTTTTTTGGATATGTTGCAGGCCTAGGCATTTTCTTTAATAAGTTGGTTTTCTGTCAGGACTCCATTAACTGCTCATGTATCTGACATTAATAAATTACTATATCTTGATTAGAGATATAGGGAACTCTTATAATATTAAGTTTAGGAAGATCCCAGAAAAATGGCCTTCCCAAAGTCTTTCATAACCTGGCTATACTGTCACTGTAAGCTTATGAAGCCAAAAATCATTATGGTAGCAAGAATTTCTCTTAAGGGGTAAATTCCAGAGTGGCTGAACAGGTTTATTCTCTTGGGGCAGCCCAGTGATTCCTAGCTCTACTTTTTAATACTTTAGGGGGAATTTTGCATTTGCTATTGGAGATATTATTTCAGTGCTTACAAGTCAGATGAATTAAAGATAAGGTTAGCTTGTCATACATTCTGGGACACTTATTTTTTTTAAGATTTTATTTATTTATTAAAAGATTTTATTTATTTATTTGACAGAGACACAGTGAGAGAGGGAACACAAGCAGGCGGAGTGGGAGAGGGAGAAGCAGGCTTCCCGCAGAGCAGGGAGCCTGATGCGGGGCTTGATCCCAGGACCCTGGGATCACGACCTGAACCGAAGGCAGATGCCCAATGACTGAGCCACCCAGGTGCCCCAAGATTTTATCTATTTATAGGAGAGAGAGCATGAGCAGGGGGAGGAGCAGAGGGAGAGGCAGAGGGAGAAGCAGGCTCCCTGCTGTGTAGGGAGCCTGACTCAGGGCTCGATCCCAGGATCCTGAGATCATGACCTGAGACAAAGGCAGACGCTTAACTGACTGAGCCACCCAGGTGCCCCTCTGGTACACTTTTAAAAGTGAAAGGAGCTTCTATTAATAAGTAGATCTAGAACAACTGATACACACCAAGAACATTTTGGGAAAAGAGGGGTATGTGATCATTCTAGTCCAAGATGATTGACTCTTTCTCTAGACTAGTAGTTTTCAAACTAGTCCCACATTGGATTTGTCTGGGAAAATTCAAACAAACAAATAAAAAATAGAAGCCATGTCTTTCTACCCAGGGATTTTGATTGACTCAAAAGGCCAGGACCTGATCTCTCCTTTTCTATTAGCTAAGTGTGTGATCTTAGACAAGTAATTTTCTGGTGTTCAGTGGCTTCATCTATAGAAAGTGGGGCTTAGACTAGAAAAACTCTAAGATCTATTGAGGTCTAATAGTCTACAATCCTGATTCAGTTGAAGAATTCTTCTTTCAAGGGATTAAAAACTCTTGAAATCAGAACCTACTTTTCTCAGTCTTGGATCATGACAGAACATTACTCAGAGGAAGGATAAATCAAGTTCATGTTTTAAAAGCCAAGGATTTGTGGTATAAATGAAGTGATAGAACATACCCACATATTTCTTCCAGTGCTGTTTGACAGTGCTGAGCTGTTTTCATGCCAGCTAAAAGGATGAAAGCCCGGCAGCCCTCAGAGAGATTATGTAATCTTCGCAGTCTAATCCAGTATAACATCCAGCAACCAAAATGTCGAAGGACAGGGTTACTTTTCCCAGAAAGAATTTTCATGGTTTTATGTAACGAGGAGGCACTGCATTGGGTGTGTCTTGTTAATGACCTAATTCAGTATGCTCTTCTATCTATAAATGGAAACAAACTGAGGGATATACAACTTGTCTAAAATAGAAGGCCTAGTTCAAGGTGTGAGATGTATTTTGTTAAGTCATTTTTCAACTCAGCTTCTCATGCCCTTTAAGAACAAGATCCTTTAAGGTCTTAATACCAGCACTGAATTACTTAAGAAATATAACCCTGTAAAAACCCTCTCACCTCTGTCTGCTCCTTTTACCCTGTCTGGGTTAATGCATCAGGCAGGACATACTATACCTGTCCTTTTCCACAACACTCTGTTGCACCTTTTCCTCAAACTTGCCAACTTGGCAATCCTCCTTTCCCTTAAATGTTCTTTCCCTTCTTGTATAAAATATTTCCTAATAAATATAAAAGAGAGGGACCATCTCAGCACTTAACATTTAACTCCTGAGTTACTCATATACAGGCTATTTGTCTAAAACGTGATTGATGGGGTGCCTGGGTGGCTCAGTCGGTTAAGCATCTGCCCTTGGTTCAGGTCATGATCTCAGGGTCCTGGGATCAAGCCCCACATCAGGCTCCCTGCTCAGCAGGGAGCCCGCTTCTCCCTCTCCCTCTGCCTCTCCTCCGGCTCATGCTCTCTCTCTCTCATATAAATAAATACATCTTAAAAAAAAGATAAAACGTGATCGAATTCCTACTGGGTCTTTAGCAGACCCTTAAGATTTATATAGATCCAAGCTTTTTTCCTGCATCTCTGTATCTCGGCCTCTAAGACCCTCAAAAGTAATACATGTTGCAAAGTAGTGTTGTCCTTTATCTACATTTCATCCCCAAAGAAGAATTCTCCTTCCTGGCAGTGGCATCACCTAAGAATCAAGAGGAAAACAGATTTAATTAGTTTACATTACTGTATAAATGACTCATTGATTATGTTGTTTCAATAGGACAATCACATTATGCATTCTATTTAGCTACTTATAATGCTTTTTCTCTTCATATTCTTTATAAAGAGTCTTAAGTATTTTTCCTATATTTATTAAAACAAGTTGAATTTGTATCTTGGGGTACTTGGTGCGCATTTCCCCACGAAGTGGGGATATAAAATAATAGCTGATCAACCAGTCCAAAAAAACCCCATTTAACTCTTCTTGTGCTGTATAAACAGGACTATGAATAAATATTGCATAAATGAATAACTGAATAGATACCAGGCAGAAAGGAGGGCTAGTCCACAGAGAGGATCTGAGGGTGATATTCAGTGCTGGAAGGCATTTTCTCTTCTTATCCTGGGCAAAACACTGACCCTAGGCAAAACTATAATGCTCATAAAATGTCTTTTGTATCATACCTCACTATTTATACTACTTTTCAACCTCTTCAGGACCTCTCTACAGTACCTTCCTAGGTTCTTAACCCTAGTTTTTTTTTAATCTTATCTTTCTCATGGAAGGCCTCTTTGCTGCACTATTGACTATTTCTTCCCTACTCAGATTCTTTAAACCTCTCCAATAAAATCCATCTTTTCAGGGCGCCTGGGTGGCTCAGTCGGTTAAGCGTCTGCCTTCAGCTCAGGTCATGATCCCAGGGTCCTGGGATCGAGTCCCGCATCGGGCTCCCTGCTCAGCTCGCTAATGATCTCTGTGACTATCTCTGTCTCTCTCTGTCAAATAAATAAAATCTTTAAAAAAAAAAAAATCCATCTTTTCTGAAACTCTTCCTAAGCACATTTTAGTAGAACAGTAATCTGATTTAAATATAATACTCCAAGATTGTGCATACTTTGAGGGAAGATATGTATTAACCTGACAGTATTTCCAGTAGTGGAATTTAGGCAGACTGATGGACTATGTTTTGGTCAAGGGGACAATCTACAGAATGCCTTGCCTGTACAGTTCTGTCCAGAACTACCTCCCCTGTCGTATATTCTCTTCATTCCTTTAAAAATAAGTCATGGATTTTATATACGCAGATCATTTATCTGGAAGATAAAAATTGCTTTAAAAGTATTTCAAAATTTATTTGTTATTGTGAATTTTTTTAAATCAGTGTAAGTTGGCTTGCTGTTTGCTCCTGTGCAGTGGTAGGATGTGTCATCCAGGAGGCTGAGAACCATGCAGCAGGTGCTATTGCCTTCAAGACATGGGTGTGATCAAGCGGATCGCCATGCATAGATCAGAGGTACTCTAAGAAGCCATTTTATGAAATAAACGTGATTGATCATGAGCAGGAGGTATCCCAGTTGCAGAAGCTGAAAGAGAAATTTGCTAAGCAAAGGTGAGGAAGAGCAAATGGCTGGTGCTGCTGCATCTTTCCAAACACTGCATCATCATTTTCATAGGTTTCTGCATGCGCTGTATTTGTATTCCTGTAGTAAGTGATTCTGACACATTGCATGTGCGCATCAACACACACTCCTCCCAAAGTACACGTTTTATGGAGCTTCAGTGACTGTGGGATTTTTTTTTTTTTATGAGTGCCATTTTTTAGGAAGTGAGTGTTCTCTGCAAATTTTGATTTTTGTTGCAAAAATGATGAGTAAAATGCATTTGTTATGGTTTAGCGAGTAAACATTTAGTGTTTTTCTTTTTTAATGGTAAACTTGAATGATTTCAATTGAGGCAAAACTATTCAAGAATCCTGTAACTCTCAACCCACTTTCACTCTTCTACCCCACTTACATCCATCACTACCATGAGAAAGGTGGGGGAGCCCAGCAAAAGGGTTTGAATCTCTGCTTTCCAAAGAGTAGGGGCAGACAAAGAAATAGTTGTGGTCCAGAAGTTGCAGAGAAAAATATTTCTTTTTTCTTTTTGTTTGTTTGTTGTTGTTTTGATTTCCCCTTCCTTGGGTTCTGGCAAATGAAAGGCTCTTGCAGGTACAGAATTTGAGAGAACTGGAGAGGAGAGGGAGATGTGATGTTTTGCTGAGTGCTTAGAAATGGATCCCCTTTACTGTCTTTACAGAGGTTTAACTAAGCAATAGAATTCCATTTAAGTCTCTTTTTGCAAGTTTGGACTGTGAATCTTGACAGATGCTGCTCTGGGGCTCACCCTCATGCATTACAACCCAACAGAGTTAGACTTCATCTCTTCTTCAATTGATGGCATGAAATAATGGCATTAAGTAAAAAAGATGAAGACTGAAGACATAAATGCATTTAGTACTCATTTATTTCTTACCATGCCTTATATCCCTTAGTGCAACTCTGTTTAAAACTCTAAAATCTGTCCTCTTCCTCCCGATATTGATCTTTTATCTAAACTCTAAAATGTTGTGAACCTGGAGCAGTGTATATTCTCTGAGCATTCTTGAAAACAGAATTCCATTGTAAAAGCAATAATACCACATTGTAGAAAATTCAGAAAAAAAAAAGGGAAAAGGAAATCCTACCTACAATAGTATTATCCTGATATAAATTGCTATAGACAAATATGATACTGTTTTGGCTATTTTGTCTCCATGTTTATGCTTAATAAAAACCTATTAATTTTTATATTGAACACTTTACCTCAGATAAAACACTCAAATTCTCCTTTCACACTAACACAGTGGCTCTCAGGGCATTTGAGATCTAAGGTGAATGATTATTTAGTAGCTATTTTTTATGCTTGAAGAGTTTATATGTCAGGTTGTCAAATAAATTCATGCTAATATCTGTTAAATTCTGAGAATTCAGAGTAAAAGTCTAAATTTATCCTTAGAAAAAAGGATAATCTTGAAAGTACTGAGTAAATATAATTTCTAAATGAGATACCATCATAATGTTCATGTTTTTTGTATATTTAACATTATATTTGCTTCTACTTTCTCATCTGAATAGCAAGATTGATGTGCCAAATTGCTTTGTCAAGACATCTCTACATAATGTAGTCAAAGATACTGGAGTAGGTGGAGAGACCCTCTTATTACCTTTTTTTTGGACTCAGTTTTTTCATTTGTAATAATGGAACTGAATTATTGGAACCTTAGATCTCTAAGGTTCAGTCCTATTTTAGCAATAGATTATGTAGAGTTGAGAACTTGGAAGTTTTCTTGATTTAGTATAATTCTTTTTACTTTTATTTATTTACTTATTTTTTTTTCACATATAAGTAAAAACTTTACTTGTTCCCACTAGGATTAAATCACTTAACAGGAACACTAACGACGGTGGGAAGTTGGTATACACAGCACCTCATTTACGTCATGGTCTTTAGGAGGCAGAGCATTAATCCCACCACTGTATCACCACCTCTGCAAACAACATCACTCTCTCTTCGTCGTTCTTCTTTCAATGTCTCTTGCACCGTCAGCAGGTTGTGGGACCTGGCACACGGCAGCACTAATGTGCCCCAGGGTCGTCTTCCCCGTTACTGTCACAACGCAGTGCCTGCCGTGTCTGAAAGCGTTTTTACATTCATCTGTTCATTTGGCCCTCACAACTCACCTGTGAGGTAGGTAGGGGAGTTACTCGCTTCTCCCTCTGTAAGTGAGGAACCTGAGTCACAGAATGGTAAAATGACCTGCCAAAGGACAGGCAGGTACAGATGGCTGGGCCTAGAGCTTAGGCAGGATTTCTGAGCTTGTTCTCATTCATATGACCTCCTCTTAACAATATTTCACCTCTTTTTCTGTTTATTTCATTAAGAACTTCCCCTTTAATTTTATTCTCATGTTAAGGTTATTTTACCCAAAAGATTTTCACAATACTACCTCCCAAGTTTAACTCCACTTTTGTCCTTTAGCACGTCTCTTATCTCAAATAAATTCCTGCCTATGTACTTTGCTACCATTAAGAGATTAATATAGTACAGGCCTAACTCTCCTTCAAGTACTTCCCTGTTTTTCCAGAAAGTCTATGTATCTACATTAGTGTTATCCAGTTATAAATGACACACATCCCTCCATATAAAGGCCTAAAACAATTGAGAAAATACACATATATAAATATATATCCATTTTACTGCCTTAATATATGTTTCTTTAAAACAAGGAACCTATGTATGGTGTGGTGCTTATTTAAGCTGAGTATATTAATAAATATTAATACCACAGAATGCTGCATTAAAATACAATTGTTACCAGTAGTTCAAACACAGCATGTGGCTGTGACTGAAAACATTGCAATTAAAATTTCACTTTGCCTTTTTTTGTTATGCCACTTATCACAGAGTTTTTTTTAGAACTGGAAGGTACTAGGGGCGCCTGGGTGGCTCAGTCATTAAGCATCTGCCTTCGGCTTAGGTCATGATCCCAGGGCCCTGGGATCTAGCCCCGCATCGGGCTCCCTGCTCAACGGGAAGCCTGCTTCTCCCTCTCCCACTCTCCCTGCTTGTGTTCCTTCTCTTGCTGTCTCTCTCTCTGTCAAATAAATAAATAAAATCTTAAAAAAAAAAAAAAAGAACTGGAAGGTACTAGAAAAGTCATCTAGTACAAATCTCTCATTTTAAAGAAATTGAGGCACAAAAAGGTCAAGTCATCTGCCCGATGTAACAATAGTACAGTTATTTTTGGACAGAAATGCCTTTTGTGTTCTCAAGACATGACACTAGTCTTCTAATATTTTTTCTTTTAAATATTTGCTGAAAAAATTTTTGAAAAACTGCATATCCTCTTGCCCATCTAAATGTATATTTAAAATTTCTCATCATAATTATAAATAGTCACAAAAAGGGTATAATTTCCAGTATAATGTAAATATTGACCTTTAAAAACTCTTTAGAAAGCACTCAATATTACCTAAAAGCCACAACAGTGTGTTACTAACTATAATCCATTAAAAAATTGGTGAATAGGAGCACCTGGCTGGCTTTGTCAGTTAAGTGTCTGACTCTTGATTTCAGCTTAGGTCATGATCTCAGGGTTGTGAGATCAAGCCCCACACTGGGCTCTGTGCTGGGTGTGGAGCCTGCTTAAGATTCTCTGTCCCCTTCTCCCTCTGCCCCTCCCCCACAAAGAACTGGTGAATAAACTTTTCAAACCAAAAACTTCACTTTTATTTTGCTTTGTACTTGTATTTCTATTCTATTCCTCAACAGAATTTTATCCTAAATTATATTTTTATGCTTCAAAATCTTGTATTAACCATTAGATTACCTTTTAATAAAAGTATGTGTGCTATTTGGAAATATTTTTTTAAAAGATTTGTGTCCATAAGGGTCTATGAGAAACTTTTTTGAAGTGAGTTTTTATTACAGTTATCATTATATAATCAAAACACAAATATATTATGAATTTTGACAAATAATTATTAAGGAAATACATTTCTTAGGGAGATGGATGGAAGTTTTTACAAATGACCATACATAGACATGGATGGTTATTACTTACTTCTAGAATGAGATAGGATTGAGTATTAATTCTTTTCTAATTTTTATATTTACAGATAGAAAGGTTATGTCTATTTAAATAGATAGGAATGGAAATTTTGTTATGGCAGTTCACTCAGTTTGATTCCATTAATTCTGGAGGACCCTGACTAATACAATCTCTTATCAAAAATATTTTTAATCATCTATCATTTGGCAGTTGGTTTAGTTTCTTCTTAAATTTTTTCAAGGCAAAGAATTGAATACTCATTGATTGCAAAAAAAAAAAAAAGATTTTTTTTATCCAGTTCTTAGCTTTCTCAATACCTACACCAGTATTTCAAATAGTGTCTTTGGTGCTCCAGAGGTTTTTACATCCTTAAGGCATGTTATTGTGAAAGAGAAGGGGAAAATCATGAGAGAAAACCATTTAATTTAATTTTTTTTGAGTATAGTTGACACACAATGTTATATTAGTTTCAGATGTACAACATAGTCATTCAACAGCTCTTTATGTTCTGCTATGCTCACAAGGGTAGCCACCATCTATCACCATACAATGCTCTTATAATACCACTGACTAAATTCCCTACATTGTACCTTTTATTTCTCTCACTTATTGATTCCCTAACTTGAAGTCTGTATCTCTCACTCCCCTTTACCCATTTTGCCCATCCCCCCACCCCTCTCCCCTCTGGCAATCATCAGTTTGTTCTCTGTATTTATAGGTCTGATTCTGCTTTTTGTTTGTTTATTCATTTGTTTTGATTTTAGATTCCACATATGACTGAAATCATATGGTGTTGGTCTTTCTCTGTCTGACTTACTTCACTTAACATAATACTCTGTAGGTCTATTCATGTTATTGCAAATGGCAAGATCTTATCCTTTTTTATGGCTGAGTAATATTCTATTATGTGTGTATATGTGTGGGTGTGTATAACATCTTATTTATCCATTCATCTATCAGTGGATACTTGGGTTGCTTCCAAATCTTGTAACTGTAAATAATGTTGCAGTAAACATAGGGGTGCATTTATCTTTTCAAATTAGTGTTTTTGGGTTTTGTTTTGGGGGGATAAATACCTAGTAGTGGAATTATTAGATCATATGGTATTTCTTTTTTTTTAAAAAGATTTTATTCATTTATTTGACAGAGAGAGAGATAGTGAGAGCAGGAACAGAAGCAAGGGGAGTAGGAGAGGGAGAAGCAGGCTTCCCGCCGAGCAGGGAGCCCAATGCGGGACTCAGTCCCAGGACCCTGGGATCATGACCTGAGCCGAAGGCAGACGCTTAACCGACTGAACCACCCACGCATTCCTCATTTGGTATTTCTATTTTTAACTTTTTGAGGAACCTCATAGTGTTTTCCACAGGCCTGTACCAATTTACATTCCCTCCAACAGTACATGAGGGTTCCTTTTTCTCCACATCCTTGCCAACACTGGTTATTTCTTGTCTTTTATTTTAGCCATTCTGATTTTAGCCATTCTTACACCTTTAGGTGTAAGGTGATAACTTATTGTGGTTTTGATTGCATTTCCCTGATGATTAGTGAGGTTGAACATTTTTTCATGTGTCTGTCGGCTATCTGTATGTCTTTGGAAAAATGTGTATTCAGGTCCTCTGCCCATTTTTAAATTAGATCATTCATTTTTTTGGTGTTGGAGACCCGTTTTAAATGGATTTCTATAAAACTATTTTTTGTTCTAATACTTCATAGGAAGGTATTGCCTCAGAGCTTCTATATCCTAGTCTGAAAACAGCTGATGTAAATCATCTTGCTATATATATATTCTTAAACATTTTTTCTACTGTTATTTATTTATGGATAGCATTTTGACTATAGCAGAAATAAAGTATACTAAAAATAATTAAGCTCAGAAGGAAGGAAAAAATCAATCAGCTGATCATTTGTTTGGAAACTGATATTTTAAAGATATCAATGATGTTATTGATATTAAGTTGAACATATACAAGCAAACCAGAGCTCTTTGATCAAATTCCTTATGGTTCGTTTGCAACTTCATTGTACATCTTTACATATTTATAGTTAATATATCAAGTAATTGATAATTGAGTAATTGACTCATCTATTTTATTACTAAGAGAACACAGTAAGTTATGCTTTGGAATTACTATTTAGTGCAATATTGAACCAAAAACTCTCTTTCAGGTCATATATCACAAAAAGGGATATAAACAATGTTTCATGACACCTAACCCAAGTTTTTTTGATGCTATAGCTATAGCCTAAGATTTCTCCCAGACTTAGCGTAACATTTGATACCTGGTAGGAGCTTATAAACATTTGATGAATTGATTAAAAGTGCAAAATAGATTCTCAAGTATTAAGTACTCAAAATTATGGTTGTGGGTATTTGAAAAAAATCACTTTCATGAAAATAACTCTTTTTATAGATTGACATGAAAGGTGTTAGAACATGATGACAAACAAATTGAATAAAAGGGCCTACTGGTAGCAAAAGCTTGATACCTGTTACCTATAAGCTATTTTATTTCATTTGGATAGTTAATAATGCCAGTACTGTGGAGTATTCTTATTGGTGAAACATAACCTTAATTAACTTTATAATCTAAAAACCCTTAAGTGAGTCAATATGTAAAAGTGTTTAGTGTTAGTTATCATTTATTGTGGTTATTACCCCCTAGGTTGTTTTGTTCTTTTCATTATTGTCCTAATGACCGAATTTCCATGGCTCTGTCAGTTGAATTGGCAATGCTGATTAATGTTTGAAGCATCATGTGAATTCCTTTCATTCTTAAAATTGTTTACTGTGATTTCTTTGGAGAGTTAATGTGAATATAAAGAATTCTAAATTTGTGTGTGTGTGTGTATTTTTTGTTATAATGCATAAAATTAAATAGAGCAAAATTTACTGATGTTTGGAAAGTGATGTCTTATTTCAAAAATTTGAGTAACAATTAGGTGATACAATAACTTAGGGAAAAAATGAGGCTTCATGCTCTCTAGTTTTCCAATTAAAAGGAGCCCATTTCAAGGTTGGGAGAAAATGTCAGTAAGATCATTTCTCCTATGTGAAAATCATACAAAGCTTTTCAGAGTCACATAGGCCAGGAGTCAGGAGTGCAGCTGAATGACTTCTCACATCTATAAAAGCTGTTGTCTGCTTTAAAAGGAAAAGCTCTCAGCATGACTTTAATGTTGCATTTCTGCAGTACAACTTGAAAAGCTCTTCTCAGGGCTGAAGAGAGCAGGAAGGTAATGGTTATTATCTCCCTCACATTTTAAAAAATGAAGCAAACCAGTATAAAGACCTATTTATTGTCTTTAGGCTGTGCTTTAAAGAGCCCTTAAAATATTTCTTTAAAATCTGCTTTTATTCTGCAGTGTTACCTACTATGAGTTAATTTTTTTCTTGTGCTATTATATTCAACCATCTCTCTAATTTTTTTAAAAGGAGTGATATTTGTGTTGCAGAATTTTTGCGTAAGTAAAAATATAATTGAGTAAAATATCAAAGATAACATATACCCTAAACTACATACTCAGAATAGCAAGATACAGATACTGCCACCAATTGTTTCGATGGTTCAAAAGCATTTCCGTCTCCCTGGTGTGCTGGAACTGGCTTGCTCTGGCTTGTGAGACCTAATTGTTACATTTTCAGGAATCTGTGTAGCTTGACATTGGTCATGAGGGAGTATTTATACCATGGAAACCAGCAAACATTACAAACCGAGACTTTTTTTTTTCCAGATAGGCCAGTTCTTAAACATTAACCAGCATACCATTACCTATATGTGTACTACACACACACACACACGCACACACACACACGTACACACACACACAGAATTTGTATGGTAGGGGTAAAAAATTCAATGATTAATATTCAACTGGCCATTACAATTCTCTGACAAATTGTGGATCGGATATACTATATTCTTCGGAGAAAAAGATGAAGACTGGACAAAAGATGAATGTCTCATAGAAAATTTATAAGTTAGTATTAGAACATACAGTTCTAGATTTTCTCTCCAATTAAAAACATGTTCAGTGAAAATGAGTAACTGGTTTATTATGTTAAACAAGGGCTCCATTTACAACCGAGCAACTGTCTTTTTTTTCGGGGAAATTTCTTATAAGATTCTTCCTCTTGCCTCAGAAAGGAACCCAAACTAGACTCAATTCCCATTTAATGTGAGGCAATGTTTCTTGGCAAAGCAAGATAATTGTGGTGCTATTCTGCCAGTGTAGAATTAGCCTCAAGGCACTCTGTTCCAAATACTGTTGCTTACATTGTTTCCAGTTATAAGGACCTTTATTGTAGTAATGTACTACACACACAAGGAAAGAGTCAATATTGGTCGTGATACTACGAGCTGAACCCATTTGCTGCCTGGACAGTTAGGTGCAACAAGACTGTGTAAATGAACTGACATTAGCATCTATTCTCCCTAAATAACCTTCAAAATGTACTACGGAGATTCCTCTCTTCTGACCCAGAGTTCCCACGTTAAAAGCTTCTGATTTTAGAGACTTCTAGTTTGATATGCAGACCAGTGCCGTCCAAGATTCTATCACAAGACTACTTATTAAGAAAACTTGTAAGACTTAGGTCATTTTTCTATTCATTCAACATTATTTGTTTTTTCACACAGACTGCCTTGAGCAACAATAACTAGAGCTTGATCATGGTCTTGTATAATTTTATTCTTTAATAAACCAGATTGTAGTTATAGTAGAAAAAAACCATGTAATTATTATGGTAATAAATTTTTCACTCATGATTGATACAACCACCTATAATTATATGATAATTTGTCTTCTTATCTTTAGTAAAGGGTTTTTAAATTTCATTTTACAGGATTTGAAATAAAATTATATAGTGTATAATTACATTTTGTAAATGTTCCATTTATTTTTGAATAAAATGCATATTTTCTATTTGACAGAGCTCATGTTAGGGTTTCCTCATATGATTATGGTCTCGTCATTTTCTCTATTGACTTCTATATTTTGAAGATATACTTGACTGTTTTTACTTCCTGGTGAATTATTTCCTTTAAAAAGTTTGAAATATCAATGTCCTTTTCAATGTCTTAAAATCTTTCACTATTAAATATTAATATACCAGATTTTTTACGTTAATATTTACCTGTTACAGACTTTTTTTTTCATCTACTATCTTAAATCTTTTATGTCATTTTGCTTAAATGGGTCTTTTGTAAATCATATAAACTAGATTTAAAACTGAATTATAGGGATGCTTGGGTGGCTCAGTCAGTTAAGCGTCTGCTTTTGGCTCGGGTCATGATCCCAGAGTCCTGGGATCGAGTACTGCATCGGGCTCCTTGCTCAACGGGGAGCCTGCTTCTCCCTCTGCCTGCCACTTCCCCTGCTTGTGCTCTCTCTGTCTCTCTGACAAATAAAATCTTTTAAAAAAATTTAAAAAATAAAACAATTATATCTGAGAATTTCTGTCTTTTTTAGAGGTAAATTTAAACTACTCACATTTTTTTTTTATTATTGTTAACTTTGGACTTATTTTTGACACATCATGTTTTGCACTCAATTTCCATGCTTTTTATTCCTTGGTGTTTCCTTTTCAACTTATTTTTGGGTTGATCAATTATTCTGTTCTCACTGCTATCCATAATTTGGAAGTTTTACATTTTAAAAAATAAGTTCTGTTTTTTAGGGGCTCCCTAAAAATTCCTAAATTTTTGAAAATTTTATTGATTTTTTTTAAAGATTTTATTTATTTGACAGAGCGAGCGAGAGAGAGATAGCAAGAAAAAGCACGAGTGGGGAGGAGAAGGAGAAGCAGGCTCTCTGCTGAGCAGGGAGCCTGACATGGGACTCCATCCCGGGACCCTGGGATCATGACCTGAGCTGAAGGCAGACGCTTAACCAACTGAGCCGCACAGATGCCCTGAAAATTTTATTGATTTTAAGGCAAGAAGTCCTAAACATACAACTTGGTGATTTTTTTGAAAGATAATTTTTTTAGACCAGTTTTAGGTTTACAACAAAATTGAATAGAAGGTATAGAGATTTTCCATATGGCTCCCATCTCACACATGGCCTTCTCCATTATTCACATCACTTACCAGAACGGGACATTTATTGCCAAGGATGAACCTACACTGCCACATCATAATCACCTAAAGGCCATATTTTACTTTAGGCTTCACTCTTAGTGTTTTGCATTCTGTGGGTTTGGACAATAGTATAATGACATATATCCATCCTTATAATATCATACAGAGTATTTTTACTGCCCTAAAACTCCTGTGCTCTGCCTATTGATACCCCCCACCTCTCAGCAACCACTGATTTTTTTATGGCTTCCATAGTTTTGCATTTCCCAGAATGTCATATACTTGGAATCGTATAGTATGTAGCCTTTTCAAATTGACTTCTTTTACATAGAATATGCAGTTAAGTTTTCTCCGTGTCTTTTCATGGCTTGATAATTCATTGCTTTTTAGCACTGAATATTCCATTATCTGAATATAGAACAGTTTATGTATCCATTCACTTACTGAAGGATATCTTGATTGCTTCCAAGTTCTGCTAATTATGAATAAAGCTGCTATAAACATGCCTGTGCAGGTTTTTGTGTGGGCATAAGTTTTCAACTTTTTAAAAAAAGATTTTACTTATTAGAGAGAGAGCGCACCTGCATGCATGCATGAGTTAGGGGAGGGGTAGAGGGACAAGCAGACTCCACGCTGAGCACAGGGCCTGATGCGGAACTCGATCCCAGGACCCTGAAATTATGACCTGAGCCAAAGTCAGATGCTTAACAGACTGAACCACTCAGGTGCCCCAGTTTTCAACTTCTTTGGGTAAATACCAAGAGATGTGATTGCTTAATCATATTTAAGAATGTGTTTAGTTTTGTAAGAAACCAACCTCCCAACTGGCTTCCAAAGTGCCTGTGGTGCATTGTCTGGTTTTGGCCATTCTAATATGTGTGTTGTGGTATCTTGTTGTTTTGATTTGCAATTCACTAATGTCATATTATGTAGAGCATATTATGTTTCAAATGATTATTTGCCATCTGTGTGAGGTATCTTAAGGTATTTGGCCCATTTTTCAATCGGATTGTTTCTTATTGTTGAGTTTTAAGAGTTCTTCCAACTTGATTTTTCACAGGCAGGGAAAGACGGAGCACAGCCAGCATCCCCGTTTCCCTGAGTTTCTCTTGCATTTCCAATCCCCTTCCCAAGAATAACTACTATATTGACTTCTAACATATAGTTTTTTTTTTTTTTAAGATTTTATTTATTTATTTGAGAGAGAGAGAATGAGAGAGAGAGAGCACATGAGAGGGGGGAGGGTCAGAGGGAGAAGCAGACTCCCCGCCGAGCATGGAGTCCGATGCGGGACTCCATCCAGGGACTCCAGGATCATGACCTGAGCTGAAGGCAGTTGTTTAACCAACTGAGCCACCCAGGCGCCCCTAACATGTAGTTTTGCCTCTTTTTGAACTCCGTATAAATGGTATCATGCACTATCTTTTTTTTTTTGCTAACATTAATGTTTGTGAGATTCATCCATATTATTGCATGTAGTTTTAGTTTGTACTTTATTGTATAGTACTTTGTTGTAGCATTATACCAAAATTTATTTTTCTATTCTACTGTTGATAGGCATTTGGGTAATTTCCAGTATTTGGTAATTAGATGCAATGCAGCCATGAATATTTTAGGACAAATCTTTTGATTTACATTATTGCTCATTTCTGTTGGTTGTATTTCTATAAATGAAATTATTGGGTTGTACACTGTATGTATATTCAACTTTGGTAGACATGGCCAGTTTCCCAAAGTGACTACCAATTTGAACTGTTCTAATTGTTCCATCTCCTTGTCAACACTTGATATTGCATATCTTTTTTATTTAGTACTTATATTTTAAATCTTAAAATTTTAACACTTATTTAAGCAGAGTTTTATAAATAATGTTGCATTATCCATAGCATCCAAATTTCTTCCCCTTTTTGTCTAAATGGAGATCATCAGGGATTTTAGTTACATATTTTTATTCATATTACTCCTTGTAAACAATACTTAACAATTACTCTTTCTGCCTTTGTTTCATTATTTTTTTCTTAAATTCCCTAGTTAATCTTTCAAGGTTTGTGAATATTACATTTTAATAACTGAAACTACTTTATTTTGCCTTTTCATGTAAATCATATGAAATTCTAGATTCAACATTATTTCTCTTTTTTTTATTTCTCTTATTAAGGAGAGTTTGGTAAAAGGGTACACAGTTTCAGTAATAAGGTGAGTAAGGATGAGGACCTAAATGTATCACACAGTGTGACTATAGTGGATAACTCTGTATTCTATAATTGAAATTTGCTAAGAGAGTAGAACTTAAATGTTCTCACACACAAGAGGGGCAGAGGATAAATATGTGAGATGATAGGTGTGTTAATTAACTAGATGGAGCAATCATTTCACAATAGATATGGTTATCAGATCATCATTTTGTATACCTTAAATATCTTAAAATGCTATTTGTCAATTGAATCTCAATAAAGCTGAAATAAAGTATTTCTCTTGTAAATTATTGGAGATATTTTTACATTGCTGCGTATTCATTTTTACCAATGAGAAGTTATATGTCGTTCTAGTTCTTACTCCTTAATAGGTATCCTTTTTCCTCTCTGAAGGTTTTTCAGATTTTTTTGATGTCCTGAAATTTCACCTTTATGTGTCTAGAGAATGGATCTTTTTCATTTATTCTACTATGCACTTAGAAAATTCCTGCCTTTTTAAAATTCTGAATTAAAACAAAACTTGCAAACCTTTTTCCTTTTGGTCCTCCTGTTTGCATTCCCAGTGAGATTTTTGAAACTTCAGTCTTTCTTCTTTATGGCCCTTTTGTGCTGCATTCTAAGTAAAATACTAAAGTTGTGTGTTTTTGCATGTGTATAGTGAAGCCTTAAATATCCATCATTAATCTCAATAACTATCCACATTTTCCAGTTTGATCTATTCCTGTGAATATTCCATATACACACATATATTTTTATAATATATATTTATATATATATAAAATATGTATTTTTTCTGAAGTATTTTAAAGCAAATTCAAGGCATCATATTATCAGTAAGTACTTAGATATTTCTTTTCTTCTCTTTTTCTTTTTAGAGAGAGAGCACGAGCATGGGGAGGGGCAAAGGGAGAGAGAGAGAGAGGGAATCTTAAGTAGGCTCTATGCCCAGCAAGGAACCCAACTCAGGGCTTGAACTCATGACCCTGAGATCATGACCTGAGCCAAATTCAGGAGTTGGATGTTTAAATGACTGAATCACCAGGTGTCCCAGCAAGTACTTAAATATTTCTAATACATTAGGACTTTTCTTTCCATTTAACTACAATGCCATTATCACTCTTAAGAGAATTACCAATAATTCCTTAATACCACTTAACACCTAGTTCATGAACAGTTTTCTCTGAGTATCTGTATCAATTAGTTTACTCAAATGAGTCTACATACAGCATTTGGTTGATTTGTCTTTTAAGTCTCTTTATTTTTTAAAATTTTATTAAGTGTTTAATTTTAATTCCAGTATAGTTAACATACAGTGTTATATTAGTTTCAGGTGTATAAACCAGTGATTCAACAATTCTATATATTACTCAGTGCTTATCATGATAAGTCTATTCTTTTTTTTTTTTTAAAGATTTTATTTATTTATTTGACAGAGAGAGAGACAACGAGAGAGAACACAAGCGGGGGTAGCGGGAGAGGGAGAAGCAGGCTTCCCGCCGAGCAGGGAGCCCAATGCGGGGCTCGATCCCAGGACCGTGGGATCATGACCTGAGCCGAAGGCAGACGCTTAACGACTGAGCCACCCAGGCACCCCATGGTAAGTCTATTCTTTATCCCCTTCACATATTTCATTCATCCCTCCACCTACCTACTCTCTGGTAACCATCAGTTTGTTCTCTGTAGATAAGAGCCTGTTTTTGTTTGTTTGTTTGTTTTTGCTTTCTCTCTCTCTCTTTTTTCCTTATTTGTTTTGTTTCGTAAATTCCACGTGAGTGAAATCATATAGTATTTGTCTTTCTCTGTCTGACTTATTTCACTTTGCATTGTACTCTCTAGCTCCATCCATGTTGTTCCAAATGGAAAGATTTCATTCTTTTTTATGGCTGAATAATGTTCTATTATAAATATTATATATAATACATTTACATCATCATATACATGGTATATGCATATATATATATATATATATATATATATGCACACACACACACCACATTCTCTTTATCTATTCATCTATCAATGGACTCTTGGACTGCTTCCATAATTTGGCTATTATAAATAATGCTTTGATAAACATAGGGGTACATATATCCTTTCAAATTAGTGCTTTTTGTATTCTTTGGGTAAATACCCAGTAGTGTGATTACTAAATTGTAGGGTAGTTCCATTTTTAATTTTTTGAGGACCCTCCTTCTATAATGGCATATATAGTTTGCATTCCCACCAACAGTACAAGAGGGTTCTTTTTTTCTTCACATCCTCACCAGCACTTGTTTCCTGTGTTTTTTATTTTAGCTATTCTGACAAGTGTGAGGTGATATCTTATTGTGGTTTTGACCTGCATCTCCCTAATGATGAGCTATGTTGAACATCTCTTCATCTGTCTGTTGGTCATCTGTATGTCTTCCCTGGAGAAATATCTCTTCATGACTTCTGCCCATTTTTAATTGGATTATTTGTTTTTTGGGTGTTGAGTTGTATCAGTTCTTTATATACTTTGGGTAATAACCCTTTATTGGATATGTCATTTGCAAATATCTTCTCCCATTTGATAGGTTGCCTTTTAGTTTTGTTGATTGTTTCCTTTGCTGTGCAGAAACTTTTTATCTTTGATTCAGGCCCAATAGTTTATTCTTGCTTTTATTTCCTTTGCCTCTGAAGACATATCTAGAAAAATGTTACTGTGGCTGATGTTAGAGAGATTATTGCCTGTCCTCTCTTCAGGGATGTTTATGGTTTCAAGTCTCACATTTAGGTCTTTAATCCATTTTGAGTTTATTTTTGTGTGTGGTAAAAGAAAATGGTCCAGTTTCATTCTTTTGCATGTTGCTGTCCAGTTTTCCCTACACCAATTTTTGAAGAGACTCTTTTTCCCATTGCATATTCTTTTCTGTTTTATAAAAAATTAATTGACCCTGTATTGTGGGTTTATTTCTGGGTTTTCTGTTCTATTCTATTGACCTATATTCTATTTTTATGCCTGTACCATATACTATTTTAATTACTAACACTTTGTAATATAACTTGAAGTCTGGAATTGTGATACCGCTAGTTTTATTTTTCTTTTTCAAGATTACTTTGGATATTCAAGGTCTTTTTTTGTTTCCATAAAAATTTTAGGATTGTTTGTTCTAGTTCTGTGAAAAATGGTGTTGGTATTTTGACAGGGACTGCATTAAATGTGTAGATTGCTTTGGGTAGTATAGACATTTAATTTAATTTTTTAAAAAGATTTTGTTTATTTGAGAGAGCGAGAGCACAAGCAGGGGGAAGGGCAGAGGGAGAAGCAGACTCCCTGCTGAGCAGGGAGCCCAATGCAGGACTTGATCTCAGGACCTGAGATCAAGACCTGAGCCAAAGGCAGACGCTTAACTGACTGAGCCACCCAGGCACCCCAATCCTGGACTTTTGTTTGTTCAATTTTTTTTTTTTTTTTTGGATTACTGATTTCAGTTTCATTGCTAGTAATTGTACTGTTCAAATTTTCTGTTTCTTCCTGGTTTAGTTTTGATAGGTTATACGTTTCTAAGAATTGTATCCATTTCTTCCAGGTTGTCTGATTTATTGGCATGTAGGTTTTCATAATACTGTGTTGCAATTGCTTGTATTTCTGTGGTGTTGGTTGTATTTCTCCTTTTGCATTAGTGATTTTATTTATTTGGGTTCTCTCTCTCTCTGTCTCTTTTTATGAGTCTGGCTAGAGGTTTATCAATTTTGTTGATCTTTTTGAAGCACCAGCTCTTGGTTTCATTGATCTGTATTTATGTGTTATTTTTTTAGTATCAATATCATTTATTTCTGCTCTAATCTTTATTATTTTCTTCCTTTTGCTGTTTGTTCCTTGTCTAGCCCTTTAGGTGAGAGTTTAAGTTGTTTATTTGGGATTTTTCTTGCTTCTTGAGGTAGGCTTTTATTACTATAGACTTCCTTCATAGAACCATTTTTTCTGCATCCCAAAGATTTTGGACTGTTGTGCTTTCATTTGTTTCCATGTAATCTTTGATTTCTTTTCATTTCTTGGTTGATCCATTCATTGTTTAGTAGCATGTTATTTAACCTCCATGTGTTTGTGGTCTTTCCAGGTTTTTTCTTGTGGTTGAGTTCTAATTCCATAGTGTTGTGGTTAGAAAAGATACATGATACTACTTTGATTTTTTCTGAATTTGTTGAGACTTGTTTTGTGGCCCAATATGTGATCTATTCTGGAGAATATTCCATGTGCACTTGAAAAGAATATATGTACTACTATTGTAGGATGGACTGTTCCAAATATGTCTGCTAATCCATCTGGTCCAGTTTGTTATTCAAAGCCTTGTTGATTTTCTATCTGGATGGTCTGCCCCTTGATGCAAGTGGGGTGTTAAAGTCCCCTACTATTATATTACTATTGATCATTTCTCTTATGTTTGTTGTTAACTGTTTTATGTATTTGGGTCTCCCGTGTTGGGTGCATAAATATTTATAATTGTTATATCCCCTTGGTGGATTGTCCCCTTTATTATTATATAGTGTCATTCTTTGTCTCTTGTTACAGTCTTTGTTTTAAAGTCTATTTTCTCTGATAGAAGTATTCCTATCCCAACTTTCTTTTCACACCCATTTATATGATAAATGCTTCTTCATCCCTTCACTTTTAATCTGCATGTCATTAGGTCTGAAATGAGTCTCTTGTAGGCAGCATATAGATGGCTCTTGCTTTTTTTATCCATTCCATTGCCCTGTGTCTTAATTGGAGCATTTAGTCCATTTACATTCAAAGTAATTATTGATAAATCTATTTTTATTGCCGTTTTGTTCCTTATTTTATGGTTGTTTTTGTAGTTTTCCTCCATTCCTTTCTTTTCTTGCTCTCTCCTCTCACCATGAGTTGGCTTTTCTTAGAGATATACTTGGACTTTTTCTCTTTATTTTTTGCGTATCTATGACTGGTTTTTGATTTGTGGCTAACACTTGGTTTATGTATAATATCTTCTGTATATAGCAGTCTATGTTAAGTTGATGGTCACTTAATTTTGAGCCCATTTTTTACTCTTCCCCTAATGTTTTAGGGACATAGTGTCATACTTTACATTTTTTTAATTTTGTGAATCCCTTGATTGATTTTTACAGAAATACTTATTTTTACTGCCTTTGGCTTCTTACTTTCCTTACTCCTGCTTATGGTCTTTTCTTTCCAGTCAGAAAGTCCCCTTTAACATTTCTTATAGGACTGGTTTAATGGTCATGAATTCCTTTAACTTTTTTTTTTTGGTATGGGAAACTCTTTATCTCTCTTTCTATTCTTAATGATAGCCTTGATGGATAGAGTATTCTTGGTTGCAGATTTTTTTCCTTTCAGCACTTTGAATATATTATGCTACTCTCTTCTGGTCTGCAGCATTTCTATTGAAAGGTCAGCTCATGGCCTTATGGGGTTTCATTTGTATGTAACTGCTTTTTTTTCTCTTGTTGCTTTTAAAAAATTCTCTCTTTATCACTAGCTTTTACATCTTAATTACTATGTGTCTTGGCGTGGACTGCCTGGTTGATTTTTTGAGGGGGTTTTCTGTGCTTCCTGGATCTGGATTCCTGTTTCCTTCCCCAGATTTGGGAAGTTTTCAGTTATTACTGATTCAGATAAATTTTCTTCCACCTTTTCTTTCTCTTCTCCTTCTGGGATGCCTATAATGCAAATGTTATTGTGCTTGATGGTGTTGCTGAGTTCCCTAAGTCTATTCTCATTCTGCATATATCTATTTTTTTCTCTCACTAGCTCAGCTTGATTAATTTTCCAGTAGTCTGTTCTCCAGGTGGCTGATTCATTCTTCTGCTTCATCTGGTTTATTATTTATTCCATCTATTGTATTTTAATTTCATTTATTGCATTCTTTATCTCTGAGTTGTTCTCTTTTATTTCATTGTTTAGGGTCTCACAGATATCCTTCACTCTTTTCTCAAGTCCAGTGAGTATAGTTATGATCATTACTTTAAATTCTCTATCAGGTATATTACTTATCTCTGTTTCATTAGGGGTCTTGGCTGTGATTTTGTCCTGTTTTTCTTTTGGCACATAGTCCTCTGTCTTTTAATTTTGTCTCTCTGTGTCTATATCTGTGTGTTGGGAAAGACAGCTATGTCTCCTGTGTTTGAAATTCATGACCTTATAAAGAAGAGATCCAGTAAAGTCCTGTTGTGTGGTGTCCCCTCTTCACCAGAACCTGGCACTTCAGGGATGTCTCCTATGTGTAATGTGTGTGCCCTGCTCTTGTGGCTGAGCTGCATTTTCCTTTAGTCTAGTCATCTGCAGTGGCTCTCTTTGCCTGGTGTGGACAGGGTTAGGTCCCTGTGATGTTAGTGGGCCAGTCTGGGATGCCTTGGGCTTGAGTTGAGTCAGGCCAGTAATTTGCCAGAGATGCAGTAGCGCCAAACTGCAGGGCACTTTTTCTGTGTCGTGCTCTGAGAAGCTTTCGTTGGGGTGGGTGGAGCCTGCAGTCAGACCAGGTGTCTGTCCCTAGTGCGCTGCTAGGGCCTCTGTCTCTCTGGTGTGTGTGGTTATCTTTCCCTCTCTCTGGGGTAGGAGTCACTTTGGAGTGGTGCTGGCCACTGTAGGGTCTACTTGCACGCTGCCAGGCCTGTGGCACGGCCCTCTATGGACTGTGGCCCGAGCCTAGTGGAGAGGTTGGATCTGCAGAAGCACAGTGGTGGGGCTGTTCGGTGGAGCAGGGGTGCTAGCAGGCTTTGCATGCCACTGGTCCTGTGCTGGAGATGCTCTGCAGTGCCAGGATTGAGGCAGGCTATCTGTAGGGGTGGTGCCCTGGAAGCACAGTGCAGGGGGCAGTGCAGTGGGCTGGTAGTATTAGCAAGCTTTTCGTGCCACCGGTCTTCTGTGGGAGGGGCCCTGCAGCTCCTGGACTGAGGTGGGCTCTCTGGAAGGGTGGATTGGAGGAAACATAGGTGGACGGGGTGGGAGGGCAGCTGGGGGTGGGTGGGTGGAGGGTGGGTGGAGGTGGCCGTGCTAGGTAGGTAGGAGTCCTGCAGGTTGCCACACTAAAGCTGGGGACTGGGGGAGAGGAATGGTGCCTGTCAATTCCTTTGTACCTGGAGGAGTTCCCCAGAGATTTCTGTCCCTCCAGGACATGCTCTGAGATTAATAAATAACTCTACCTCCAATATGCCCCAGGCACCTTTCAGCCCCTGCTTCTATGCTGTATCTCCCTGGGCTGTTTGTTGTGCTGGGTGAGTGTTATATAGTTGTATCCATGGGAGGAGGGGAGCCTGGTGTTCTACTCCACCATATTTGGAAGTATCTTAGACTCTTTATTCTATAACAGTCCCCACTCATTTTAAAAATACTATTTTTTTTTATTGAAGAAATGAAGTTGTCCTGTAGGACTTCCTATATTTTGGGTTTTGTGGATTGTATCTTTGTGGTGTTAATATGTTTTTCTTTCACCTGAATTTCCTATAAACTAACATTTTGATATAGCTACTTGGTGAGATTTAGATTCAATTTTTGGCAAGATTAATACATAAGTCGTATTAGGTATGTAATACAAAGATAGTGTGCTCTCTCTTAGTGATGTTAAAAGATCAGTCAGTGGGTTCAGGAATTGTCTGCCTGATCCATCCATTATAAAGATCCTTAACAACATTTTACCTAATATTTTTAGCTGCCATTAATGAATGCCATTAACCATTATTAGGGGCAGAAAAATGTTGATTTTTCTAATAATAGAAATGATTATTCTACAAAGGAGAACTTTCCGTCATCAACTTTTAGTTACCCTGAAATAGTTTGTTCAGAAAAGATAAGATAAATGCTAAAATTATTTCATTTTATTTTTCAGCTTTAGAATTTAAAAAATGATGTCCTAACAAAGTTCAATGTTTGTTAGGCATAGAATTTTGGAGTTTTATTATGAACATATGGATTTTTATATATTTGATGTGTTTCTATCCATTGTAGTCATGATACTTTTTTTTTTAAGATTTTATTTGACAGAGATAGAGAGCACAAGTAGGCAGAGCAGCAGGGAGAGGGATTGAGTAGAAGCAGGCTCCTTGCTGAGCAGAGAGCCTGATGCAGGGCTGGATCCCAGGACCCTGGGATCATCACCTGAGCTGAAGGCCTAGCCACACAGGAGCCCATCATGATTCATCTTTGATATTCAAATTTCTATTCTTTAGCCAATGGCATTCAAAACTGGCTTTGTGTCTTTTTAAATGACAGGGAATCATCCTTGATAGCAGCCTTTCTTTCTAACACAGCAGGATGTCCCAGGCTTATGTAGTATATTTTCTGCCAAGGCTTATACTGGGTTTTATTCAAGTAACCTTGGTTTCTTTTGGTGGGAAAAGGTCTAGTTCAGAGACCACAGTCTGGTATTAGGAGTAGTCATTGTTACTGGTTTATTATTGCTTCCATGCCCATAAGTAGACAGAGCTAAAAAATATGTACCTACTGATATTTCCAGTTTAAAAGGGATTTTTACTGGATTTTTTTTAGCAGAATATTACAGAGTTTTTACTTAATTATTTGATTTAATTTTCTATTCTACTAAAATCTCAATTATTAATTCTATTACCATAATTTCTTATTTGCTTTTCCTATCATGCATAATTCTGTATCCCCAAAATAGAAATATCATTAAATATGTATATTTTTATGTTATTTTGGAATAATTATGTTTTTATAATGAATGTTATTTTCTCATGGAAGTGGTATCATCTCATATTCATTTCAGAATGTTATACTTCATTTAAATTTTTTCTTAACTTTACTGCATCAGATACTATTTCTTCTACTTTTTTTTTGGATGCCTCACTTTAATAGTTGATTTTCTTAAAAAAAAAAAAGCTTATTTTTGTACTTGAGATTCCCTTTTACCCTGTGAGTGTAAGTGCCATACTGCTTACAAAGTATCAGCCAAACTGGGCTCTTACCTGGAAGCTGGTAATGAGGAATCTGCTTCCAGATCATCCAAGTTATTGGCAGTATTTAGTTGCTTGTGACTATAGCACTGAGGTCCATATTGGCTTGGTGGCTGTCAGCTGGGGGCCGCTCTCACTCCTGGGGGCCTCTCTCTGGACCTCGAATATGATCCTTTCCATATTCACAGCTAGCAGTGTTGCTTAAAATCCTTCTTGTGCTTTGAATCTCTCTGAATTCCTCTTCTACCACTACCAGACAAACTTCTCTACCTTTAAAGGTTTATAGGAGTAGATTAATAGGCCCATGTAGATCACCTCAGTTTTGATGAACTCAAAGTCAACTGACTAGTAACTTCAACTACTGCAAAATTCCTTTGCACATAAGATAACATGACAGCAGATATGATAGCTCATCGTATTGATAAGTGTGAAGATTAGGGCCAGCCGTCCTCAGGAGCCATCCTAGAATCATGCCTATCATAGTCCTGCTCATTTTTACTTCACTTTTGCCACCTTTAGGATGAGTTAGCTTTCAAAATCTCCTGAAACATAGGCACTTTCCCCCTCTGGCTTGAAAATTTGTCCATATGTATCAAGATTTCAAATTCTGCTGTAGTTGAGACATACACTTCATATATATGAAGATAGGTACATATTTCAAAAGAGCTTTTGAGTGTTAATATGATTCTTTCATGTAGAAAAATACATAAATCTTCCTCCATAACAACTTTTAGGTCTTTTTATAATATTGCATTTAAGGAGAACACTGTCACTGAAAGAAATAAGCTCAAATGGTTACTGAGAGTCTTGAAGTATGCACAAAAATGTATTTCTAAATCTTTTCAAAATGCAAACAGTTCTTGTTAAATAAAAGTTCATGTTAATTCTTTTGGCATTTAAATCAGCACTTTTAACATGATTAATTGACTTGCCATTTAATACATGATTGGACTTGTGTTCTATTATTATATGGAAATACTGATTTGGATCCAGAAGAATATTAAACAATTATTAATTGATTCTGATTGTGCTAATCTCTGCTTTTAATTCCCTCCCATTTGTTTAATGAAATGAAATAACTTTGCTTTTATAAAATGTAAACCACTTTGCATTTTAACTTACACTCATGAAATATAAAGCTTCAGAAATAGTTTCATGATATAGATGTATTAGTGATACATTTCACATTTCCAATGTGAAAGTTATATGACCATTTGTGTCCAAAGGACAAAATTAAAGAAAAAATAGTATTTTACTTTTCAAGGAAGAACAATTGAAGAAACTTAACTTGTTACCCTTTGCTCTCTAGAGATGGTTTATGCTAATTTAGAAAGTGGAAATTCTCTTATCTATTTTACTTCCTATCCATATTAGGAGGAATAAGGTAGATGGATTTGTTGAATAGACTGCAAGCTCTGTTTTGGCCCTGAATCTCTTTGTAATATTTATTTCCCCTTATTGGTACCTTTTTCTTTGCAGGGAAATGGAAACTAGGACTTTGTAATTTCATCATTATGGTGAACATTTCTTGACTTTCCCCAACATGTATGGCCTGTTCCTCTCACAACAATTTCCCTTGGGGAACTCTCTCACACCTTTTGCTAGTGCTTTAGTCTTCCTCTAGAGATTAGATGCTCTCTTCCTGGATAAAAACCAGTTGAGACTGATTTATTCCTGGTCCTGATACTCTTAAGAAACAGCCTTATAATTACTACTGCTAAGATCCCTGGAGGCTCCCAGGTTCCTGCCTGAAGCCTTGTTTTTCAGCTTTTCCTTCAATTTGAGCTAACCCTATAGGCTTTCAGTATATTTCTTTCTTCACCTTTCAAGTTAGCAAGAGTTCCTTTCCTTTGCCTGCAAAGAGTCCTAATTGATTAACTCATTTAACTGTATAAAAACTAAATTCAATTCCATATCCACTAAAGTTATCCTATATTTATCATGTTGCTATCCTCAAAGGCCCCAATGTCCCAAGGCAGTAAGAATTCAGCTGGACTTTGCCAAGTTTTTTTTCCCCCCTAGTACTTGTTTTGCTATAACTGATCAGTGCACAAATGCTAACACATTGGGAATACTCAATAAATTTTATTTTTTGTGTTAATGAAATCCTAGACAGTAGGTTTGACCATCAACAACAAAAAGACATGGAGGTCAACTCCGTGTTTTTTGTATGTTAACTGTGTTTGGAAGGGAATTACTAAATTATCTGACATTTTGAAAAACTATTATTGCATTTGAAAGTCCCAACTATTTGTCCAGTAGCTCAGGGCAAGCTAGTTCCAGGAAAGGGTGTTTGCAAAGGGGACAGGCAAGGATTTCATTATATTGTGGCATTTCTCAGATATTTCTCCATATTTGACTTGTATTTTCAGACATTCACACCACATTGGTGATTTCTTAAGATTGCTTTTAAGATACTCATTGTTCATTTGTGCTATAAATTTTACAAAAATTATGTGAAATTTCAGCTGGTTTTCAAAAGAACGTGTCTTTTCTTTAGTTACCATAAGTTAGTGTGCCCTTTTTCTAACTTACCAAAGAAACAAGTTGTGCTATTTCGGTTTTACTTAAAAAAAAATTTAAATCCCACTGGATAAAGTATATATTTCAAGGCACAAATGGATATTTTTGTTGGAGGTTAACAGGACCAATGGCTACAAAAGGTGTGTTATGAAAGGAACGCCGATTCAAAGGGGTATAGATATAAAAAAAAAAAATAAAAAGGGAAAGGAAGGCTATTAGAAAAGAAAGAGTAATGAAATGTTTTTGAAAAAGAAAGTGGAAAAGGTTGACACCCCGAAATAGCCTAGGGACCTAAAACATGTGGCCAGTGGGTCAAATTAAACCTCAGAATGTCATTGCCACTATTTGTTTGGATCCCTATCTCTGCAGGATTCTAAACATTTTCACTCAACCCCTTTCTTTCTCTGGCTTTCTTCCCATTATTGTAAACTGGAAGTAATGAATTCTAGGACAGTAGCAATGGTCTGGTATCAGGGCAGTCCTGCTTCTTACTCTGTCCTGACTTGGTTTTTATTTCTACTAGCTGGACTCTTAACTATTTGTTTCTTCCATATGTCCAATTCTAGAAACTGGGTCATTCTTTGGTTCTAGTATCGAGAATAATTTTGACTATGTATAACAGAAAGTCTGAGTACCGTGGCTTAAAAATTAGGAGTTTGTATTAGATCTCACTCGCCTCACCTAACAAGAAATCCAGAGTAAGACAGTCTGGGACTGGCATGTTTGCTTAACAATGCCATTAGACATTTAGGCCTTTTCAGTCCTTTTGTTTGAGCACCTTTTGCATCTTTATGTATATACACTTGGTTGCAAGATGGCTGTCACATTTTCATATATTCAGTTTAAGCTTAGGGCAGGGAGGAAAGTAATGAGGTATTGCTGTTTTAGAAAAGCAAAAGCTTTCTCAGTGCCTCTCCTTCCCCTGCCTTCAGATATCAACGTGTATGTCTCCCTGGTTAATGTATTCATTTTTGGTACATAACAGATACAGAACCTTAATGGCATACAACAATGAATATATACACTTATATATCATGCTATGGGATTCAGTGAATCAGGACTTCTGTGCTCATTTGGGTGATTCTGCTGAGTTTTGCTGGGCACAGTATGCATCTGCAGGTTAGGTGGAGGCTGTGCTCTAGGCTTGACTAGACTGGGCTTGTTTGAAGCACATTAGCTGAGGCAGCTCAACATCACTGCTTTATTTTCCTCCTTTTGGAACTAGTGAACTATCACAGGGAGCACAGAAGTGTAAGAGTAAGAGTAAGCAAGCAAAAATGTTCAAGGGACTTTTGAGACCAAGGCTTAGAGTTGGCAAGGATCGTTTTATTGGCCAAAGTAAATCACGGAGTTGGAGGCTTTAATGAAATTTTCCACTGATAGAAAGATGCCACACGCTATTCCTAGCTAGAAGGGAAGCTGCTGGACAATAAAAGCATTTAGCTGGATACATTGACATTGACACTTATTTCTTTCCTTCCTTTCTTTTTTCTTCTCTCTTTTTTCCCCTTCTCACTCTCTTCTTCTTCTTTCCCCTCCTCTTCCTTCACTTTCCTCTTCTCTTTTCCCACATTCTTCTTTTTGTAAGGAAAGTGGTACAAATGGATATTGAGTAGGTAGCCAACATTGACAATCATCATTCGTTATATTGTACTCTCATATCTTTGGTGTAATAGCTGGTGGATCTCTCTGACGTCCTGTCTTTCTTGATTCCTGCCCATTCTGTTTCCTGCTACCAAAACTCTAATAGTGAAATCTATCTCCTTTCCAGATTTCCCACTTGTTGCCTCCTGCCATGCTCCCCGGTTCATCTCTTGCTCTCTGTTGGGAGTTTTCTGATTGCCTGGCCCTGGAGCAAATAGTTTATACATTCTAGTCATTTCTAATATCCCCATTTAATTTTGACCAATATTGAGTAAAAAAAAAAATGTAATGGTATTTTTGTGGATGTTAAATACAGATTATCAAAATTATAATCTCATCTGGCTAAATGTGATAATCAAGAAATAAGATAGACGATAAAAGAGTAGATGAATTAAGACTGAAGATGTAAAGCTAAGGCAGAAATAATAATCTCAAATCAATAGCTATTACCAAGAGCCTAATGTGGGCAGTTTCTTGAATGTGATAGTTATTGACTGAAATTGGCAGAGGAAGTGGAGTGGAAAGTACAGTGGGAAAGTGTGAAGGTTGATGTGGTTCAGGAAGGGTAAGTCAGGAAAAAAATGGTACAAAATCCCAGCTGGAATGAAGACTTGGTAAGCCAGGCTTGTTTCTGTCATTTTAGAGACAATTTTCAAAGCACTTGGAAAAATTTTTAGTGAACTAGACTTTGACGTTGCTGCTTATGTTTTTCTTATAAAATCAAAGCTGCCTATCAAATCTTAAATAATATGTTCTTGTAATATTGGCTCCATGCTGTTCCCATTATTTTGGAGTATTTATAGAGTTCAGGTATCAGTATGATTATTAAAATCAAGGCAGATTTTTGGCTGTCAAAGGGAGCATTATGAAAATACACCTTAAGGGCGCCTGGGTGGCTCAGTTGGTTAAGCGACTGCCTTCGGCTCAGGTCATGATCCTGGAGTCCCGGGATCGAGTCCCGCATCGGGCTCCCTGCTCGGCAGGGAGTCTGCTTCTCCCTCTGACCCTCCTCCCTCTCATGCTCTCTGTCTCTCATTCTCTCTCTCAAATAAATAAATAAAATCTTTAAAAAAAAAAAAAAAAGAAAGAAAATACACCTTAAAAGCTGTTTATCAAACTTATCAACCAAGTAGTTTCTTCCACTAATTCTCAAAATTTAAGATAAAGTTTCTTGGAATTCTGGCTACATCCAGTTAAGTAAGTATGTGTAAGTATATATCCTGATCAGAAAGTGTAGCATAAAACACAACAAAAACACTTACTGAAACATGGGAGACCTAAATTCAGGCACTGGCTCCAGTACTATTTGGACATGTGAATTTGTATAAGTCACTTAATGCCTCTGAGCCTCAGTTTACACATCTGTAAAGCTGATTGTAGAATAGTCATTCTATTACTTTATTTTAAGAAATGATATGATTATAGATTATTAAAATAAGCTCATAATAAACTCAAGGCGTACTAAAATTGCAAAGGTAAGATACTTGATTCTTATTCCCCAATTCTTACTTTTTAATCTTGTACCAGTAACTTGTAGACTTTCAGTAATATTACATGTATATACAAGTATGGGAATTCTTTGGCCCGGATGGAAATGAGAGCCGGCCCTTGTGCCTAGCTCCCAGCACAGAGCCTCACACATAATGGACCCTCAGTCAAGGGCTGTGAGATGACTGGTGCCTGAATGCCTTGAAACCTGGGCCCCCGGATCTGCCTTACAAACTGCCTGGTGTTCAATTTTTTCTTCTCCTGTGTCCCAGCTTTTTCTTGTCTCCCTTACTAGGGCTTTGAGCTGTGCCCTTGGATCTCAATCTTTGGCGAAGTGTCTGCTAACTCCTGATAGATTTTTTTCTGAAATCAAGCACAGCTCCCCATCTGGTAACAGCCTGGTACCACTGGACACACCCAGCTCCTGTCTCAAACCAAGCAGTCTCCTCTTTGTAATATGGTCGACTTGTCAAGTGTGGTGACTGTGTCATAAGAAAACACATAACAGTATGGGTATTTTTAGGTCTGCAGTGATTTCTTTTGTGTCTGTTGTACAGTTGGACTGTAAATGGCGCCGGAGACCAGGGCAGTCATCTGGAGGCTGACATAAGTACAGTGGGGCTGCAATTTATTGGCTCTCAGTTTTCCCAGCATGACCTCAAGCTAGTACTTAGGTCTTTGTAAAAGCAAACACTGTTGGCTTCCTGCAGGTTCTAGCACAGATGCCTAAAGAAATGACATAAAATATGTTGCAAATTAACGGTCTGGAGGGAATACATGTGGAATTTGAAACCGTCACAATATCCATGAGCTTTCTCAAAATAACTTTTCTGAAAGTGATGTATCTGTGTCAGCTAATCTACTTTTCTGACAGACTATTGTAATAAACACTCAGGGCCATGAAAACGCTCTTGGCATATTTGGTTAGAATTTAAAATTTCATTCAATATAAATGGTATTTTACTAAATACTGTTCTTATGTAGCTTGCTTCTTTCTCTCCACATTGTGTGGTAGACATTTATTTATATTGATACATGTAGCTTTAGTTCATTCATTTAAACTGTCACATACTAGGCTGTTCTATGAATATACTGACAGTTATCCATTCTCTCATTGAGCTGTGAGCATGAGAATAATTATTGTTTTATACCACTGGCTATTGGAATGGTTTGTTATACAGCCTTAGGACACAATAGCTAACTAATACAAAAGGTACGTACACTAACTTTATTGCCAAATTGTTTCTCAAGGTGTTAGTACCAGTTTTACAGTCCTCTGATTGGTTCTCAACATACTTGCCAAACCTTGTTATTGGTAGATTGTTACATTTTTGTTAATTTAATTTGATGGATGGTTAACAAGCTTAGTTAATCTCACTGTTTTATTATTTTATTTTATTTTAGTGTTTTAAAGATTTTATTTATTTTTTGACAGAGAGAGAAACAGCGAGAGAGGGAACACAAGCAGGGGGAATGGGAGAAAGAGAAGCAGGACTCCACACTGGGCAGGGAGCCCGATGCGGGGCTTGATGCCAGGACCCTGGGATCATGACCTGAGCCCAAGGCAGACGCTTAATGACTGAGCCACCCAGACACCCCTAATCTTATTGTTTTAATTTGCATTCTCTGATTGTCTTTTCACATGTTTGTTGGCCATTTAGATTTCCTGTTCCGTGACTAGTATCTGTTCTAATATTTTACCTGTTTTTAGGCTTGATTATTAATGTTATTTTTATTAATTTTTAGGAATTCTTGTATTTATTCTGGATACCAGTCTTTTTTCAGCTATATGTGTTGCAAATATCTTCTAGTTTTTAACCTTTGCTGTGTTGAAGTTTCTCTTAATGTCAAATTTATTCATAACTTCCTTTATGATTTGTGCAATTTATTTATTTATTAAAGATTTTATTTATTTATTTGAGAGAGAGAGAGCATGAGTGGGGGGGTGGAGAGGCAGAGGGAGAAGGAGAAGCAGACTCCCCACTGAGCAGGGAGCCCAATGTGGGGTTCTGATCCCAGGACCCTGGGATCATGACCTGAGCTGAAGGCAGACGCTTAACCGACTGAGCCACACAGGTACCCTTGATTTGTGCAATTTATGTCTTATTTAAGGAATACTTTCTTATAATACAGTCAGATAAATATTCTATAGTCTCTTTCAAATGTTTAGAGATTTTGTTTTTAATTTTTTGGTTTTTAATCTTTTGGAGTTTATTTTTGTATATGGTGTAGGGCAGTCATATGGTTTCATTTTTTCCCTTTGGATAACCAGTTGTTTTAGTCCCATTTATTGAATTATTTGCAATGCCACCTCTATTTCTATATCTGTTTCTAGATTATATTCTGTTCCTGGTCTGTTAGCTTTTCCCCATGTTAATGCTCTTCTAACTTAAAGGATAAGACTTTAAAATAAATATCTTGGGGCACCTGGGTGGCTCAGTCATTATCTGCCTTCGGCTCAGGTCATGATCCCAGGGTCCTGGGATCGAGCCCTGCATTGGGCTCGCTGCTCGGCGGGAAACCTGCTTCTCCCTCTCCCACTCCCCCTGCTTGTGTTCCCTCTCTCACTGTGTCTCCCTCTGTCAAATAAAATCTATAAAATAAAATAAAATAAATATCTTAATATTAGCCCTTTACTCCTTATTCTTTAAAATTTTCTTTGTTATTCTTCCTCCTTTGATTTTTTATATGATTTCAGGATCAGCTTGTTAAATAAAACCCTGTTGGGATTTAGATTGGAATTAGATTACATTTAAATGCTAATTTGGGGACACTTAACACTTTTTAGGTCTTCAGCCTCGGCACCCATAAATACAGTATTGCTATTCTTTTATTGAGATATTTAATAATATCTTCCAACTTTCTTCATAAAGATCTTGCACAATTTTTGTTAGTTTTATTTTTGGATACCTTTTAGATTTTCTTGCTATATTTCTGACTATACCCTGACTAATACATCAGGTTAGTAGAGTTCCAGCCTATTCTTATTTTTCTAATGGTTTTGTTTGCTCATTTTGTTTTGTCTTAATAACAAAGTGAGTTCAACTGACTGAGCCACCCAGGCACTCCTTCTCTTGGATTTTCTTTTCTTTCTTTCTTTTTAAAAAAAAATAATTTATTTATTAGAGAGAGAGAGAAAGTGAGAGAGAATGAGAGAGCATGAGCACAAGCTGGGGGAGGTAGAGGGAGAAGCAGACTGAGCAGGGAGCCCGACGAGGGGCTTGATCCCAGGACCCTGGGATCATGACCTGAGCCGAAGGCAGACGCTTAACCTACTGAGTCACCCAGGTGCCCCTCTCTCGGATTTTCTATATAAATAATCATATTGTCAGCGGATAAGAACTGTTTTGTATACTACTTTCCTATTATTACCTTCTCAATTCTTTTTCTAGGTGTTTCAATAGGATGTTGAATAGAAGTGTTGGTGAGTGATTTCTTGTCTTGTTTCTGACATTAAGGGTTTTGACCTTGTTTAGGTTGTTGATACACATCTGGTATGTTGGTCATTTGTGTCTGTTTTCAGATCTCTACTGCTTTCCTGTAAACTACATCTTCCAGATATTCCCAACTAGCATTTGGCTATTTTGGGCCAATAGAATGTACTGCCAGGAGACTGGAGTGGAAGGAAGAGAGAAGTCAGAGACTTTCTCCCCATTTCTTGGTGCCCTGGAGCTCCATCTACTCCATGTTATCATCTCCTACAAATAGTCTCTTCTTTTGTGGGGGCTAGTTTAGTTTCCATGTAGATCCAGCTGCTTGCTGGCCTTAGGTCTTGGACTCACACCACCTCTTCCTTTTGTTCCTCATCTAGGTATGTAATAACTTCCCGCTTCATGAATTTCTGTCACCTTTTTGGCTTTCAGATCTCCCCACATCTTTGTAACTAGTTCTTTAGATTCCTTAAATAGGACTATATTTCTGACTGTACCCTGACTAATACATCAGGTTAGTAAAGTTCCAGTCCATTCTTGTTTTTCTAATGGTTTTGTTTGCTTGTTTTGTTTTGTCTTAATAACAAAGTGAGCATTATGTTTACCAAATGCTTTTTGGTATTGAGTTGCTGTATGTGAGCAACTATTGAGAGGTATATATGTTACTTGTTTTTTGTTCTGTTAATGTGGTGTATTAAATTTAATAGGCTTCTTGAAGGTAAACTGTCTTTTCATGCCCTTGGGTAAACTCTATTTGTTCTTGGTTTTTTTTTTTTTTTTTTTTTTTTATAAAAACACTGATGAATTCAATTGTTTGCTACATTTTATTTTATTTATTTATTTATTTTAAGATTTTATTTATTTATTCATGAGAGACAGAGAGAGAGAGAGAAGAGGGAGAAGCAGTCTCCCAAGGAGCAGGGAGCCCGATGCGGGACTCGATCCCAGGATCCTGGGATCATGACCTGAGCCGAAGGCAGATGCTTAACCGTCTGAGCCACCCAGGCACCCTGTTTGCTACATTTTAAAGTGATTTTTGCATCTATATTCATGAGTATAATTGGTCTATAATTTTCTCTTTTTTTATATTGCTCTTATCTAGTATAGCAATGAAGTTTCTATACTCACTGTTAGTTTAATTCTTGTCCCATTTAAAAGAAATTTATTATTTGTTTTAGCTTTTAGGATTAATGCTTCATTAGTTAGTTGTATAATGAAAATAATTATTCATTAGTTAGAATAGTTTGATGCTCTAATTATTTTAATTGGGACTTAAATTTTCCCCATGTAGATTATCTTTCTTTTTTAGAAAGTACAATAACCTTTAACAAAACATAGATTGGGTTTTATCTTTTTTACATAGAGTTAAGATACTCTTCTGCTAGTCTCTTAGTTGTGTCCAGGCATCATACCCTCTATTTAATCATCATTTAGAAAAATAGGAGACATTTCCTCAGATAGATCAAAGCGTTTTATTGATGTGGAAATTTTTTTTACTTTTAAAATGGTGATTTCATAAAGTATTTAAAAGTCTCTCATAATGATTATTACAGGGAGGCTGTAGGAAAGTGATAGTGTTACTTATTTTCACTTCTTTTCATCTCCAAAAATCTCTCAATACACGTGTTAAAATATGGAAGGGGAGTTCCTCTTTTCACAGAACTGTTGCTAAACTATCAAGGCTGAAAATAATCGGCTGATTTGTACCACTCCCTATGGGCATATCCTAAGTGCCCATGTAGGAATCGAACTGTTTGAGGACCCTCTTTATCTGTTTTACTGCTCTATTTGTCTGTCTTTATACCAGCTGTGTTCAGGTGTGGATTTACTGTTATTTATGCTATGCTACTCAAGAGTCATTGTGTACATTATATGTAAGAAGTACATTTTTCTGCAATTCAGAAAATTATCAGCATTGTATTTTCAGCTGTTGCTTCTTACTCATTCTCACTGTTCTTCATGTCTGTAACTCTAATTAATCTCATGTTAGAGCATTTTCGTCTATCCTCCAGTACTCTTTAATCCTTTTCATATTAAAAAAGCTCTTCTATAAGAATCTATCAAAATCCTAGAGGAGAACACAGGCAGCAACCTCTTTGACCTTGGCCACAGCAACTTCCTGCTAGACACGTCTCTAAAGGCAAGGGAAACAAAAGCAAAAATGACCTATTGGGACTTTATCAGGATAAAAAACTTTTGCACAGCAAAGGAACAGTCAACAAAACGAAAAGGTGACTTATGGAATGGGAAAAGATATTCACAAATGGCATATCACATAAAGAGCTAGTATCCAAAATCTGTAAAGAACTTATCAAACTCAACACCCAAAAAAACAAAAAAATCCAGTCAAGAAATGGACAGAAGACATGAACAGACATTTCTTCAAAGAAGACATGCGGATGGCCCATAGACACATCAAAAAATGCTCAACGTCACTCAGCATCAGGGAAATACAAATAAAAACCACAATGAGATACTACGTCAGACCAGTCAGAATGGCTAAAATGAACAATTCAGGAAACAATGGATGTTGGCAAGGATGTGGAGAAAGGAGAACCCTCTTACGCTGTTGGTGGGAATGGAAGCTGGTAGAGCCCCTCTGGAAAACAGTATGGAGGTCCCTCAGAAAGTTAAAAATAGAGCTGCCTTATGACCCAGCAATTGCACTACTAGGTATTTATCCAAAGGATACCAAAATAGTGATTCAAAGGGGCACATACGCCCTGATGTTTATAGCAGCAATGTCGACAATAGCCAAAATATGGAGAGCAGAGAGCACAGATGTCCATCAACAGAGGAATGGATAAAGAAGAAATTACACACACACACACACACACACACGAATATTACTCAGCCATCAAAAAGAGTGAAATCTTGCCATTTGCAATAATGTGGATGGAACTAGACAGTATTATGCTAAGTGAAATAAGTCAGTCAGAGAAAGACAAATGCCATATGACTTCACTCCTGTGAAATTTAAGAAACAAAACAGATGAACATAGGGGAAGGGAGGGAAAAATAAAAAGAGAGGGAGGCAAACCATAAATGACTCTTAAATATAGGAAACAAACTGAAGGTTGCTAGAGGGGAGTCGGGTGGGGGGATGGGCTAAATGGGTGATGGGTATTAAGGAGGACACTTGATATAATGAACACTAGGTGTTATATGCAACTGACAAATCACTGAATTCTACCCCTGAGACTAATGATACACTATATGTTAGCTAAATTGAATTTAAATTAAAAAAAAGCTTTTCACATCTTTGTACAACTTCTGGTTCATTTTTTCTGTACTGTCTTCCAATTTATTAGTACTGTCTTTGGCTAGGATTTATGTAATCTATTGATTTTAAGGATTTATGTAATCATTAAAAATAATGATTAAAATTTTAAGTTCTAGGATTTCTAAGTGCTGTTTCTCCTCTTTCATATTCTCCCCTTTCTCACTCCCTCCTGCTTTTTCAGAATCTCTATTGTCCTCAGTGCATAGCCTCTTGTTTTGTTGCATAGTTTTTATTTTAGCTTTTTTCAGGGGGGTGTTATTCCTTTAAAATTTTTTGAGGACTTAATTTTTCTAGAAGACTTTTCTGTTTTTGCATTTACTTAAATTTGAGTCTTCCCATTTATTGGATGATTTTTTTTAAAAGATTTTATTTATTTATTTGAGAGAGAGAGAATGAGAGAGAGCAAGCACATGAGAGGGGGGATGGTCAGAGGGAGAAGCAGACTCCCTGCTGAGCAGGGAGCCCGATGCGATGCGGGACTCGATCCAGGGACTCCAGGATCATGACCTGAGCTGAAGGCAGTCGCTTAACCAACTGAGCCACCCAGGCGCCCCTTATTGGATGATTTTAAATTATTTTGGTTACCCTTCAGTTTATTATCTTTATGTGCTCTAGAATTTTAGTTTGCAAGTTCCTCTTATGTAGACATTTGTTGTGTCTCCTTCTCCACATAACCCCCTTCCCTGCCATTTTCCTGCTTCTTGGTATCTGGTAGATTCACAGTTGCTTCCACTGGTCTCAGCAAGATCCTCCAATGGTCTTACATTAGTGAATCAGGACTTTTGTGGGAATAGATATTACAAATCAACCCTCTGGGAAGTAAGAAATTTGGTCCAGGTCTTATTGCTCCTTCTTGACTACTCTAGGCAATGACTCCCTAACAGCCTCTACAGAGGAGATAACCTTGACTTTGGTCAGTGAATGGCAGGATAATCAGGATTGATGCAGTAGGTCTGTTTGCTCTGTTTCCCCACAGTTACTGGGGACTTAAAGCCCAGCTACCACAGTAGAAGTAAAAATTTTCTGCCTATTTTGGGTCTCACAGCCACTGCTTACATCCTTGTATTTTTGTTCTATTTTTTTTCCCCTCCCTATGGAGCTATTTGTCTGTGAGGATGACCATATGTTTGTATATTTTCTTGTATTATGTCTTTGCTATTTTGGGGTGGAGGTGGGAGGTGGAAGATTGGTTTTCCCTCTGAAATCACAGACCATCTTGACCAGAAGTCCAGATTTATATTTTAGAAAATTAAGTCTGGAATGAGTGTGTAGTGGATTAGAGGGCATTGAGGCTTGAGACACGAGTTTCATTCTGAGGGATTCCAGGAAAAAAAAAGATAAAGAATGGTTTTTGACAGGAATAATAGGAGAGAGAGGGATAAATTACAGATATTTAGAAAACGGTGTCCAAGTAGAGATGGAACAGCCTTCTCAACAGAGCTATACTGCCGCCTAGGGGATATTTTGGAAATTGATGGTAGTATTTTTGGCGGTCACAAAATGAGGGAGAGCTTCTGATATTTAGTAGGTGGGAGATAGCTATGGTTAATATCCTGGAATATACAGAACAGTCTTGTACATTGAAGGACTATCATATGTCCTGAATGACTTTCAAATATCCCAGACATTCATGTGAGTGAAACACTTACTTAAAATTCTGTAAGTGAGGACCTTGTTTTATATGTTATTACTAAGTTTTTTCCACAAAATTTTATTATACACTGAGTTTTCCAAGATACAACGGTCATGTTAATTTACAGAAACATAGTTTATTTTGTTTGGAACTTAATCAAGAATTATTCACCATTTCAGAAAATCAAACTATTGACAACAACAGTGCTTATGCTACATAAATGTCCAAAATCAGAAATCTCGACCATTTTGTCATCTCCGACTTTCATGTGTAATAGAGAAAACAAGAAATTATTTTGAAGAGACTCAGAACTAAATATCATTTAACTAATGGAATCACATGAAATATGAGGATCTCACTAAATTTTACCAATAAACTGTTTCTTTAAAGAATTTCATAGCATTCCATATACTTTTATTTTTATGTGTGTGTAAAAATGATAAATATATATTTTGAAAATTACATAATGGAATTAGGTATTATTTTTGGACTGCCGTTGCTTTTTAACATTACTCTGATACTCTCTCCAGAGGTCCTGCATACTAATTCTCTTTAGTCTTTTGTATGAAGTTCCTTTTTTAAAACCACAGTCTATTCTCCATCACCTTTCAAAGGTTATGACTTCTAGATAGCCTAGAAAATTGTAAATTCTGTACCTTTCTGAATTCTGAGATTAAATGTATTCTTCAACGTTGGAGAGATTTCAGAAGAGGTTTTTGTGCTGTTTCATGCCATGTCATAACAAAATGATTATTTTAACACTACACTTATAAATATGGTCTCGCTCATTTGTGAGAATATCTTACTCATTTTCTCCACTTTGACAGTGTGATATTCATCTTGGCATTTGTCCCTACTTCATCCAAGGTGCTATTTTCCTCTTTGCCTTATCTTGGACAAAAAAAAATTCTGGTCCATTATTACATATCTTAATAGGTTTCACTCCAGTGTTAATCATGCCACTGCTCTTTTTCTCCCCCATCTACTTGGTAGAATTGGCTTCTGATCATCTTACTTTTCTTAAATCTAAATGTTTTCATTACAAGTGGATGCAAGCATCTGACTACTTCATTATATCTTCTATTACAGTGATGCTCAAGAATTTACACTTTGAAATACACATGATTTCATCATAAATTTATTTCCTTGTATTTTCCTTTCATATTATAGTTAAGATATGACACTGCTTATTTTTGATATTGTTATGGACTGAGATTGTGTCCCTTAAAATTTATATGTCGAAGTCCCAACCCCTGAGTACAACCTCACATGTGACTTTTTGGAGATAGGCGTTCAGAGAGCTTCCAGGTCGGTGCACATGTGGAGATGTGGGGAGAATGGTGCACCTGGAGAGGGCACTGAAGTTCTGCAACCTTTCTGCGTACTTTGCGCTTTGTATCTCTTCTACCTAACTGTTTCTGAGTTATGTCCTTTTATAACAAACTGGTGATCTAGTAAATAAAATGTTTCTGTGAGTTCTGTGAGCCTCTCTGGAAAATTAATCAAACCCATAGAGGGGATCCATGGAACCTCCCATCTATAGCCAGTTGGTTAGAAGCACAAGGTGGACTTGTGACCAATATCTGAAATGTGTGTAGGGGGAACAGTCTCGTAGGACTGAGCCCTTAACCTGTGGGGTCTGAGGCTAGCTCCAGGTAGATAGGGTCAGAATTGAGTTGCTTGGGAGTGTGGAGATCTCCCCATTCCCTGCCATTGGGATTGATTCCGACATCATTAGTTCCTCATCAGAAGTGGGATCAGACTCAGAATGTTACCGTATTAACCCAGCACCTTCAAAGAAGCAGTCACTACATTAAAAACAAACAAAGCACCTCATGGGAATGAGAGAAAATAGATAAATATTGATGAAATCTCAAAAAGAACTGAAGTCGAGCATATCTTTTACATTTATTGGCCATTTGAATATCCTCTGCTGTATATTAGCTATTTATGTTTTTGCTCATTTTTTGGGGGGGGGTTTCATTCTTTTTCACTGATTTGTATATTGTAGATATTAATTTTTTGTTTCAATACGGGCTCAAAATATATCCCTCTGTCTCTCATTTGTTTTCAAACTTTGCTTATGTTGTCATTTTTTTAAACATAAGAGTTTTAATTTTTTCATGTGGTTTAAATCTGTCAGTCTTTCACTTTATGGATCTTAAAATATCTTCTAAGTGTTCTTTTTTTATATATGAAAAACTTTTTTTTTCTGGTTTTATTGGGTTGGCTAGCCCTATAGAACAATGTCAGAATGACAATGATAACAGGCATCATTGTCTGGTTCCTGACTTTAATTGGAATATTTCTAAAGTTTCACCAAAAAATAGTATATTTACTCTAGAACAGATTTGCTTTGAGTATTGAATGAAGTCTTCAGTACATAAACTATAAATAATAGCTATTATTTATTATTTGTCGAACTACTTCTCTGCCAAATTCTCTGTTCCAAATCTCTTTATGTGTAAATAAGGGATTGGGGCTGGATAATCTCTGAGGTTCTTTCCACCGCAGTTCATCTTGAAATTCCAAGATATATTTTCAGAAAGTCTCATGTTATCTTGGCAGCCTAGATAAAGAACAGTTTTCCATGTGAAATAGAACACAAAAGCATGAATACAAGGGAGCCCTTCAGCCATCTCAGTAATTCATGTTTAGGTATGTGAAGTAGTCTGAGGCAAAAACCGATCTTAATTTTGGTACATTTCCAGTTGGTTTTATAAAGCTGTTTGGCAACTTTCATTAAAGGGAGAAAAATAGGAAGTGGAGAGGAAATGAAAATGGAGCAATGATGGGGCGCCTGGGTGGTTCATCTGCCTTTGGCTCAGGTCGTGATCCCAGGGTCCTGGGATCGAGCCCCGCATCGGGCTCCCTGCTCGGCGGGAAGCCTGCTTCTCCCTCTCCCACTCCCCCTGCTTATGTTCCCTCTCTCGCTTTGTCTCTGTCAAATAAAGAAATAAAATCTTAAAAAAAAAAAAGAAAGAAAATGGAGCAATGACTAGAAAATCATTGGTGAATATAGCAATACCTTACTTCCTTTTTTTTTTTTTAAAAGATTTTATTTCTTTATTTGTCAGAGAGAGAGAGAGCAAAAGCAGGGGGAGGGGCAGAGAGAGAGAAGCAGTCTCCCCACTGAGCAGAGAGCCCGACATGCGGCTTGATCCCAGGACCCTGAGGTCATGACCTGAGCCGAAGGCAGATGCTTAACCGACTAAGCCACCCAGGTGCCCCAATACCCTACTTTCATAGCCAGTTATGATCCAGTCAGTCTTGGACTAAAAGCAAATTTTAACATTATAATTTTTCCCCTTCAGTGGGGTGGAGACTCAGTATCTGGGGGGGTAGAAGGAGGGAGAATACCCAAAGTGGGAATAGAATGATTAATTCCCTATTTCCTATAAAGACACATGAAGCAGAAGGAGGAGGGAAGCCCTCCCTGGAAAAGCTATTGAAATTGCTAAAGAATGAGAAGGAAGAAGCAGCCAGAAAGTATGCTGAGCAGAGGAGCAGACAAAGATTGCAAGAAATTGGCAGGGAGTCACAATTGATGAAGCCAGAAAGGAACACAAAGGGCCTGAATTGAGTCAGACATTGTGAAAAGAGTTGTAAGGGAGGAACATGCAAGCGTGCGTGTGGGCCCTGGGACAGGGGAGGGTGAGGAGAGGAAGGAAAGAGTCAGAACACAGCAGCTTCAAAAATACAAGTTCAAAGCTAGTTGGAGAAGCTGCCTAGAGACAAAGAACTGCTCAGCAGATTTCCAAGGAGCAGACTGTGGATGAAAAATGCCAGCAAATTAGACTACATGCCATCATCTAAACTCTAAGAGGCAGGGGAAACAGTCAGGTGAGATACAGTAGAGTTAACAGCAAAACCACGTTCACTGAACAAAACAAGACAAAGGCTATGATGGGAGGTGGGACGGGGTGAGGAGCAGGGTGAAAACACGTGGGGACTAGGGCAAGAGATCAAATGGAAGCCCACATACCGCATGCGTAAATATTTTAAAACTTACAAATCAAGCTACTAAACTGTCAAATAAAATGTTCTATTCACCTACCTTGACAAATATACCTTCTCAAAGACTTTGAAGGCCAATTCACATTTAGAATTCTTGGACTTGGAGTCAGCCAGCATGTGTCAGTATTTGGAGAGCTGACCCATGTACCCGGGGCTTTGGCCTATACTCTCACCCAGCCACCCAGCCCTTCCATCCCTCACTCTGTCCCGGACCATAAGGGCCTGACATGCTAAGTTTGTGGACTCTCTAGCTCATATGCCCAAGCTCCATTCCCTACCACCTTTCAGAAGGGAGCACCGTTTGCTAGGTGCTCGTTGGGAAGAAAGAACAGATCTGAGGAAAGGCTTTTGTAGCTCTTGGAAGTGTGTTTGAGGCTCTTTGGAAAAGGAACTCCAGGTCCTGCGTACCCAGAGCATGGTCTATGGGCAGATGATTCCTTACCCCTCAGAGTAGGGATGACCAGAAGAGGGGTAAGTGGATGTCTTTATAGTATGGGGATCAGGACAGGGTGCCCTCTTGCCCAAGTCTAAAGGTAGTTGTTTCTAAATCCTGTAAAGTGAAACTAGGAATTCTTATAGTAAGAGGAAAAAAATAGTTTCTATCAGAGCAAAGTTCTTCTGTGGAAAGCACAGGTATTTCATTTGTTGACTCACAAATTTTCTGGCCATGTTTGGCTTACATTGGGTTCCAAAGCCTTTTTTCCCCTTGGTTTCCACCTGCTGACCATCAGGTTGAATGATTGCTGTGCCCAGAAATGAGAAGGAGCCAAATATAAACAAATTGATCAGGCTTTATTTATTTTTTTAAAAGATTTTATTTATTTATTAGAGAGAGAGAGAGTGAGAGAGGGAACACAAGCAGGGGGGTGGGAGAGGGAGAAGCAGGCTCTCCGCTGAGCAGGGAGCCCGATGCGGGGCTCGATCCCAGGACCCTGGGATCATTACCTGAGCTGAAAGGCAGACACTTAATGACTGAGCCACCCAGGCGTCCCTGATCACGCTTTAAAGGAAACCTGTACTCAGACACATATGAAGCCTGGGTTGCAGCATTCCTTCGTATGTTCAGATATAATTTGTGTAGCTGGATACACATTTTGTCATTCTCATCAGGTAAATGTGTATTTATATAACTTCCATTAAGACTTGTCTCATTCATTAGTTTTCACATCTCTTTCCCCCTTGAAAATACCGTCATTTTTGAAATGCTTCTCAGCTCAGGTCTGATTGATGCTTCTGGACACCTCACAGCAGGGGGATTATGAAAATAAGCTGATCTCAAGTGCCAGATTGAGAAATTAGGGTAATGGAGATGGCAGATACATGCAGAAGTTTATTCTTCAGCAACCATATCATAAAGTATCACATCCTACTACATGTCTTAGGGCGATGGCATTTTTATTTAATTAATTAATTAATTAATTAATTTTTTGTTATATTAGTCACCATATAGTGCTTCATTAGTTTTTGATGTAGTGTTCCATGATTCACTGTTTGCATATAACACCCAGTGCGATGAGCATTTTTTAAATTTACTTAAGAGTCTACGGGTGTGTGTATTTTTCTGAATCAAGAATTGGTATCAAACAATGTTTTGATCTTTCACACTTTGCAGAAAATTTAGGTTAGACTACTTGGTGCCCTTAGAACATAAATGGATAGTTTATAGGTTTTTCAGTACTCAGCAGAGGAATATGAATACATGATGAAGAAATTATACCTCTGTTTGGCAGAGTTCTATTTTGAATTTCTTGGATACGTGAGCTTTTCATTTCTGAACAAAATCAGAATCTAGTAAAGACTCTGAACCCGTTTTCAACGGCTCAAGTTTAAATTTAGGTGCCCTGAAGAATGGGAGTGTCTACAGCCTGGCAAAGCATAAAACACTCCCACATAGATCAGTTAGCCTGGGTCTCGGCTGCTGATGGTTACAGTGGGGCCAGTTACCTGGAGCTCTGTGTTCCTCAACCTCGGCCCTAGGGACATTTTAGGCCAAATAGTTCTTTGTGGTGGGAGCTGTCTTGTGCATTGTAGGATGTTTAGCAGCATCCCTGGCCTCTACCATTAGATCTCATTATCTCATGCCCCCTGTCCCCAGCTGTGACAATGAGAAATGCCTCTAGACATTGCCACATGTCCCCCAGTGGTCAAAATCACTCCCAATTGAGAACTACCCAGTAGCTGGTTCATTTTCTACTCTCATCTCTGCATTTTAGGCAGGAAGAAGGAGAGAGAAGCCTGTCGAAGGTAGAAGATAGTTGCTCTTGGCTTCTGAGACAAGAAGAGAGGGGAAGGTGGGGGAAGAGTATTTGTTGTGCACTAGATGCACTCTATTTGGGCTTCCCAAGCCAGAGTGTGGGCCAGAGCTATGCTAAATCAGAAGTTAAACATTATAGTATCAGTTTTCTTTGATGTAAATATTTAAAACATTTATTTTTATATTAAACAACATGCATAAAGAGTAGAATATAAAGTGTGTATAAAAAGTGAAATTAGGGCGCCTGGGTGGCTCAGTTGGTTAAGCGACTGCCTTCGGCTCAGGTCATGATCCTGGAGTCCCTGGATCGAGTCCCGCATCGGGCTCCCTGCTCGGCAGGGAGTCTGCTTTGCCCTCTGACCCTATCCCCTCTCATGCGTTCTCATCTCATTCTCTCTCTCTCAAATAAATAAATAAATAAATCTTTTAAAAAAAAAAAGTGAAATTAAAGTATGAAACCTCAAATAATTTTGCAGTCAGGTTGGTCCCTCAGGACTGCTCTGCCCCCAGGATGTCCACAGGCATGAATGCACTCTCAACTGCTATTGGGTTCTATGGATTATTCAATCTGAATTTGTGTCTCCTCAAATTTCCTATGTTGAAGACTAATCCTCAATGTGATGGTAGGTAGGGCCGTTGGGAGATGATTAGGTCATGAAGTTGGAGTCCTCATGAATGAGATTAGTGCCCTCATAAGAGACATGAGAGAGCTTGCTTTTTTCCTTTCTGTTTTCTCCCATGTGAGGACATCCATAAACCAGGAAGGGGGCTCTCACCAGACACCAAATATGCCAGCACCCTGATCTTGGACTTTCTATTCTCTAGAACCAGGAGAAATAAATGTTTGTTTTTTAAGCCACCCAGGCTGTGGTATTCTGATATAGCAGTCCAGACTAAGGTAAGTTCTTTGGTGAAAGCATGTGAGAAGCATGATGTATGCCAACTACTTTAGTCTTTTGAATTTTGCTGTGAATCAGGTAGGTACACTTTTCTTACTTACTTTTTTCAGATAAACAGACCAAGGCTTGGAGAAGTTAAATAATTTTTCCAAGCTCACTCTGATGTTGTACAACCATGATCTCAACTTTTTAAAGTCTAACTTCAAATTTTATGTTCTTTTTGGGTGCCTGGGTGGGTCAGTTGGTTAAGTGTCTGCCTTCGGTTCAGGTTGTGATCCCAGGGTCCTGGGATTGAGTCCCACATCAGGCTCTCTACTCAGTGGGGAGTCTGCTTCTCCCTCTCCCTCTGACCCTACCTCTGCTCGTGCTTGCACTCTCTCTCTCAAAAAAAGAAATAAAATCTTTAAAAAATTTTTATGTTCTTTTTATTATTTTCTGATGCTTTAATAGGCAGAATTAGCTCTGGGAAAAATTTTGAGGAAGGTTAAAATTTGTCTTTTCTTTCTCCCTCTCATTTCTGTGCCGTCTTTATTTTTCCCTCTTAAAATTCCCTTTCCAGCAACCCAAATATCCAGTGCTCCTGCTCTAAGCATGAACACCTAACAGTACACTCGTTAACCATGCCAATGCTGTTTATTAATAGCTGGGAGAAATGGCTGGCATTTCAGGCTAAATAGGGGCTCTGCTTGGTGGTGATGATGAGGGTGACAGTAGCAGTAAGTGCAGAAATTAGCTTCGAGGACTTTTTTTGTTTTTTAAGTCCAGAAGTCTGGAGGTTGGAGGGTGCTACCATTGATGTGGCAGGGAAGTTCAAACTGTCTTGCGTTTTCTAGGAACCCCCAGATGAGGCTAAACAAGAGAAAGTAGCTAGCAGCCACAAACTGTTCTTCCTTGATTCCTTGGTGGGACCCTCCCTACCTTATTTCTTTTTTCCCCTCAACCCTGTACTGCCACCAGAGAATGAGGGAGGGGCTCAGCTGCCTGGTCTTCTTTGGCAGGGTCTTAAAGCAGTTTTTTAGTCTGTCTTGTTATCCCTCTCTCCAGCCAACTCCAGAAATGCTTCATTTGGCTGTGTGAAAGTCATGCTAATTTCAGTCATTTACGTAATACTTTGCCATTTATGCGAAATTGCTGTGTAATGCTACAGTGATTATGCATATCATTACATATGTGTCATATTAGCCCTGTGATGGGTTTTATTCAATTATAACACTAAATTAGGGGCAGGATTCTTAGACTTCATGGCTTTTTGCTTATATGATATGGTCATCATTTCATAACTTAAAAACTTAAGAGTATTGCCATTGAGGGGTAGTTTGATAGAATATATGTATCTTCTCCTTTTAGCCTAAGTATGTAAAAATGGAAAACATGAGTATCATTGCCATTTTTGGGGTCTCTAAATTTACCTTTTTTGACTTCACAATGTGGACTGTCTACACAAGTTCATCCTTTTGATACATTTAAAAAATAATCTGTTTTAGAAGGGAGGTGGGTGGGGGATGGTTAAATGGGTGAAGTGGATTAGCCAATGTTTATAAGAAAAGATCACCATTTTCTGAATGCCTTATGATGGAACCAGGAGCAAATAGCTGCTGTTCTTCCTTTTTTTTTTTTTTTTCCCCATGTGATGCTCTATTCACATTCTGGAGGGCTTTGTGGAAACAGTTGTCAAAGTCAGGACACTTCAACTGCCACGGGGAAGCTCAGATCTGGCATACGAAGGATGACAGGTTTTGAGTTACAGTTCAATTCCAGATTTCCATTAAAGGAGAAAGTGGGGAAAAGGAGAGTGAAGATAAGAACAGGCTAAGGTGTAAACTTACGTTTTGGACAAAGTTATCTAAAAAGCACAATTTCACAAACAGGACTATTTTCCTTTTAAATTAAATTACTGAGCTGGGTTTTGCACCTGTGTCTCTTAACTACTGAGAGAATCCCAAATGGAGATGACATGACTGATGGCTTTAAGCGTTTATCCATTGTGTCTCCTGAGCAGAGATAAAACAACCACCTCCTGTCAAGGTTGCTTGCCAAGTTTTAGACAGATTTTTAAAGAGTCTGACTTGAGTACTGTTCTTGACTTTGGCTGCAATGATCAAATCTGCCACTAGACAGAGCTGTTTGTCTTATTTTTGACCTTGCAGAGTTCAGGATTTGCAAGAGAATTGGAGTCAAGGAAAAGAGAAAACTATAAATGATAATATCTTTTATGAGATAGACACTCAAAGTATATACTTTGTGCCCTTTTTCTGCTAGTAGTACATCATTTCCAGATTGTTCAGTGTTATTATCACTCAGGAGGCTGCAACTCTCAGTTCTCACACTTCCACTTACCAGGAAGATTCAATAGCTAATAAAGAATAATCAGGATGTATTATTCAATTTACTCATTCTTTTGTTTTACAGTAGCTAAAGTCAGAGTGACATCCTAAATCCTGAACTTTTCCTGGAAATTTCTTGTTAATTTATTCTCTGTTCTTTTCTATGAAAACTCTATTTTACAAGCATAAATTTTGAAATTACAATAATGTGATATTGTTGTGTATTTGTATGTTTTATTTGCCCAGCAGTTTTCTACCAAGATGTGAAATATGTTGAAAATTTTAGGTCACTACCATCCAGAGTCAATTCTGAGCCCAGTCTACAAAGCACTGAATTCTGGGGTTTGGTTCAAGTCATGGCCTCAGGGGTTCTGAGAAAGAGTCTGGACAGAATACCCAGATCAAGTCAATCATCTTTATACACATGAGTCATCTTTACTCTTCAAGGTATACAACCCCAGTCACCCTGAAACAAAAATTTGGTTTCTGGACAAGTAGCATCGGTAGCCCCTGGGGACGCATTAGAAGTGCAAATTCTTTGGCCCTACCCCAGACGTACTGAGTCAGAAACCCTGGGGATGGGACCCTACAATCTGTGTTTTAATAAGCTTTTCAGATGATTCTGTGTAGGTTAATGTTTGAGATCTGCTGACATAGCGAAATAGCTTCCGAATGAAAGAGAGAAATCAAATTGTGAAAAAAAAAAGCTGGATGAAAAAGAAAGAATAGAGGAAGCAGCAGAGAAAATCCAAGAAGCTATACTTAATGATCCCAACGATGAAAGAGTATTCTGAAACAGATTAAGAAAGAGCTCCTGGAAATTCAATATATAGCAAATGTTCGATTAGAATAATTAAATTAATTAAAACAAAATTGAATGTAAAATAGAAGAAAATCTAATTTTAAAAATTTGATAGGATTAAAGATAAAGTTGAAAAAAGCAACTCTTTTTTTTTAAAGATTTTATTTATTTATTCATTTGACAGAGAAAAGGAGCACAAACAGGAGGGAGCAGCAGGCAGAGGGAGAGGGAGAAGCAGGCTCCCTGCTGAGCAAAGAGCCCGATGCGGGACTTGATGTGGGGCTCAATCCCAGGACCCCAGGATTACAACCTGAGCCGAAGGCAGATGCTTAACCGACTGAGCCACCCAGGTGCCCTGAAAAAGCAACTTAAAAAAAAAAAGACAAAGAGTTGGGAAATTGGAAAGAATAAGCAAGAAATTGAAAGGATTCATGCAAGACCTCTAAGATCTACTTCATAGGAGTTCCTTGGACACTTAGAGGAAATTATCAAGTAAACAGTATAAGAAAATGTCTCAGAGTTGAAAGGTGTGAATCCCTCAAAAGAAATAGTCCACTCACGGCCCAGCCCATGAAAAAAGACTCATAAGACACATTAGTGTGAAAGTTCAGAACACCTGATGAAAGAGAAGATTCTAAGAGTTCAACAGAGAAAAGTCAAAAGTCACATAAAAAGGAAGGAGAAAATTACAATATCATCTGAATTCTCATTAGCAACAATGGAAGTTAGAAAGCAATAAAGCACAGCCTTCAAAAATTAAAATGAAAAAATTTAGTCTAAGATACTGTACCAGCTAATCAAAAATATAGAAATTTTCAGGTATGCAACAAAAAATTTACCTCACCTATCTCCTTCCTTTTGATGCAGCTGGAGTATATGTTTCAACAATGTAAGCAAGTAAATCAAGAATGGGAAGGCATGGGATTAGGAAATAGTGGATCCAACACAGGAAAATGATAAAGGAACTTCTAGGATAATGATTGTGCAGCAAGCCCAGTAAACTACCTGTCAGATTGGAACAGGAAGATGGAGTGGGGTCTCTAGGGAAAAAAAATTGTACTCTTTGGTTACCCAATGCATTTGATCAAAACCAAACCAAACCTTCCTTGGATGCTAATTTAAAAAGCAGAAATGGGGGCGCCTGGGTGGCTCAGTCGTTAAGCGTCTGCCTTCAGCTCAGGTCATGATCCCAGGGTCCTGGGATCGAGCCCCGCATCGGGCTCCCCGCTCGGCAGGAAGCCTGCTTCTCCCTCTCCCACTACCCCTGCTTGTGTTCCCTCTCTCGCTGTGTCTCTCTCTGTCAAATAAATAAATAAAATCTTTAAAAAAAAAAAAAGTTACAAAGGAAAACAGATTTAGGTACCAAGAATTTAATTGCATCTTACTAGCATTTTCTTGTTTTAAAACCCATATTATTCTCCATTCTCTCTCTATCTCTTATTTGATAACTGACTTGCAATTTGGGGAAAAAGTGTTAACCCTTGCTAGATGAAAAGTTGAGTGAATTACAACTGTATGTATGTCTATGATTATTTGCCAATCCTTTGTCTATTTATACAAGACCTTAGTTAGAATCCCTAAAACATATTTGTCTTTATTTTGAGTATCCACATCACTATATGCCTTGTGCCATACTGAACAGTGCAGGGATGCTGGCATCTTATTGATATATACTTGTCTTACTTGTGCCTGTAACATTGGTTGACTTTTAGGAGGTAGAGCAAGCTTGTAGGAGGGCAGTAGGAGGTGAAATCAGTGAGGCAATCGTGCTCTAGTAGAGGTGTGTGTGGTATAGATTTTGTCAACCTTATAGCCCATAGTAGAGATGTTAGCTCTTATTTTGACCTGAGGAGTGACATCACCTGACTCATCTGTTGAGGAAGATTGCATTCTATCTCTTTCACCCCTATAGTCAATCACCATGGCTATCAATTCTATTTCCTCCCTATTTCTTAGATCTGTCCCCTCCCCCCCTCCCCCCATCATCATTGCTACCACACTAGTTCAGGAGACCTTAATTTTTGTTTGAGTCTTTTCTATAGCTTTTTATTTGTTTTTTTTTTTTTTAAAGATTTTTTGTGTGTGTGTGAGAGAGAGAGGGAACACAAGCAGGGGGAGTGGGAGAGGGAGAAGCAGGCTTCCCGCCGAGCAGGGAGCCCGATGCGGGGCTCGATCTCAGGACCCTGGGATCACGACCCGAGCCGAAGGCAAATGCCTAACGACTGAGCCACCCAGGCGCCCCTTCTATAGCTTTTTAATTGGTCCTCCTGCCTCCTGTTTGCTTCCTTCTAATTCACTGTCTACAGTGTTACTAATCACTCTGAAAAATCTGATAGATTTACACCTCCGGTTCAAGTCATCAATAACCTTTTTTCCCCCCTGAGAATAAATCCCAGACTCCTCAACATGACTTTCATGGTCTGTTTCCCAGTATGCAGGCTCATGTATCCCCTCTCCTCCTAATTCACATGATATGCTCTGCCCATACTGAATATTTGTTCCTTGAATACATAATATTCTTTTTTGTTTCTGAGCCTTCACAGATCATTTAATCCAGGAATCCTTCCCTGATTTTAAAATCTGGATTTATTTACCTTCTTCCTGCTCCTTTTTAAAAATTAATTTAAGTTTTACTATTTTTTATTTGAGTCCAGTTGACAATGTTACATTAGTTTCAGGTGTACAAATTAGTGATTTGACAAGTTTATTCATTATGCTCTGTTCACCACAAGTCTAGCTACCATCTGACTTATTACATCACTATTACAATATGATTGGCCATATTCCTTATGCTCTGCTTTTTATTCCTGTGACTTAATCATTCCATAACCGGAGGCCTGTATCTCCCTCTCCCCTTTCTCCTATTTGCCCAACCCCTTATACCCCTCCCTTCTGCAGCCATCAATTTGTTCTCTGTGTTTATAGTTCTAATTCTGCTGTTTCTTTATTCATTTTTTTAAGATTCCATTTATGAGTGGAGTCATATGGTGTTTGTCTTTCTCCATCTGACTTATTTTACTTAGCATAGTATTGTCTAGGTCCATCCATGTTTTCTCAAATGGCGCAGTAATATCCTTTTTTATGGCTGTCTAATATTGCATTGTGTGTGAGTTTGTGTGTGTGTGTATACCACATCTTCCTTATCCATTTCTGTATTGATGGACCTTTAGGTTGCTGTCATATCTTGGCTATTGTAAATAATGCTGCAATAAACATAGGGGTGCATATATCTTTCTGAGTTAGTGTTTTCATTATCCTTCGGTAAATACTCAATAGTGGAATTATTGGATCATATGGCATTTCTATTTTTAATTTTTTGAGGAACTTCTATACTATTTCCCACTGTGCTGTACCAATTTACATTGCCACCAACAGTGCATGAGGGTTCATTTTTCTTCACATCCTCACCAATACTTGTTATTTCTTGTCTTCTTGATTTTGGTGAACTTAAGAAGTGTGAGGTTATATTTCATTGTGGTTTTGATTTGCATTTCCCTAATGATTAGTGATGTTGAGCATCTTTTCATGTGTCTGTTGGCCATTGTATGTCTTCTTTGGAAAAAATGTCTATTCAGGTCCTCTGCCCAGTTGTTAATTGGATTGTTTGGGGGGTTTTTTGGTGTTGAGTTATGTATGTTCTTTATATATTTTGGATATATATTTTTAAAGATTTTATTTATTTATTGAGAGAGAGAGCGAGCGAGCAAGCATGAGTGGGGGGAGGGGCAGAGGGACAGGGAGAGGGAGAGACAGAATCTCAAGCAGACTCCCTGCTGAGCACAGAGCACTTGTGGGGCTCAATCTCAGGACTATGAGATCACAACCTGAGTTGAAATCAAGAGTCGGACACTTAACCAACTGAGCCACCCGGGTACCTCTATTTTGGATAGTAACCCCTTATCAAATATATCATTTACAAATATCTTCTCCCCTTCAGTAGATTGTCTTTTTGTTTTCTTGATGGTTTCCTTTGCTGTGAAGATGCTTTTTATTTTGATGTGATGTGGTCCCAATAGTTTATTTTTGCTTTTTCTCCCCCTTGCCTTAGTTGTTGTATCTAGAAAAATATTGCCATGGCTAATGTCAGAGAAAATACTGCCTGTGTCATCTTCTAGGATTTTTATGATTTCTGGTTTCACATTTAGGCCCTTAATCCATTTGAGTTTATTTTTGTGTATGGTGTTAGAAAGTAGTCTACTTTCATTTGTTTACATGTACCTGTCCAGTTTTCTCAGCATCATTTATTGAAAAGACTGTCTTTCCCCCATTGTATATTTTTGCCTCTTTTGTTATAATTTAATTGACCACATAAATGTGGGTTTGTTTCTGGGGTCTCTGTGATGATCTGTATGTCTTTTTTTGTGCTAGACCATACTGATTTGATTACTACAGCTTTGTTACAGTATATCTTGAAATCTGGAATTGTGATACCACCAGCTTTGTTCTTCTTTCTCAGGATTGCTTTGGCTATTCAGAGTTTTCTGTGGGTCCATACAAATTTTAGTATTATTTGTTCTATCTCTGTGAAAAATGCTATTGGTATTTTGATAGGGATTGCATTGAATCTATAGATTGCTTTAGATAATATGGACATTTTGACAATATTATTTCTTCTGATCCATGAGCATGGACTGTCTTTCCATTTGTTTGTGTCCTCTTCAATTTCTTTCATCAGTGTTTTGTGGTTTTCAGAGTAGAAGTTTTTCACCTCTTTGGTTAAGTTTACTCCTAGGTATTTTATTCTTTTTGGTACAGTTGTAAATGGTACTATTTTCTTAAATTTATCTTTCTGTGACTTCATTGTCAGTATAAAGAAACGCTACTGATTTCTGGGTATTAATTTTCTGTCCTGCCACTTTACTGAATTCATTTATTACTTCTAGTAGTTTTTTGGTAGAATCTTTAAAATTTTCTGTGTATAGTATCACATTGTTTGCAAATAGTGACAGTTTAATTTCTTCTTTATCAATATGGATGTCTCTTATTTCTTTTTCTTGTCTGATTGCTGTGACTAGGACTTCCAATACTATGTTGAATAAAAGTGGTGAAAGTGGACATCCTTGTGTTGTTCCTGGCCTTAGAGGGAAAGCTCTCATTTTTTTCACCATTGAGTATGGTGTTAGCTGTGGGTTTTTCATATATGGCTTTGATTATGTTGAAGTATGCTCTCTCTAGCCCCATTTTTATTGAGAGTTTTTATCATGAATGGATGTTGAATCTTGTCAAATACTCTATCTGCTTTGATTGGGATAATCATATGATTTTGATACTTCGTTTTGTTGTTATGGTGTATGACATTGATTGATTTGTGCATCTTGAACCACCCTTGCATACCAGGAATAAATCCCACCTGATCATGGTGAACAATCTTTTTAATATACTGTTGTATGTGGTTTGCTAATATTTTGTTGAGGATTTTTGCATCTATATTCATCAGGGATATTGGCCTGTAGTTCTCTTTTTTTGTGGTGTCTTTGACTAATTTTGGTATCAAGGTAATGTTGGGCTCATAGGATATATTTGGAGGCTTTTCTTCCTCTTCTATTTTTTGGAATCGTTTGAGGATAGTAGGTATTAACTCTTCTTTAGATGTCTGGTAGGATTCACTTGTGAAACCATCTGATCTAGGATTTTTATTTTTTGGTAGTTTTTGCTTATTAATTCAGTTTTGTTACTTGTAATCCGTCTATTCAGATTTTCTGTATCTTTCTGGTGCAGTTTTGGAAGATTGTATGTTTCTAGGAGTTTATTCATTTCTTCTAGATTGTTAAGTTTGTTGGCATGTAATTTTTCATAGTATTGTCTTATAATTCTTTGTATTTCTGTGGTGTCAGTTGTTATTTATCTTCTCTTGTTTCTGATTTTATTTGGGTCCTTTCTCTTTTTCTTGATGAGTCTGGCTGTTTATCAATTTTGTTTATATTCTCAAAGAATCAGCTCTTGGTTTCACTGATTTTTCTTCTTTCTTTCTTTCTTTCTTTCTTTCTTTCTTTCTTTCTTTCTTTCTTTCTTTCTTTCTTTCTTTTTCATCTTTATGTTACTTATTTCTGCTCTGATCTTTATTAGTTCCTTTTTTCTACACCCCTTGGGCTTTATGTTCTTCTTTTTCTAGTTCCTTTAGGTCTAAGGTTAGACTGAGTGCAGTCTAACCTTAGTATTATTTGTTCTATCTCTGTGAAAAATGCTATTGGTAGATAGCATTTATCTATCTATAGATAGATAAATTTAAGAAAATAGTACCATTTACAACTGTGAGTCCTTGTTTCTCGAGGCAGGCCTGTATTGCTGTATACTTCTCTCTTAGAACTGCTTTCACTGTGTCCCAGAGATTTTGGATCATTGTGTTTTCATTTTTATTTGTCTCCATTTATTTTTTGAGTTCTTCTCTGATTGCTTCATTAACCCATTGGTTAGTATCATGTTGTTTAGTCTCCACGTGTTTGTGTTTTTTCCAGTTTTTTTCTTGTGATTTATTTCTAATTTCATATCATTGTGATCAAAAAAGATGCATGGTATGATTTTAACTTTTTAAAATTTATTGAGACTTGTTTTATGGCTTAATATGTGATCTGTTGTGGAGAATGTTCTATGTATGCTTGAGAAGAATATGTATTCCGTCATTTTGGATGGAATGTTTTGTATATACTATTATGCTTAGCTGGTGCAATGTGTCATTCAAAGATACTGTTTCCTTATTGATTTTCTGTCTGGATGATCTATCCACTGATATAAGTGGAATGTTAAAGTCCCCTACTATTTATTATTGTATTACCATCAATTTCTTTCTTTATGCTCGTTAATATTTGCTTTATGTATTTAGATGCTCCAGTGTTGGCTGAATATAACAATTGTTATATCCTCTTGTTGGATTGATCTCTTTATCATTATGTAATGCCCTTCTTTATCTCTTGTTACAGTCTTAGTTTTAAAGTCTATTTTTCTGATATAAGTTTTTTTCCCCTGGTTTTTTTTTTTTTTTTTTAACTTTTATTTGTATGGTGAATGTTTTTCCACCCCTTCATTTTCAGTCTTTGTGCATCTTTAGGTGTGAGGTCCTCTTTTTCTACTGTTGCACTACCATCTACTCCTACATTGAATTTGTCATTCTATATTTCATTTGTTTCATTATCTCTTTCCCCATTCTGCTTTTAGGCTTGGTGAGGACTATCTAGTTTTTTGTTTTTGTTTTGTTTTTTTTTTCCATTTTATCTTCAGTGCTGCACTGCCTGTGACACATAGAAGGTGTTCAGTAAATATGGGGTTAATGGAGAATGGATGCCAAAACTACTGGATGGATACCAACACTTTAAGACCCTCCATGAATTCCTTTTTGTCGCAAGACACTCAAATATTTGTTGTATGCATGAAAAATGAAATCAATGAATAAAAATATCACTTTGATTCTTTGCATTCTGTTTATTTCCCTGATTGTCGAAATGCTCATCAATAATCCTTATTATTGATCTGTGGCCTCCCATTGGTCATATACATATGTGGAGCAGGTAATGGCTTACACAGTGTAACCTTGTAGTTTTTGAGGCATCTCTCACTGTGAATACTCCCTAACTTCAGCCCTGGAAGTAATGATATGAGCAGCACTGATTTTGGTCAACTTTCAACACATGATCAGCTACAGAAGGCTAAAACAGTGGTGACCTAAGTGGCGGGCAGCAAGACTAGTGACTTTAGGGGAGGCCAATAGTTTCTACAGCTAAAGAAGAAGCTTGGCTCCAGTAACAGTGCCATTTCCTTCACTTAACGTTTAGCACAGCAAAAGCCTCAGAAGTGAGTGGATACTGAGAAAACTTTTCAAAATTAAATTCGAGACACACATGGTATCTTCTAGAAACGGGTACATAGTTTTGGAGAACTTGAAGTCCCTCAACTCAGACTAGATGGGCATATTTGGTTCCTGACTTAGCCACTAAGTATTTGTCAGAGAAATATTATTTCTTGAAAGTTTTATTCCCAGGTTGCTGTGACCTAGAGAAACATGGGTTATATCATCTTACATATAGTGCTGTTGGACTCCTCCCCAAATCACCAGTCGAACTATTAATAAAGCAAAGCTAAATTTGTTAGAACTCACTGCAGCAAGGTAGTCCACCATATCCCCAGTCCTAACAGTGTCTCAGAAGGACAAAGTCAGAAGTGGTATAATTTTAGGGCTTTTATGTCAGAGCTCAAATGATTTGAGGTAGGTCTTTCAAGATGATGAATTGATTTGAATTGAGCAAGTTTGTGATATTATAGTTTGTGATTAATGGACCTTGTGATTGAGGGTCTTAAAATAAGCCCTGTTAAATAAACTTGGTATGATAAGCAAGTGTTTGCCAAGGTGAGGAGATTCTTGTCTCTGACAATTGATCTGTGGGAATTTCCTGAAGCAAACAGCAAAGATTTTTTCTTCTTTTTCCCCCCTTATTGGTTTACAGCTTTATCTTTCCCAGGCAAAGTTTCCTGGAACAAACAACTAGTTTATGTTGACATAGCTAGTCTATATTCTTAATTAAGCCATGTTAACCGCCAGATGGTCTCAGCCCTCGTATCTTTTAATTGTTTTCATTCTTGAATACCTTGAGATGTTTATGTGTCTCAGTGGTTTTCACGAATAGGTTTTGAAAAAGAGAAAGGACAAAGGTATAAAGCCTGAAAAGGGAGAAGAAGCACTGAATGAGGGAACTATGGGCAGTATTGAGAAAATGAGAGTGACAATATATTTTTTTACAATTTTGTTTGAAGTAAGGCTCCTGCTTTAGCCTAAAAAACAATAAAACACAGATTTCATCTTCCCTTCTAGAGAGATATTGCCTATAAAAACCTACCACTACTTTAAAAAAATAATTTTATTTTATTTTTTCATCATGATAAGTGTACTCTTTAATATCCATCTCTATTTTCCCCATCCACCCCACCCCCCCCAGCTCCACTCTGGTAACCATCTGTTTGTTCCCTATAAAGTTTGTTTCTTGGTTTCCCTCTCTCTCTCTTTTTCCTTTGCTCATTTGTTTTATTTCTTAAATTCCACATATGAATGAGATCATATGGTATTTGTCTTTCATGGACTGATTTATTTCACTTAGTATTATCCTCTCTAGCTCTATCCATATTGTTGCAAATGGCAAGATTTCATTTTTTTTTATGGCTGAATAATATACCATTATATGTGTATATGGTATATATACACACCACATCTTTGGTATCTGTTTATCCATTGATGGACACTTGGGCTGCTTTCATATCTTGGCTATTGTGAATAATTCTGTAATAAATACAGGGGTGCATGCATCCCTTTGAATTAGTGTTTTTATATTTTTTGGGTAAATACCAGTAGTGCAATTCCTGGATTGTAGGGTAGTTCCATTTTTAATTTTTTAGGAGCTTCCATACTGTTTTCCACAATGGCTATACCAGTTTGCATTCCCACCAACAGTCCATGAGGATTCCTTTTTCTCCACATTCTGGTCAACACTTGTTGTTTCTTATGTTTTTGATTTTAGCCATTCTGACAGGTATGAGGTGATATATCATTGAGGTTTTGATTTGCATTTCCCTGATGATGAGTAATGTTGAGCATCTTTTCATGTGTCTGTTGACCGTCTGTATGTCTTCTTTGGAGAAATGTCTGTTCATATCTTCTGCCTATTTTTTAATTGGATTATTTGGGTTTTGGGGTATTGAGTTGTATCAATTCTTTATATATTTTGAATAGTAATCCTTTATCAGCTATCTTGTTTGCAAATATCTCTCCCATTTGGTAGGTTGTCTTTTAGTTTTGTTGATGGTTTCCTTTGCTGTGCAGAAGCTTTTTATTTTGATGATGTCCCAACAGTTTATTTTTGCTTTTGTTTTCCTTGTCTTGGGAGACATATCTAGAAAAATATTGCTATGGCTGATGTCAGAGATTACCGCCTGTCCTCTCTCCAAGGACTTTTATGGTTTCAGGTGTCATATTTAAGTCTTTAATCCCTTTTGATTTTATTTTTGTATATGGTGAAAGAGAATGCTTCAGTTTCATGGGTTGTGCATGTGGCTATCCAATTTTCCCAACACCATTTGTGGAAGAGATTCTAATTTTTCCCATTGTATATTCATTCCTTTTTGTTGAAGATTAATTGTAAGTTTATTTCTGGGTTTTCTATTGATCCATGCGTCTATTTTTATGCCAGCACTATACTGTTTTAATTACTACCACTGTGTAACATAACTTGAAATCTGGAATTGTGACACCTCCAGTTTCATTTTTCTTCTTCAAGATTGCTTTGGCTATTTGGGGTCTTTTTTGTTTCCATACAAATTTTAAGATTATTTGTTCTAGTTCTGTGAAAAATGCTGTTGGTATTTTGATAGGGATTGCATTTAATGTGTAGATTTCTTTGGGTAGTATAGACATTTTAACAATATTTGTTTTTCCAACCCATGAATGTGGAATACCTTTCCATTTCTTTGCATTGTCTTGAATTTCTTTCATCAGTTTTATAGTTTTTAGAGTACAGGTCTTTCACCTCTTTGGTTACATTTATTCCTAGATATTTATTGTTTTTGGTGGAATTGTAAATGGGATTGTTTTCTTAATTTCACTTTCTGCTGCTTCATTATTAGTGTATAGGAATGCAACAGATTTCTGTACATTGATTTTGTATCTTGTGACTTTACTGAATTCATTTATAAGTTCCAGTTTTTCTTTCTTTCTTTCTTTCTTTCTTTTCTTTCTTTCTTTCTTTCTTTCTTTCTTTCTTTTTTGTAAAGTCTTTAGGGTTTAAAAGCTCTCAGTTTTTCACCATTGAGTATGATGTTGGTTGTGAGTTTTTCCTATAAGGCCTTTATTATATTGAGATTATGTTCCCAACTACTGCTTTCAAGTAATTGAGATTGAAGTCTCCTGCCTCACTTCAGATGGATACAACCCATGGAAATAAACATTCCATGCATGATAGTGGTCTTTGTGATACTTTCTCACCTACTTGTCTTTTACAATGTGGACATTTGAGTGTTGTGTTGCTGAATGAAGGAGTTAGCATGGAGAAATGATAATGTACTACTATGGTAAAAATAAAGATTTGTGTTCTGGTATTAAAATACTTGTGAATATTTGACTGTTCTATGCTCAATGCTCTGAAACTATGCCTCTCATTAATAGTTTAGGTTGATACTGTCTTGTCTACTTATTTAACATGGCTTAATGTATGGTGACAGTGGATATTTGCAAGGCTGTAGATTGTGGCAATTACTAATAGCTGAAGCTCTGGAGAGAGATGGAATTGGATATGAATCCTGACCCTAAAACTTTTTCATTTTGTGATCTTAGGTTAGTTGCTACTTTATTGCAACCTTAGTTTTTTTCATATATAAAATGGATGTAATTAATAGCTACCTGTGAAGATTGTGGTAAATGACAGTAACAGCTATGTAAAACTTTCAGGCTAGTTCATAGTGTGAACTCAATAAATGTTAGTCATTGTCATTATTATTAAGTGTAAGGTATGATTTTGGGCTCATTTGAAGATGAAAGGCCTAGAAACATACAGAGAACAGTAGAGTCGGGTCAGATGTCCTAATCTAGCATCTTTGCTTTACAGGAGAGGAAGCTCAAGACGAAAGGGAGAAAATGATACCCAGGATGAAATAACTAGTTAGCGGAAAGGGAGGCATCACATTTCCATCACAGGCCAGTGTTTGTCTACACAGGACAGCTGTAGGAAATATGCCACTGGGGTTCTGTTTGATAACCACTTGTATAGAGCCTTTTGTTCACTATACATGGTTAGAATTCTGTCTTATTGGCAGATTTTCTGTGGAGGAGGGAAAGTGGTCAGAGAGAATTTGACTCTTGGAGCCCAGATCCTGTAGTATGTTGGACACAGTTTCATTGCTTGGCAATGACTGATATCTTTAGAGTGTGAAGTAAATATTTAAGATTTAAATAAGCCCTGTGTGAAGGCTAAGCTCCTCATTTGTTGACATGTTCTTCTCGTACTCAGCAACTATTCCAGCAGCTTCTCTTGCCAATGAAATACCAAATATTTTTGAAAGAAAAAACAGCTGCAGATACTAAGAACCTGGCTTTTTAAGAGGATTCCAAAATAAATGGTTGAAAAACCTCAAAAGTGATTTTATTGTGATATAAAACAAACCTTTAAGAAATTATATCTTCTTGTCTTAAATTAATAAACTATTATTGACCACTTACTTTGTATAAGGCACTGTAGGTGGTTTAAACACATGTTATTTTTGCCTTTGAGGTGCTAACAATTTAGTAGGAAAGATGAAATGTAAACAAATCCATCCAACGTTCCATAATGAAATGCAACTTAAATAACATTTGAGTATGAAAACCAGAGGCATTAGTAAGCAGAGCCTGATGAATTGTCAAATGAATGGTGCAGTAGACATTTGCCTATTATGCATTCCCCCTTCTTTCAGGACAGTGCTTGATTCTGGTTTTGGAATTATCATTTCCTTGCAGTTTTGGGGGGGTATAAATCAAGGGGCTGTGCATTTCTTTAGCCAGGGAGTGATCTTGGGAACCAGGGCATGCCCACTGGCCTGTCTTCCAGAGTGTGACTCAAGAATTGAAATTGCTGATGAAGTTGTTGACCCCTTTGGCTGAGTTGGTTGCTTTGTTTGACTTTGCTGGGTCATGAATCTCTAGACTTCTAGTCAATTCCTATGCTGTCAGCTTGGAATAAACTCCTTTTCTTCATGATTTTATTAGACTTGGTATATCTGATAATGGCAGATAGAAGGAAAGGAGAGGGTACTTTGAACGTGGGTGTCAGGGAAGAGATGACATGACATTGAGGTGGGACTTGGAGAGAGGATGGGGGTAAATTGAGTGAAAAGACTTTCAATTTGTTGACATTGATTAATGTTAATTCTAGATTACTATTAGAACCATTTCTTAGTTTGTAAACTAATAAGAAAGCTTGTTCACAAATCCTGAGGATTTAGTGCTTTGCCAAATACAAACCCAGGGCAGTAGAGTTGGAAAGTATTTCAGGTTCTTAGTTAGGTTAAAAAATAGAATAGGCTGTGAAAAGACAGGGCTATAGATGCAACTGCAGCTGAGATGAGGCTTAGGTACACCCTGAAAGTAGCTGTGGTGGTCTCTTCCCACTGTTTGAAGTCTTTTTTTATCTTAGCTCTGTGATAATCCATGTTTAATTGTAGGATAAACTCAATATTTAGTCTATCAGAACTCAGTAAAATCTAACCTACACTTTTGTCACTCAACAAGATAGAGTATTTGGAAATCATATTATCCCCATTCAGCAGTTCTTGTTAATATTTAAAACCACATATGGTGCTTGTAAAGAGCTCCCAGACACTAGTGAATATAATTCCCCAAATTCACCTTGCATGAGAAACAGTTGTATTCCTTGATTAAATGATATGTGTTAAATTCTGTCTGGAGATACACATCCACTTCCTAAGCCAGTAAGAGATAAATACCAATATTCTGGGCTAGCATTTGGTCCAATCTGCACTCTAAAGAACGAATTTTACTATTGGCAAAAGGGAAATGTGCTGAAGAACTGGGAAAAGGAAAATGGGGAGATTAGCAAGGTCCATCCTCCCCCTTTTCTTTCTGTTTTATTTTTCTAAACCGTGTTCTCCTTAAATTCCAGAAGAGGAAAATATTTTTTTCTTAATGTGATTTTTGAGGGGAAATAAGTGCCTTTCTGCTTTTGCTTGTGGCATTAAAACATTCCTTACCTTGATTTTTATAACAAACTGGTAATGCTCACATTTGAGTTTCTGGCAAGCCTTAAAACATAACACTATACTTGTTTTGCATTTATTCCTCACTGGCTGGAAAATTTTTAAAACATGAGGTAAATCAAGTGGGAAGATTAAAATCAGATGGTTTTGCATAGACTGTCAGTAATGAGGATAAAACTGGCATTTTTCCATCTGCTTATTTGATTATACATTTTGTACTTATTTTTAAGACCAAACTGGAAGAGTTGGAAAGCGCTGTGGAAGTCCAAAATGGAAAGCATTTTTTAGTCATTCTTGTAACGAATTGTGAATTTTTAAAATGCTTATGTCCAGACTATGCTGGGACATGATCAAGGAGGTTTTTCTTTCCTCAAAGAGTTTATCCAAAAATATATTTGTGGCAGAGACTTCTCATTTAACCTATCTAAGGGAGATCTTTGGGAATTTTATCCTTGTCTGCTTGTGTTGCTATGGGAATGTCCATATTTGTATCTTCAGAGAGATATAGAATTGTGGAGAAGAGAGAACATGGGCCTTATAGGGAAGAAATAATGTATCTAGCTCTGATTCTCCAAGCCTAATTTTTATTTTTCAAATGACATTGAAGTACTTTTATTTCTGAAGGGTTACTAGGACCATTAGAAGTGATGAGTGTATCAGAAGATGTTTAGTAAATGATAGTAATTTTTATATTGATGTGATTGTGAAAGGACATCTTAACACGTAAATATTTCCTGCCTGACTCCCTGCTTGCATTTCTCTTAGAGAGCTTTCTGTTAGCTCTGTCTCTGCATCTCTTTGTGATATAAAATTAGAAAAATATAGTAGGAAAGGAGGTGAACTAAAGTGGAAGAAAAGAAAAAAAGGTTGAAAGAGAGTGTTTGCCATTTCATTTCAAAGAGCTGAGGAAGTTTGGGGGTGCAGATGGCTACTTGGGTGGGTATCTGGAAGAGGCTGGTGGTTTATTGAGGTGAGGCCCTCAAGCAGCGTTTTCCAATAGGACTTTCTGCGATTATGGGATTGTTCTGTTTCTGAAATGTTTGGGACTATTGAATATTTGAATATGGCTAGTGTGACTGCAGAATGCTAAATTTCACTGCATTTTAATTAATTTAAATTTAAAATAGCTAGATATGGCTAGTAGCTACTTTATTGGACAGCACTGTTACCAAGAATCTAGGGTATATGAGAATCTGAGGGAAGGAAGAATAGAAGAGGAAGTTTTAACAGGTATTGTCATGGATTGTGAATTAGATCCTCCCTGATATTTCTTGAGAGTTGCAACTAAAAAAATTGAAATTCATTTGAAATTAGTTTTGAGAGCTGGATTTTATACATATATATAAAAATATATATGTGTATATATATATATATACAGTTCACAGCTAAGGACTCAAAGCTGACAGGACACAAGGGGCCCTGATTAATATGGTTACATCGATAATAAAAATTTACTTTCATTAGCATGATGATAATTGAGGAATTTTATGAACATAACACTCATAAGGGAAGAGGTAATTTATAACATTTTAAACATGCAGCCATACCCACACTCCTCATCTAGAACTCGATGTATAAATAAGTCTAAATATTTTATTTAGAAAATTAGAACTCATTCTCTGTAGGTTTTATATTGTGTAGCAGGATTCATTTTCTCAAACAATGATGGCAGCCACCACCAACAGGACCCATTTTTTTCTCTAGCAGTCAAACAGATGGGTCTTAAAGGCTCAAGAACCTTCAGAAATGAATAAAAAATGTTGCGTGTGTATATTTTTTTTTTTTCTGGGAAGAATCTACATTCATTAGAGATTTTGTATTGGATATTTATCCTTTAAATTTTGCTTTATCTGTCTTGGAACTCATAGCCTTGCTTACCTCCCATTACTGAACCCAAAAATATCAGACAAATGCTTTCCCACCCTCCCCTGCAGCTGGGGTGTGAACACTTTGTCCCTTTCCCACTGTTTCTGAATTGGAATTGGAACTAGAGACACAGCATGGGGGGCAGGTGGGGAACTCTGATGGTTGTGGCTGTAACAAGAGTGAGTCCTGAGGCCATGGAAGGTGTCAGAGAGGGCAGCAGTGCTGTCCTCACTGATCCCAATTCTGCAGAAAGATTTGGACTTAGTTGCTGCTTGCCTACCCCCAAAGCTAATTCTTCCACCATGACCAGCAATTCTGGAAACCACCAATATCCCTTCAGTGAGTCAATATTCCTCTTAAACTTGGCAGAATTGGCTTTTATTGCTTACAGATAGAACCCTGACTGATATACTCAAAGGGGTCTGTAACCGCCAAATGGTTAAGGACTATCCTATAAAATGTCATTTATTATGACAATGAGACCATCACAAATGGTGTAATTAAGACAGAAACACAAAAATCCAGAGCTGCAGAAAAGCGTGTATGCTTCAAGTGACAACTAGTTTTTGGTCAGTAGTATAAGCTGCACTAAAATGTAGACAGAAAGAGAGAGCGGTGGTAAGGCTTACTTATGCATCCTTCCTTGGTTTGTAAAAGAGAATATCAGGATTCTGAGTTATCTCCATTATAGTGAGCACCTTAATAATGAAAGAACCTATTCCATCTAAAGGCTCATGATGCCAGGAGTCTGACACTTTCCTCTGCCCAAACACTTGAATCCAATCACACCCAGTATTCTCCATCTTTCACCCTGTCCCCCAAATTTGATATCAGTGATATTTCTAGTCAATACTATGACACCCTGTCTAAAAATTCCAAGTGTTCAAACACATATTAACCTCAGTCTCCAGTTTGACCATGCCTCTAGATTTGTAGAAATTAGCATAAATATATAGTTAGAGGATTCATCCTTGGAAATTGATATGTAATAAGTAGGTTATGAAAGTGCAATTTCCCCCTGCATATTTTAATGGGAGTTTCAGTTAAAAAAGCAGATGGGGCTAGAATTTTAATGATATTAAATAGTTTCATCTTGGGGCTAGAAGTCTCAGATATAATCTCTTTTTCACAAATAGAATAATGGTGTTTTATTAAAGGAAATATGTTCTTCCATCATTTGCTCTGTATTTATGCAACATTAGCATCACTGAATAGTTGACATATATATCAAGGAAGGAATAATGAGCGTTCCTTTCTTGTCACACAATGAAAGTTCTAATTTGCCACATACTTCTTATTTAATTATGAATAAATTCAGAGGTGTGTATTGTATTTATAATTGACCCATTCTGTACACATGTCCTCAAACACATTAGAAACTAAACTCTCCAATATTCCCATTCTTTCCCAAAATGGGAAAGAAAAACATCAGGAAATTTGGAAAATAATTTTTTCTTTAAACATTTATAATGAAAATTTTCAAATATACAAAAAAGTAAAGCCAGTAGTCTTGTGAACCCCATACTGATTACACAGATTTAGTGTCTGTCAGCATTCAGCTATATTTATTTCATCTCTTTTTTTCATTCCTGCCACTTCACCCCACCTTTTCTTCTCTTTGGCTGCGCTAGTTTAAAATAAATATGAACCATCATGTCATTTCATTCTTAAATACTTTAACACGAATTTCCAAAAAATAAGGATATTTCCTAAAATTGCCGCAACGGCAATATTACACTTAATAAAATTAATAAATAATTCTCCAATACTATTTAATACCCATTCTACATTCAAATTTCATTGATTTTTCTTAAAGATGTCTTTTATAGTTAATTTAAATTAGGATCTATGGGCGCCTGGGTGGCTCAGTCGGTTAGGGGGTTAAGTGTCTGACTCTTATTTCAACTCAGGTCATGATCTCAGGGTTCTGGGATCCAGCTAGCCTTCCCCGCTCTGGGGCTCTGTGCTCAGTACAGAGTCTGCTTGTCCCTCTCCCTCCCTCTCTACCTCTTTGTGCTTGCTCTCTCTCTCAAATAAATAAATAAATAAATAAATCTTCTAAAAAATAAATTAGGATAAATTAGGATCCAAAGAAAAATAGTTCACACATTGTTTATTGTTGTTATTTATCTTAAGTCCACCGCCCACCTTTCTCCCCACCACCTTATTTTTTCAAGCCTTGGCGTATTAAAAAAATCAGGTCCATTGATCTATACAGGGTCCTACTTCCTGGATTTGACTATTGCTTCTTTGTGGTGGAGTTTAACTTGCTTCTCTTATTGTGTAGACTTAGAGTTAGATCTAAAGTCAGATTCCAATTTTTTTGGACAAAAATAATTCATAAATGGCATGTGTACTTCATTTTGTCCAATTGAGGCAGATAATGTCCCGCTTTTTGATACTAAGATTTATTCATGAGTTCAAGAGATAATACTCTGATCCTTCCACTCTAAATTATTCTTTGGTGCCTAATAATTTTGGCATCTATTGATACTGTTGTCTGAATCAGATTTTTAGTTAGGGGTTATAAATTGTTGATTTTCCAACTCTCTTGTTTCTTTTGCCTTTGCTAGTTTTGGGATTCTTTACAGAGGACTTCCCTCATCCATTAATTCTATGTGGTTGTTCTGCTAATTCATTCCAAAAGGGCAGGATAGGTACCTAATTCTTTTTTTAAAGTTTATTTTAATTCCAGTATAATTAACGTACAATGTTATATTAGTTTCAGGTTATAGTGATTCAACAATTCTATACATTACTCAGTGCTCATCACGATAAGTGCACTCCCAATTCCTTTCACCTATTTCATTCATTTCCACTACCTGCCCCCCAACCATCAGTTTGTTCTCTATAGTTAAGAACCATCTGTTTTTTGGTTTGTCTCTTTTTTCATTTGTTCATTTGTTTGTTCCTTTGTCTTTCTCTGACTGACCTATTTCACTATTTCAACCCTCTAGAGCCATCCATGTTTGTTGCAAATGGCAAGATTTCATTCTTTTTTATGACTGAATAATATTCCATTATATGTATATGTGTGTGTGTGTGTGTGTATACATATGCCACTTTATCCATTCATATCAGTGGACACTTGGGCTGCTTCCACAATTTGACTATTCTGAATAATGCTACAGTAAACATTGGGGTGCATATCTTTTCAAATTAGTGTTTTCATATTCTTTGGGTAAATACCCAGTAGTGTGATTACTGGATCATATGGTAATTCTATTTTTAATTTTTTGAGGAAATTCCACATTGTTTTCTACAATGGCTGCACCAGTTTACATTCCCATCAACAGTGCATGAAGTTTCCTTTTTCTCCACATCCTCACCAGCACTTGTTATTTCTTGTGTTTTTATTTTAGCCATTCTGACAGGGGTGAGGTGATATCTCATTTTTGATTTGATTTGCATTTCCCTGATGATGAATGATGTTGAACATCTTTTCATATGTCTGTTGGCCATCTGGCTGTCTTCTTTGGAGAAATGTCTGTTCATGTCTTCTGCCCATTTTTTAATTGAATTATTATTATTATTATTTCTTGATGTTGAGTTTTTTAAGTTCTTTATATATTTTGGATACTAGCCCCTTATTGGATATACTGTTTGCAAATATCTTCTCCCATTCTGTAGGTTGCCTTTTAGTTTTGTTGATTGTTTCCTTTGCTGTGTAGAAGTTTTTTATTTTGATGTAGTCCCAATAGTTTATTTTTGCTTTTGTTTCCCTTGCCTCAGGAGGCACATCTAGAAAAGTATTGCTATGGCTGATGTCAGAGAAATTACTGCCTGTGGTCTTTTCTAGGATTTTTAATTTTTCTCTTTAATGATCAATTTTCAGAAGAAAGAACTGGAGTCAGAGTTGATTTGGGGTGGTACATCACCATTCTCCCTTCAGGATTGAGACATTCATTACCTGAGCTGTGGAGAAAGTTGGCTGCTGCCAGCTCACAGCTGAACCCTCCCTAGGAATATCCTCAACAGAAATAGCTATTTTACTCAAGGTTATGTACCACCCTTCTCCCTGAGGACACCCAGACCCAGTGACTGGTCACTAGGATTGGTGTGTGTGTGTGTGTGTGTGTGTGTGTGTGTGTGTGTGTGTATGGATAAATCTTGACCTGCTCTCCTTAAATTGTGACAAATCTGAAAAGCCATCCCAACTCCTACACACACAATACTTAAATATAAGAATAAACTAAACCCTTTTTATGTTGAAGAAAAGTTATGGTGATTCCAACAAATGTCTTATTTGGAATTTCTTACAGTGCCAACCACACAATGGCATGTGTACTTATAATGCATTATATTCTCCTGTATTGATTAGGTAATAGCAAGCATGTGAGCAAAATCATAATTAAACTAGAAGGAAATTGATCTGCAGTACATAATTGATAAGATGAAGTAGTAAGAAAATAACCTCACATACAAAAAATATATATAATGTTGCGTTTGCAAAATAATCGTTGTTTTTCAACGTGAAGTTTATTTGTGTTTCATTATCATATGCTCTAACATGGACATTTTTACTCTATTTGTTCACAGTATAGTATCCCCTTGGTAATTGTATGATGTTCTATTAAATGGAGTTCTCTATCGTCTAGCATTTCTACGTCTTTAATAATAAATGTAAAATTCATGTTAGGAAAGATGTGAATCTGAATCTTCATAGAAAAATTAGCATTATTGCCATGTCGTTTTAATTCCAAAAGCCCTCTACTTCTTGGTCCTTCCATGATCTTTGGCAATAATACATGTCAATTGTTTTTGAACTGCTTCACGGCAGCCACCCCCACACCTGCTGATATCCACGATGGTGAAAGGTGGTGACAGAAACAAGTAAGAGGCAAAGTAGGTAGAACTGCTGCTTCAATCAGAGTAATTCCACTTTTGCTTGTCTTTTATACTGGCATTCCTTGCAAGCTTTCATTTGCAAAAGATGTTCCTATGCTAGTATCATTTTGAAAACCACCAATAACGAGTAGAGGTGCTACAGGAAATATTGAAATGAATAAATTATACCACTGAGTGACTCAAAAGTAGTCACTAATTATTTTTAAAGAATTTATTTATTTATTTATTTGGGGGTGGGGAGAGATCACTCACTCGTGCACAAGTCGGAGAGGAGCAGAGGGACAAGCAGTGTTCTGGGCTCTACTCAGGCCTTGAACCCAGGATCCCAGGATCATGACCTGAGCTGAAGTCAGATACTTAACCAACTGAGCCACTCAGGCACCCCTGAAAATAGTAACTATTTTAAAGAGTTTCTCTCTACTTTCCATAATGCAGAAGCGCATGTGTATCTCATATTATTTGCTTGCTGGATCTCTGTTAGATTATACATTTTCCCCTTAGAAAATTCGTAGCACTTTTTTTCTGATCAAAAAATGGCTCTAGAATGTAATGCAATCATATTCAACTCTATTTTAAATGAAAATCAGTATTTTCATAAAATATATTCAAATAAACTAAGGTATTTTAAGATATAATAAAAGTTTTATATAGCAATAAACTTATAGAATATACTAGGTTGGAAAATCATGGCAAATGTGTGCCTATTATTGCTACCTCAGATTTTCTGATTGTATGTAAAGGACCTGTTAGCTTCAATTTTCCCCTTTCCCCTTTTTTCAAACAAAACTCTCTTTTTTTCATGTATCTTTCCCATCTGAAACCCTAGGGCTGGATCTTCATTAGTCTGAGTGAGGATGAGTACATAGAATATACCCAGTGGCTTTTATTGTGTCTTATTAGGTTTGCCCAATTTGACACAATGAGCATTTTACAATCTCCAACTGCGGGGAGATGTTTTCTTCACCCCCTGGTGTAATGTGATTAAGGAAACTTCCTGTTCTAGTTCCTGCTGGCTGTAGCCACAGCCTTGAGGTGGACTGGCCTCAGAAAGTAGGGAAAAACAAGGTCAGCAGACTAACAAAATGGAAAGAGCTTGTATTCTTTTTTTATTTTTTAAAGATTCATTTATTTATGAGAGAGAGAGAGAGTACCAGTGGGGGGAAAGGGGAGAGGGAGAGGGAGAAGCAGACTCCCTGATGAGCGGTGAGCCAGAGGCGGGGCTCGATCCCAGGACCCTGGGATCATGCGGCCAGCAGAAGGCAGACGCTTAACGACTGTGCCACCCAGGCGCCCAAGAGCTTGTATTCTGGTTAACATCACCAGGCTGCTGAATCAATCCTTTATGTAATTATAAAGGATTTCCCTTTATGCAACATAAAAAAATTTTCTTATTCCTTAACCCAGTCTTAATTAGCATTTCTGTTATTTTCAGCAAAAACCCCTAAAAGCACACCCCACTCCAAACAACAACAACAATCACCCAACAGACAAAATGGCATTATGGGTATAGATAGAGAAGGTAGTCTGTTATTTATTTATTTATTTATTTATTTATTTATTTATTTATTTATTTTTCCAATTTTAGATTTGACAATAGAATTCTTTTAACCCCATTCTGTGGTTAAACTTAGTTCTGAACAAACATGTTTTCTGGGAGTTCCAGGGAGGCCATGGTTGTGGAATTTAGTGTTGACAGGGAGAAGCAGAAATTGACACAGGGCACTGAAGCCAAGGTTCTGCCAGCTTACTCTGTCATCATGCCTGGGTTTCCTTTTATCTTGACTCACCTTGATTTCCCAGGCCCTGGCATCTGGCTTGCAGCTTGCATTGGTCACTCTTGTTAAAACTGGTTCCATCAGTGAGCCTGCAACTCTATTGAATGCCAACTTTTTTTTTTTTCATGTTTTACCTTATTTTGATGAGTCAGTGGTTTTAAGAATTGGTTATCTGTGTCAGAAGGAATGCTAAAGACACTGGGGGAAATTTTAGATAATGCAGTAGGAAATAAAGCAATAGGTAAGTACATTTGCTGTAGATTAAGTAAAACCAACAGTGGGAAAAACAATAAGGATCACTGAAGGGAAGAATAAAGTAATAGAGTGTACCTGTGGAGCTGAGAAAGAATTTCTTTTCCAGACAATTTATTCTTGTTCAGGCTAGAATAGTTTAAAGATACATACAACTTTTCTTGAGAAAAATCTATTAAGAAAATGTATTGGCATGGAATTATCCTCCTGTTTCCTAGGCATATTGTTTAGCCATATCCCCAGTACTGGGGGAAAATATGATGTGCCCCCATTCCTCACCTTTTTTGCTTACTTTACATGTCCTCTATGTGTGCTCTCAACCACTCTCATGACGTCAAGGGTCTTATTAAATGGAATTCTCTATTGACTAGTATTTCAAAATCTTTAATAATAAGATGTAAAATTAATGTTAGATAGTGTGAACAAAATCATCATTAAACTAGAATTTGTGACTGCAAGTCTTAGCTTTAGCCAAGATGTTTTCCCAGCTAACGATGTTTATTCAACTGTCTGTAAGATATTGCCCCCAGAATTTCTGTAGGCAACTCACTTTTGTCATATCCCCCAAACAGAATCCATTGTTTTCTCAGAAACCAGATCCTTCATTCCTTTTCTAAGCAAACATTTACTGAATGTCTCATGTGTTCAGGCTTTGTCTTAAGAGAGCCAACCCTCCAGAAGTACAGAATAGTGAGGAAACAGATACATAAAACAAAAACTATAATGTTGTGGTTAGTGCAAGGCTTGTTATAGGAGGAGGATATGGGACATTTTGTATGACTTCTCTATGCCTTAGTTCCTTTATCTGTAAAATGGAGACAATAGGATCTCCTCATAGAATTAACGTGAGGATTAATTCAATCAGTATATATGAAGGGCACAGAATACACTAAGCATTCAATAATTATTAGCTGTTATCATTATTATTATTAGTGACATTATGCAGAAATTGAAAATGAAGCTTTAATCATTATGTTTAGTGGTGAAGTATTAGAGCTGTTCTATCATCACTAATATTTAATATTTTTCTGGAAGTCCTTGCCAGTGCAATTAAATGAGAAAAATATGAGGTATGGAGATTGAAGGAAAGAGGCAAATGACAATTATTTTCAAATGATTTGACTATTGTCTTTGTCTGCTCAGACTACCAAAACAAAATACACCACAAAATGAGTGGTCTAAATGAGAAATTTTCTCCTACTTCTAGAGCTGGAAGTCTAGGATCAGGGTGCTACCATGGTTGAGTTCTCTTCTTATAAGGGCACAATCTCATCATGAGGGCCATACCCTCATGACTTCATCTAAACCTAATTACTTCCCAAATGTCAGTCTCCAAATATCATCACATTGATGGTTAGGACTTCAGCATATATATTTTGTGGGGATATAATTCAGTTCTAACAACCATATATAGAAACCCCAATTAATTAGCTGATGAAATAATAAAAGCAATAGACAAAAACTCCTTAAAGTAGCTGATTGCTATATTAATATGTAAAAAGCAATAGTTGTACAACATAAACACAAAACATAATGGAACGATTACATTTATAGTAACAACCAGAGATATAAAATATCTATGAATAAACCTTACAGAGTTTTGTAAAATCTTTGTGAAAATGACTTTAAATTGCTTCTAAGACCCCCCAGGACAACTTGACCAAATATAATGATATATACCTTGTTCTTGGAGAGAAAGATATTATTGTAAAAATACCAATATTATATAAATTAATCTATAAGTTTAATATGAACCCAATAAAGATGAAACATATTAATCTTAGACTTTTTAAATTAAAGTTCACATGGAAAATAAACATAGAAGAATAGCCAGACAATTACAGAAAAGAATACATAACAAAACAGCACATGGTTATAGATGTTAAGTTGTGTTTATTTAATAAACATTTGGTAACATTTATTATGTGCTATACATGGTTATAAGTCCTTTATATATATTAAATATTATCCTGTAGTAATTCTTATAACAAACCTATTAAGAGGGTGTTATTATTATTGTCGTTTTACCGATAAGAAAACCAAGGCACAGAGAGATCAAATAATTTATTCAAGATGTCAGAGCTTGTAAGCAGAAGAACCAGGCTTCAAACCCAGGTATCAGGCTCCAGAATCTAATGCTCTTAACTAGTACACTATGCTGCAGTAAATAAAACAGTTGGCATAAGAATAAACATAGAGATTGATAAAATAAAACTGAATCAAAAAATAGACATGGAAATATATGAAAATGTAGTTTATAATAAAACATACATTTTAAGAAAGGGGAAATGATGGATTATTCAATAAATTGTGTTAGGAAAATTGGAAAAAATAAAGGTGGATCTTTACTAATTTTTACCACCAGATTTCATGTGGATTGAAATGTAAATGTAAAAACAAGTTGAAACCATAAAAATAAAATATAAGAAAATATATAGGAATTAAAGAAAAATAATCTTTAGGTGGTAAAACTTTCTAAACTGAACAAAATCCAGAAGCCATGAAAGAAAAATTTGATAAATTTCATTATATGAAATGAAACATTAATCTTCTGAGAGCACTTTACTTATCCAGGAAATTAATTATTGTCATGTCATACAAGCATGTTCAAATTTGTCATCTTTCTTTATGAAAATCAAAACAAGGTCAAAGGGAGTTTAATTTTCCATTTGATATTTGGAGTAATATTTCTAAGAATATGTCACTTAATGACTCAGGAAATAAGTACGCATTTAATAGTGTGGTGGGTTGGGGGAGAAAACCAAAAGTATTTTATATTTGAAGTGAAATAAGCTATGGATAAGGTATTAGATCAGTGATTCCAATTAGATTTAGAAATGAATATCTAAAATAAAGATCAGAAAGGGTGCAAGTGTGTTTTCAAGAAAACTTCCAATTCATACCAACCTGACTCAGAAAAATTCCATTTATAGTATCTTCAAAAAACTAAAGTATGAAATAAATAGAATTAAAATACTGAAATGAATACAAAATATTGAAGAAAAGTTAGAAAATAATGAAAAGGAAAAGTGTTACTTAGAATCCTACTACAACATAACCAACACCATGATTTTGGCATATTTAACTGGGTCTTCTGCTCAGGGTCTCACAAGACTGCAATGGAAGTTTCAGTCAGGGCTGCAATCTCATCTGAGTCTCAGGATCCTCTCCCAAGGTCATTTAGATTGTTGGCAGAATTCAATTATTTGCAGTAGAAAGAGTGAGGTCCCTATTTTCTGGCAGGCTATTGGCTGGGACTGTTCTCAGTTCTAGAGGCTGTCAGGTCCTAGCCATGTGGCTATCTCACATGTCAGCTTACTTCAAATCCAGCAGGAAAATCTCTCTCCAGTCTGTTACTAGTGAGTCATATAATTTGGCATAACCACAGGTAGTGGCTATCTAATCACCATTGCCATGTAGTGTAACCCGTAATCAAAGGAGGACTATTCCATCATATTCACAGGTCTTATCATGGCAGGGGATTATACAGGCTATATATGCCAGGGTATGAGGGAATTATACAGGGTATGCACATCAAGGGGTAGGGATCTTGGGAGCCATCTCAGAATTTTGCCTACCAGAGCTACTTTTAAGATTTTTTGTCTTCGGGTGCCTGGGAGGCTCTCTCGTTAAGCATCTGCCTTCGGCTCAGGTCATGATCCCAGGGTCCTGGGATCAAGCCCCACGTTGGGCTCCCTCTCGGCGGGAAGCCTGCTTCTCCCTCTCCCACTCCCCTTGCTTGTGTTCTCTCTCTCACTGTGTCTCTCTCTCTGTCAAATAAATAAATGAGATCTTAAAAAAGGAAAAAAGATTTTTTGTCTTTTTTTTCATTGATCTCATTATGATATATCTAGATGTGAATTTTTAAATTTATCCACCTTGGAGTTCATTGGTCTTTAATTTGTGGGATAAACAGTTTCATTAGTTTTGAAAAATTCTTATGAATTATCTCTAAATATAGTACCTGATCCATTCATTTTTTTTTTACTTTCCTTTTGAAATTCCAATTATTGTAGGTAATGTTTTCACTATATCCTTTATGTCTCTCAAGCCCTTTTCTATGTTTTCCATTCTTTGCTTTATCATAGGTATTTTTTTTTAGCTATCTTCCAGTTTGCTAATTGTCTTTTCAGCTAAATGTGTTGAAACCAAACACTGAGTTCTTAATTTCTGTTATAATAATTTTTGGTTATGGAGCTCCCATTTTGTTCTTTTGCACATCAGCTATTTAATTTTTTATAGTTTTTAATTCTTGCCATAGTTTTTCTTATGCCCTCGAACATAGTAAGTGCAGTTATTTTAAAGTCTATGACTGATAATTCTTATGTATGGAGCCTCTGTGGATCTCTTTCTACTGTCTGTTGTTTTTACTGTTTGTCATTCATGGTGTCTTCTCTTGTCCTGTATCTCTTCATCCATGATGTATCCCAACTGATGGTCATTTGATGTGGTATTTGAAAACTTCTTTATAGAAATAGTTTAAATCCTAGGATATTACCTTTATAGAGAAAAAAAATGTTTCATCTGATTCTTCTAGACTCAGTTCAGTAGCAATCTCAGATATTTTTCTTTTTATTTATTTATTTATTTATTTATTTGAGAGAGAGAGAATGAGAGACAGAGAGCATGAGAGGGAGGAGGGTCAGAGGGAGAAGCAGACTCCCTGCCGAGCAGGGAGCCCGATGCGGGACTTGATCCAGGGACTCCAGGATCATGACCTGAGCCGAAGGCAGTTGCTTAACCAACTGAGCCACCCAGGCGCCCCTCAGATATTTTTCAATTCAATTTCAAGGAATACATTTTCTGAGTTATCTGAATGATGCAAAGCTGAGCTGTGTTCCCTGCTAACTCTTCTTTACCTCTGGCTCTCCATGACTATTATGGTACAGCCCTTCCAGATTCCTACCTAAAGGGTGATGTTTAATCAAGACCTTCATCCTTGGCTACTGTACTTCAATGTTTGCTCCCTAACTTTATGAGACTTTCAAACTTAATCAGTCTTCCTGCTGCATCACCAAGGACAAAAGTGGCTTCAAATGACAGATTCACCTCTCTGTACTTCACTCTCTTGGATGTTAGACAGCCAATTATTCACTATATTTTAGCTTTTCCTAGCTTTCAAGTATATGAATTCAGCTTTTCTAGTTGTTCTCAGTAGGAGGGTTGGTGCAAATTGCCCAGCACATTGTTTTTGAAAGTGAAATCCCTCAACATTTATTTTATGAGATTTTTGTATGACTCTTAAATTTAGAAAGCGTTTTCCTGTAGAGATTTGACAAATACGCAATTTTTAAAAAAATTTTGTTTATGTATGCTTGATTTAATTTATATATTTATGCCTATTGATATATAGATGTGTGTGTGTATTATTTCTTCAGTCCATTTCTAAGTAATATTTGGGTGTGTAATTCTCTGTTAATTACTCATATTTGACTAAGGGTCAACTACACTTATCATTCCATTAAAATCCCAAATATTCTTTATTTTTCTTTAATTAAATTTGAAATTACTTAAATAAAATGAGAATGTTATTAGCTTAACTGAAGAATTACTACCAGAATATAATAAATATATGTACTCTAATAGCTAAGTTAGCTGTTTAATCTAGTGACTGCAAATTTATGCACATTTTTTTGCCCACATTTAAAAAAAATTCATGAAGACATAACTTGCTAAAGAATATTGAACATGTTGTATTGTAACACTTCTAACAGACAATGGATACTGCTTTCAAAATTGATGATCCAGGAGTAAAAATAAGGATCATTCAGACTTTAGATCAGTATGCCGTTTAGTTGTTGTTGTTTTCATTAAATGAATGTCCTTTTTTTTTTAAACATATAAAGGCATCACATTCAATTCTCTTAAAAAGATTTGCATAAACAGAAAAATTATGTTTAAGCAAAACACTGTCTAACTTGCTTTTGGGTGAAAGTGCTTGGAGGGTATTTCTAAGACCGAAACTGAATACATACTCTTAAAAAGACTTTCTCTTTTTCAGATAATCAGGTCTAGAAGAAAATACATTGTTCTTACCCTATGACTTTTGTTGGCCCTACTGAAATCATTTTTTAAAAAATAGGATTGCTGAATCATTATACTATACACTTGAAACTAATATAACATTGTATGTTAATTATACTAGAATAAAAAATGGTAAAAAAATTTCTAATTCTCTATTTATAGTCATATTGTATGTTTTTAATGATAAGCCACAGCAACAATTTCTTTAAATGAGGTAAAGGTTAAATAACATAATTGAATATATTCTCTTAACCCAAACTTAACCTATAACCTAAAACCTTTATTATTTTTTTGTTGTGATGAGAACTAAGATCTCTCTTAGCAACTTTTTGCATATCCTTTTTTATAAGTTTTTTTATTCATTAAGACTCCCAGCTAAATACTGTCATTGTCCCCATGCTACAAATGGTAAAACTGAGGCATGAAGCAGCAAGAGGACCTGCTCCTGGTCACATGGGTTGAAAGTCAAATCTAAGTCCTCTGACTCCTATTTCTGTATTCCTTCTGTGTCACTATAATTTCTCTGTCTTTTTGATTCTTGTCCGTTGCTGCCTTAAGCAAAAATAACTTGAAGAGAAAAAAAATTTTGGTAATAAGAAAGTGTGTTAAATAGTTTCAGGCCAATGACTTTGTATGTGTGTGGCTGTCTCTCTAGGTATTTCTGTGGAAATTAAATGAAAAGTACCAATACCTCTATAAAAATCCAGTTTCAAACAATTAATCTTATTATGTAAGGGTTGCTTTACAAAAAATCATTTTGTAATGTAAGATAGATTTATGGTAGGTAGATATCCTTGATCCAGAACTGTGTGTGTGTCCATGTGCCCTCATGAGTCTGCGCATACATTTATGTGGTGGCGTGTGGTGAGTGGAGCCTGTGGGAGTTGTGTTGGTAGAATATAGCTTAGGGGCCATATAGAGCTGGCGACATAAAATATTCTTCCTTGTTTGTATGCAATTAATAATTCATAATAATCCATAATATTCTTAACCAGAGATACCACTGAGATTTTCTCAAGTAACTGACTTTAACATTTGGGTTAATTTTATCTTCACTCCCCTGACCTCTGATTTGTGCAGAATAGTTTGTCAGAGCTGGATTTCCATTCCAGCTCCACTGATTTCTGTTGAATGATCTTAGGAAAGTTATATAACCTCTCTGTGTCTGCTTTTCTTATTTGTAAAATGTCAATAATAATAGTACCTATGTCATAGGACTATTGGAGATAAAATAGATGAGATGCTAAGCAGAATACCTGGCCCCCATCCCTGTCAACAGTTATTGTAATAACTTAATCTTATTTTTATTTTTTTTAAGATTTTTATTTATTTATTTGAGAGAGAATAAGAGAGAGAGAGCATGAGAGGGGGAGGGTCAGAGGGAGAAACAGACTCCCCGCTGAGCAGGGAGCCCGATGCGGGACTTGATCCCGGGACTCGATCCCAGCACTCCAGGATCATGACCTGAGCCGAAGGCAGTCGCTTAACCAACTGAGGCACCCAGGTGCCCTGTAATTACTTAATCTTAAGGATCAAACTTGGAAGGGAACTTTACAATGCGTTGGTCTAAACCTTTAGTTCTACAGAGTATAGTTACTGAGATAGTAAGATATATTTCAAAGATCATAGAACCATCCAGAGTAGAATTCAAACTTGGGGCTATTGGTATTTGGAAGAGAATGAATCAAGTTTTTTTAATAAGTAGTTCTGAAAGTTATTTATTTATTTATATTTTTTCTGAAAGTATTTTAGACTGTCATTACTGTGAATAGTTTAGATAAGGCTTTGTAACCATAGGACTATTTCTGTCTGTGGGAAAAAAAAGGAGCAAAAGGGAAGGTAGTATATAATAATTTCAATGCAAATTGTATGGTCACTCATAAAATAAGGCTGTATATGTCTGAAAAGTTGAGAATCGTGATGGTATGCCCTGGATTTTACAAAAAAATTTTTGCAGAGACCCAAAAGAAAAGTAAGGACTGAGTGGTTCACTTATATGAGCATCGAGTCAGACCTCCATTATAAGTGATATGCCAGTATTTCCCATTTCGAGAGCTAGATCATTACAGACTCATTGCTGCTGAGTTATGGCTTCAGCCATGTTTGTTTTTACTAGCATCAATGGGATTCCATGATGTTAGATTGCTCCCCATCATTGTCACTGAGGTTGCCTCTAGGTCGTGCTCTCTTCTGGGCAGCTATGTAATGGCCAGAAAGGAGCATAGTGAAGGTGGGAAGAATTATGTTTTACAGTCTGCTTTGAGCATCTAACTTTGAGACCTTAGAGATGACTAGTTTTTGCATGAATCCATTCCCACAGAAATACAAACGTTACTCTTCTACAGTCAGGTCATTGAAAAAATGCACAATAAAAAACCAGACTGATGCACATTTAGGAAGAGGTCTTGTGCTGTGTCACCAGGGTGTCAAATGCCCAAGGATCTGTGTGATTGCTGTTCATGGCAGATACCACAAAAGAAAATGTGTAGGCCCTGTGCCTGCCTCAGCAGCCTCCTTTTCCTGCAGTCTCCCTCTCAGAGATCCACCAGTCCCAAGTACAAAATAATTATGCCACACAGCAGATATGGCTTAGATTTATTCATATAGTATGGATGTGTCTTAATGGTGGGCACTGTGCTAAATGTTAAGATGGGCAGAAAAGTGGTAACATGCCTCAGAAATTCTATAGAGGGGGGAGAGAAAATAATTTTACTGAATTTTATGTATAAATTGTAAAAGTTAAGACAGGGTGGTCTGTTTGTGTCTAAAAACAGAGTCAAGACTGTTGACTTCTCTCTCTCAGTAGGAGATAGATTCACCTCAGCACCTCCGTTCTATTGTTTCTTCAGTATGTTTGTCTATCCATCGCTACGCTTATTCAGTCATTAACCAACATCTGTTAAGACCTGCTACCAAGGCAGGCACTAGGCTGAACTCTAAGGAGATGGTGGAAGACAGCCATTAATCCCGTATTCATAATACAAAATCAACTGTGATGTGTACTATATGGAAATAGAGTGTATTATAGGGACACTCAACTCCATCGAGGCCAAGTCGGGGAAAGCTTCTCTAAGGAAGTGATGTTTGAGTTGAGATCTGAGAGGTGACTAGAAATTAATCAGAGTTGGGTGATTAGAGGCAGTTGGGGGAAGAGATGCAAAGTGATAGGAATGTTTCAGTTTGGCAAGGCTCTGTATCACTTAACAGAACAACCACGGTGCATACGACACAATGCTAACCATGACCCCATACCCTAGCACAGCAAAATATCCTCACCTGACACCATCAGCTTACCCATGCATATCATTTCCTATGGGCATTGCAGTATTTTTCCTCAGGTTCCTTTCAGGTATTTTAGGACTGTCTTGAAAATTTAATATACTATTCTTGCTGTGCCATCACTTTGTCTCCTGTCTCTTACCTCGACTCAAAATTCTTTTTCTTTTTTTAAACCACGGTTACAAGAGAGAGGGCAACAGAGGTTTAACTGAGCTACACAATCAAGGATTATTGGTATTTGGCAAGGATTCCATACCATTCAGTGTATTGGCATTTTGTAAGATGTAGAATTAAACCTTCTTCGATCATTGAGTCCTTTGCACCAGAGATGCATATATTGTGACTCTCAAAACACTTGGTTTAGAAAACTGAACACTAAAATTGTTCCCATCCTCTTTTTTTTTTTTTTTTTTTTTTTTGTCAAGCAGCTCTTAAAAGCATGACCTAGAATTTCCTTCCCTGCTGTTTTTTTTCTCCTTATTTATTTTGTACATTTCAACAATTTCTAAGCTGGCTACAGACCTTGAACCAACAATTGGGAACACTTTTATAAGTCTCAGCTGAGAGCTTATAAACCATTATATAGCTCAGCAAGAAAACGTGTGACAGAGATGTACAGTTACCTTTCCAGTGGAGTTCCATTTCTATACTCCCTCCATCAAGCTGAAGGTAAAAAGGCTCTTGAGGCCACCGAATAAAGAAATGTTCTGTTCGCAAAAGAAGAGGTACACATGTTCTAGGTAGCCAGTGTGTTCCCAATGAAAACATTGCCTGGTAAAAATGGCATGAAAATGTTGAAACCATGTTTCATTATTTTTGGTTCAGGTTCTGCCAAGACAGCATTCTTTTTCACAAGGCTGGGAAGGCAAGCATGTTGGAGCTAGAAAGGTGAGAACTCCTGCTGGAGTCACATGGAAAACCTGCCAGGTAATGATGCTGTTTCCCTTTTATTTCTGTTAGAGCTGCAAGAAAGCTGGTACTTTTGAAACACAAAGGCCAGGTTCCTGCTGTGATGTCCCAAACTGCTTCTTAAAATACTCATGTAGCAGCTGACCGTACAGAAATGTACATGAATGTCTGGATAGCTTTTCAGAACCTTTCTGAAAGCATGCACCCGTTTTCAGGTAGGTTCAGTATATGATGTTTTGCAGTCTGTTTCCCAAGAGTCATGATGTTCCCAAGTAGCTTGAAGTTGTGTTCTAGCCTGACTGGGTCCACAGGAAAATCGAGTGCTGACTTGGTCAGGTTTGCTTTCCTATCCTGGAGTTAATCAGGGAAGGCAGGTCGAGTCTGCAGAAACCATCATGAGTCCAGTGTTCTATCAATGCTCTGCTACTAGGCTGATGTTTAATGTAGGTCTTTTATTAGATATAAGTTTCTTTCTTTTCTTTTTTAAAGATTTTATTTATTTATTTATTTAACAGAGCTAGCGTAAGTAGGCAGAGCTGCAGACAGAGGGAGAGGGAGAAGCAGGCTCTCCGCCGAGCAGGGAGCCCGATGCAGGGCTCGATCCCAGGAGCCTGGGATCATGACCCAAGCTGAAGGCAGCCGCTTAACCGACTGAGCCACCCAGGTGCCCCTAGATGTAAGTTTCTTTATCATAAAGGGAACACATGGAAGAAAACCAAGTATAGAAGAGTAATGAAATCACAGTATAGTCCGCTGGAAACCCACCTGGTTGATGCCAGAGCCTTCTGGGCACCAGGAAGTCTTTATTCAGGCCAAGTTTCCATCAATGCCAATAACCTGAAGGAATCTTTCAATCAAAACTTTAAGAACACATCATAAGGATTCACTGAGAATGAATGAGAACTCTGTGCATATTACAATTCCATTATTAACATATAATTTTAGGTTTCTGACATCTTGATGGTTTGAATAACCATTTTCAGTTTTTTCTCTATAAAGAATTGATCTAAACGAAAATGTACTCCACTTTTTCCTGCTTTTCTCAAACTTAAGCCATTTTTGAGTTGCTAACATAAGCGTTATTCAAAACTATTCTGAAATGGGATAGCACATCTGGAGGTTTGCTTTCTTTTAAAAAAAATTCTAACTGCTAATTATGAATAAAATTGTCAGATCCTATATTATTGCTCAAAAAAAAAGAATTTATTTTTTAAAAATTTTATTTATTTATTTGAGAGAGAGAATGTGTGTGCATGCACACGAGGTGAGGAGGGGCAGAGGGAGAGGGAGAAGCAGACTCCCCACTGAGTGGGGAGCCTGATGACACTGGGCTCAGTCCCAGGACCCTGTGTCGGCTCCATCCTAGGACCCTGGGGTCATAACCTGAGCTGAAGGCAGACACTTAACCGACTGAGCCACCCAGGCACCTCAACTATTTAACCTTTTAACACTGATTAACATGCAAGCAAAAAAGCACTTTAACGAAAGTCACTACAAATGTATATTACAGTAATTTTCAAAGTGGGGATGGACCCCACTCCATAGTTTCCATTCATGTGCTTCTCTTCAATTTGCTAATAACCAACCACTCAGAAGTTTTTGATAAACCCCTGGGTTAGAAATAGCCCCTGGGTTGAATCCCTGTAGCTAATGGGAGTGTGGGGCAGAAGGAGGTGGAGCACCCTTGTATGCAACAAATCTTCCCATAACCCACCCTCAGCATGAAACACAGACCTTTACATAGCCTACAAGGACAGTCTGCTTATTCATTGGCATCTACGAACACAGTGTCCAGGCTCTAGGCTCTCTTTCAGAGCCTACAAAAATGTCTGTGACTAGAAAAAGCAATAATGGCCCCAAAATACAAAAGGGAAACTGCAAAATGGAAAAGAATAAGTTTAAGTAAGTGTCTACACTGTAACAGGTCAGCCTTATTAATTTTTAAGTTTAGTATTCATAAACATTTTATTACATGTAGAGAACAAACTTGTGGTCACCAGAGGAGAGGGAGATGGGGGGAGAGGCAAAATAGGTGAAGGGGATTAACAGGTATAAACTTCCAGTTATAAATATGTCACAGGGATGAAAAGTTCATCATGGGGAATATAGTCAATAATATTGTAATAACTTCGTATGGTGACAGATGACTACACTTATCATGGCAAACATCTTGTAATGTATCAACATTGTTGAATCACTATGTTGGATATCTGAAATTAATATGGTATTATACGTCAACTCTACTTAAATTAAAATTTTTAAAAAAATTTAAATAATTTCATCACATATAAAAATAATTTATGGGTTAGATTTTTTTCTTGGCATGTAAAATGATTGCTTAGAAATCATAGCTCATTATAAATTAAATGACTTGATTATAGTCTCTAAGATCATCTTGCTTATTTTTTTCTCTTGCTTATCTGTCTCCTTCTACTAGGATATAAGCTCTATGGGAGCAGGAGCCTTGTCTTTCTTTTTTATTCTTGTATCTCCATTGCTTAAAATAGGTCTAACATATTTATAATACTCAGTAAATATTTGTTGATGAATGAAACCAACACCCCCCCCCACACACACACGATCAGTTACTCTAAGGGATTTTATACTTAAGAGGTTGTATATGTCTTCCTAAAGGAGGTGGTGAGTAGGGTCTGAGGGAAGGAAGACCCTGAAGAGAATAGGGATGAGATGGGTCCATTCCTCATCTATTCCATTCCTATTCTCTATTTCAAGTTTGTTACTAAAAATACAATATAAAAATTTGATTTTGAATATCCTAGGGCAATCAGTTTGAAAAACTTTAGACAAGTTAGAATTTGACAGATTTTGACATAAATTAAAAACTGAACTCAAGGTTTGGGAGAATTTAGTTCAAGTAATTACTAACTTAAATCTTTGAGGGGTAAAACTAGCTTAGAATTTAAGTAAAATGCAAAGAAGTGTTCATTAGTTTAGATTTATCTGATTTTTTTTATCCTAAAAGATTTTATTTAGGTTTTTTTTTTTCTATGCCAGATTATGTTTTTTGCTATGAGCTTTAATCAGATTTTTAGCTGAGAATAATTGTTATCCTTATTTAAGAACTAAATTTCTTGCTGGAAAAAAAATAGATGCCACTGAGATTAATTGTTCCATATGAATATAATTCTTTTTAAAATAGGAAATAGTAATGGGAAAATTACTTCTGGGAAAAAGAAATTTAAGTGGTTTGTGGCTTAGAGGAATATTTTATGTAAATTAACTGAAGTTACCTCTGGGCAGGAAATAAAATTGGACAGTTGAAATTTTCCCAGAGGATCAGTGTGGAAAATTTTTTATAATGTCATTTCTAAAACCTAACAACTATGTGGATGGCTAATCACAAAACACATGTCTTGGTAACCACTTTAAAAATGATTCCAACTTTTAGTGGGGGAGATTAAGGGTTTGTTGGGATTTGGAGCTTTTAGCCTCTTAAAAGGCTTGCATGATTATTTGGTTATAATACTTCATGCCCTATCGCTTTGTATAAAATTATGCATTTTCAGTGTTCAAACCGCATCTTGGTCCATCAGGTCTTAAAATGGCAAGTGTCCTTTCCAACTTGATGAGCACACAGAATCTAATGATCTTTAAAAGAGAATCACATATGAAAAGGAGAGAAAATAATTTATTACTTATAAGACTGTTGGAAAGGAAGGTGGAATGAGCTAAGTGAGGCAAGATTGCTGATTTTAACCTTGGCCTTGTCATTGTCAGCAATGCTGGGAAACATGGGAAGGGACCTCACCTCTCTGGGCTTCATCATAAAATGGGCATACTCCTTTTAACCTACCATATAGTGAAAACTAGGCACTATACATGGTGAAGGAAACCTAATATATGCCACTTTGACATATTGATTATTTTGAATTAAAGGCACTTAAGAAATAGCAGGTGCAAAAAAGACACTCTGACCCTCCATTTTCTTCCTGAAAGTAGGAGATAAAACTCTCCAGTGAAAGGTTCCCTCCCTGCACTGGGAGGAAGAAAAACACTCTTATCAGCGGAGATGGGGAATTTGGGGCCGAGAAATCTGTACAAATCAACCTTGTTAAGCTCTTACCTTCCCAGTCACTTCTTCATTTACTACCCCAACCCAAACGCCTTTGTATTGTCAAATGTTCACAAATTTATTATTTATTTGTCTAAAAGGTATGAAAGCCTCCTACTCTGGTTACTTCTTTGGGTCTCATTCTCTTGTGAAAAGTCCCCATGTACGTACGTGTAAACATTTAATGAAATTTTATGCTTTTCTCCTGTTAATCTGTCTTATGTCAGTCTAAATCTTAGGCCCAGCTGGAGACCTGAAGAGGGTAGAGAAGAATTTTTTCCTCTTCTAGAAGGAACATGTCTTGAAAAATAGAAATGCTATAAAACTAAATTAAGTTCTGAAGCTGGATTACATGGGATTGCCACTTTTACATGTGACATAGGTCAAATAGAGGCAATTCTATAAATAAGGTTTTTGAGTCTATCAGAATGAGATACTATATTTTTGCTAGACTACATATGCATTAATATCTTAGAAAAAAATTGGAAAGCAGTATTGGGTAAAATATCATATTTAGGAATATGGTAAAATGTCTTCAAATGATGATGATGGAGCACTGATTTTGTGCTGGATACTGAGAATGCAAAATGAATGAGACACAGTTTCTGCCCTTAAGGAATCTGAATAAGTGTTACTATTAAAATATATCAGAAACTTCTTTTAGCCAAGTGAGAGATCATTCTTTGAAAGATCTGAAGTTTTGGTATGAATTAGACTGATTTGATGTTTCACATTTAGCCTTTGTAGTAGCTCCCAGGAGACTCCTTCCACAGGACCGAGTGCAGAGGGAGCCAACAGGCAGTGGATTTGGACAGCTGAAGGGGCATCTTCCCAGAACAGGGCCCTCTACTGCTGAGCTATATCCAACTAGGGTGGCCCAGGCATTTCTCTCTGCATTATCACTCCTGGGGACTCCCGGCGCTACTCCTGGTTCTCTTTCCACAGCCCCTGGAAATAAACCCTGAATTCTGGTGTGGAACTAACCCAGGCATTGTGAATGACCCCAGGTTGCCTCATGCAATTGGTATAACTGCCAACTCAAAGACGGCCAATTTATTTCCCTGAGTTTTTCCTGCCTGCATCAACAATGACTTGGATCAGGGTAGGCAGATCCTCCCAATCGCTTCATCAGTTTTCAAGGGTGGGGGAAACTTGATATTGAATATTATGTTACTGAAATGACTAATTGGAGAAATTTGCTGGTCAATTGTGTCAAAAAGTCAAAGAGCTAAATGTTCTCTCTTATATCCATCAGTGCCCATCAGTAAAGCCTCTATGAGGTTTAGGTGTCTGCTTGATGATGTAATTCTTATGTAGTTTTAAAAAGTAGTACTTGAGCATTTGCAAAAAGACTAACATATTTAATCATTTTGATTTATATCCACAAGTATATGTTAAGTGTCAGAAATCTGATGATCTGACAAAAGAGATCTTTTTTATTTGCTTGTTTATACTAAGAGGCAGAGGTTTATAGCATTTGTTTTTGAATTCACCACAACGAGGCACTCTAGTAATTTCTATATCCATGGATGTTTCTGGTTGATGGAGATGCCTTCAAAATATTGGATTTCTGGCAGGAAATCTCTGCCTGAACATGTGAGTCATTCTCAAAGATCTCTACTTATGAAGTCATGGAAGATCCAGTTAATTATGTATGTGGACTCCACTTCCGAGGGTGTTTTTCTCTACTTTGCTTAAAACAGAAAAATGAAAGCAAAATACATTTGCTTGATTTCTTAATCCTTATCTTCTCAGTTTCTTTCTTGAAGGCAATCAGGATTAAGAAAAATCAAAATCTTACTGTAATGACCACGGAAACAAACATAAACACACTAAGTGTGTGAATGTAGAGGTGTGGTATGGAGCAACCCTTTTTGTTCTGGAAGATATTAAAGTACACAGAGAAAAGAAAATTCATTTAAATGGAGAAAAATACAGCACTTTTACTCCAGGAATTTTGAAGGATTCTCACCAGATAACTTGGTTTTCTGACATAGCCTTCAGGCTCAAAGTCCTGGCCTTTTCATCATCTGCAGGCTTGAGATCATGCATCACACCTTCTAGGGAGAAATTATAAGAGGCTGGGAAATGTCAACCTGCTTCTCCACCAAGACAGTATATGAAAGGGCTGCTTATTGGTACTTTGATTAAACCTAAAATGAAACCAATTGTGCATGTGTTGTGTTTTGATTCTAACTTAGAGAGAAACCTAAAATTAAGACTAACCAACAGGAGCAAGTAGCAAACATGTCCCTTCCCTGACACAGTTACCTTCATTGCAAGGGGATTTCCCACCTTCCATTTTACTTTTCTCCATCATATTTATATGTATATAGAAAGGAAAGAGTAGGAAGAGAGAGAAATGGAGGAAGGAACTGAGAGAGGAAAATGTAGAATAAGTTTTTCTTAGCTTCTAGAATTTGGGCTTCATCTCCATTTGTAGTTAAACAGAATGAAACAGCTGGGATTTGCCAAACCAAGGACAATTACCAGGCATTTCACACACACAGCAGTTGTAGGAGGTGCCCATTATGCAAGAACTAAAACAAAACAAAACACAGAAATCAAATAGGTATTTGCTTTTACAAATTGAAATGTAAAGGAATTGAATTTGAAAGACAGACCTTCCTGTCCACACCATTAGTAAGCCACCCTTCACATTTCACACTGTCTTCTTATACAGGAACCACAGATTCGCTGAACCAGGCCTATTCCTTATTGCCATGAAACTGTGAGATATTCAGTAATATCCGGCATAGTCCTCTTGATTTATTGCCAAAGAGCTGTGACTAAGGGGAGGCCTGTGCTGTATTTCCAACATCTGGTTTTAAAAGCTTGTAAAATTCCATGTATTTTGAGTATCCATATATGCAACCGTTCTCCACCATGTGAACATTGTCATTACTCGTGCTTTTTCTATCTTCAAGATTCTAAACTTTCACCCTAACTTCTCTCCTCTCATACTGCATCTGGTCTTCATAATGGGTATGGCCTTGGCTCCTTTATTTTCTAATTTATCTCCTGATGACATTTTCACTTCTATCCAGACTGGATCCAGTAAAGAGTTTGCTCTTAGATTGCTAGGCTCCTTTGACCTCCCGCCATGCTGGTTTTCCAGTCTCAGAAAAATGGCTTAACTTTTCTGAACCTATAACGTACTCTAAAACTTGAAGATAGTATGATACTTTCCCCACAGTGATTGTATGGTTTAAATGCGAAGGCCCATAAAAAAACACCCTCTTAATGATTCGTGCTGTAGGCACTCAATGCTAGTCCTCCTCCTCTAACTTTACTCCAGATCTGACAGATGTTGCTGGAGAAAGTATAGATTTAAGCCCACTATAAATTCTTGCCATCTAATCATACATTGGACTGTTATTTATTTCTTATTTACTCTTGTTTTAGTCAGGGTTTCTGATTGCCAGCAACAGAATTCACTATAGCTAGTCTGCCTGCCTGCCTTCTCTCCTTCTTTCTTTCCTTCCCTTCTTTTGTTCTTTCCTCCCTTCCTTCCTCCCTCCGTTTCCTCTCCCACCCTCCCTCACTCTCTTCCTTTTTTTTTTCTTTCTAAATTGAAGTATACCATAAATATAGCTCAGTTAAATTCTACATATGTATACAGTCTGTATTCAGCACCCCTGTGAAGACATAGAACATTTTCAGGAACTCAGACGCCTTTTCTTTTTTTTTTTTTTAAATTTTATTTATTTATTTGAGAGAGAGAGAATGAGAGACAGAGAGCATGAGAGGCAGGAGGGTCAGAGGGAGAAGCAGACTCCCTGCCGAGCAGGGAGCCCGATGCGGGACTCGATCCAGGGACTCCAGGATCATGACCTGAGCCGAAGGCAGTCGCTTAACCAACTGAGCCACCCAGGCGCCCTCAGAAGCCTTTTCTTGTGCCCCTTTCCCTTACATACCTCTGCTGAGGTAACCACTATTCTGACTTCTATCACCAGAGATTAGTTTTAGTTTTGCCTGTTCTTAAACTTCATATGCATGGAATCATATAGTAAGTATTCTGGTTCCTTTTGCTCAGCAGTGTTAGTGAGATTCTTCCATATTGCTATGTGTGACAGTAGTTTTTCTTTTTTTGGGGCAAGGGATGTGGTATTCTACTATATGAATATATTGCAATTTATCCATTCTATTTTTTTAACTTTTTTTTTTAAGATTTTATCCATTTATTTGAGAGAGAGAGTGAGAGAGAGAGAGCACAACAGCGGGTAGGGTTAGGGGGAGAAACAGACTCCCCACTGAGCAGGGAGCCCAATGTGGGACTCAATCCTGGGACTCCAGGATCATGACCTGAGCTGAAGGCAGTTGCTTAACCAACTGAGCCACCCAGGCGCCCCAATCCATTCTATTTTTGATGGACATTTTGGTTTTTAGTTATTATGAATAGAGCTGCTATAAATATTTTTATGTCTTTTGATATGTATGTATAAATGTATATGTATATATGTGTATATGTATATATATTCATACCTATTGTGTATATACTTAAGAGTGTATATACTTAAGAGTGAAATTGCTGGATCATAAGATAGGTACAGTGTAAGCTTTAGCAGATGCTCACCTTGAGCTAATATAACCAGAAAGGAATTTATTAAGGGATATCCGATAGTTCACGGATTCAATGGACAGCTTCTAAGTCTGAATGTTTAGGAGTCTTCCAGGGCCACACTGTAGAGTTGGCCTGCGAAGGGCGTTGCTGACCCAGAATTATGTTGCCTCTGAGGCAATTGGAAGCTTCCTTCATTGCCACCAACCTTAGAAGCCCCCAGCTAGGTTGAAAAGGAGGATCACTTTGCTGCACTGTGTGGTAGAGGGGACCTGAGTGGATAACTTCTTAAAAAAAAAAGACTTTCAGCAAATCTTCCCTTTTTAGCCTCACCTCACATCTCATGCCTCTGAAGTACCTGGTATTTCATATTCCTGAGATTTTCTGTGATGAAACAATATGGTGCCTCTCATTTTGACCACTACAAGCTTATGCTTCAGTTTTCTCAAGATTTCTGTCAGTTACCATCCACCCATCTGCTTACTAGCTTTCAAATTTTTCTAAAACCTCCGATCTCTTTATCCTCTACTTAGCTCTACTCTTGTAGGTTATTGCCTTCTTTTAATTTCTTTATTGTCATTTGGAGGGGATTTAGGATGGGAATTTCCTGTGTATAGTTCACTATTTTTAGGCAGAAATCTTCTGAATTCCTCAACAGCTGCTCCAAACTTTTTCTATTTTTTCCAATCTCTGCCTCATCTTCCCCCTACCCCAAGTCTAACAGATGCTCTCAACTTCTACTATCTCAGTTTACCTCTTCTTTGTGTCAAAACTTCTCTGCATTGTTATAAATTTTACAGATATTTGGAAATTAGGAGGAATAATTTATCCTTTCCAATGCTAATTCTTTTGTTTGTACCCATTTCTTCCTTGGGCTCTTGTTCAGTCCCACACATGCATCTTGTAATATACATTTTTGGAAATGGGGGTACAACTAAATCCATGCTATATGGTATAATCTCTTTGAAAGTTGTTTCTAGAATTGTCCTTTGGCAGAATATCTTCTGTTTCCTTCAGATTCTTTGAAGTCATAACTGGCTTTCAGCCACATTTTCTTCCAGCTACAATTCATGTAATTGGTGCTCAGTCCCCTTAGGCTGCAAAGAACTTTATGAAACCCTTCTTATAAGTCAGTGGCCTGCTCCATTGCTGTCTTGTCTGCCACTCATCACTTTCTGTTAACTTGACCATTTCCTTCATGGCATCTGGAACTGTTGCAGAACTTTTATGTTCACATCCAGCATGCTTTTCTTTGTTTTGTTGTGGTGGATCTAGCCTCAGCACACTTTTGTCAGATATTATCAGTTAAAACTGGGGGCTAGACATTTTGATAACCTCTGTAATAGAATATATATGTCAGAGAGGGAGGTTGTAGTAACCATAACTCAGAATGCTGTGCTAGCTGAGAAAACTTTGTTTATTTTTTTTTAAATTTTGATTCCAGTATAGTTATAGTTTTAGTTATAATTATAGTTTTTTAAAAAAAATTTTGATTCCAGTATAGTTAACATACAGTGTTATATTAGGTGTACAATATAGTGATCCAACAATTCCATACATCACCCAGTGCTCATCAGGACAAGTGCCTTCCTTAATCCCCTTTACCTATTTCACTAATCCCCCTACTCACCTCCCCTCCGGTAACCATCAGTTTGTTCTCTCTAGTTAAGAGTCTGCTTTTTGGTTTCCCTCTCACTTTGTTTTTCTTTGCTCATTTGTTTTATTTCTTAAATGCTACCTATGAGTGAAATCATATGGTATTTGTCTTTCTCTGACTGATTTATTTTGCTTAGCATTTTACTCTCAACAAAATTAAAAGACAACCTACTGAATGGGAGAAGATATTTGTAAATGATGTATCCTATAAAGGGTTAGTATCCAAAATATATAAAGAACTGATATGACTCAACAACCAAAAAACAAATAATCCAATTAAAAACAGGCAGAAGATGGGGCACCTGGGTGGCTCAGTTGGTTAAACGACTGCCTTCGGCTCAGGTCATGATCCTGGAGTCCCTGGATCGAGTCCCGCATCGGGCTCCCTGCTCGGCAGGGAGCCTGCTTCTCCCTCTGACCCTCCCCCCTCTCATGTGCTCTCTCTCTCTCATTCTCTCTGTCTCAAATAAATAAATAAAATCTTTAAAAATAAATAAAAACAGGCAGAAGAAATGAACAGACATCTCTCCAAAGAAGACATACATATGGCTGATAGACACATAAAAAGATGCTCGACATCACTCATCATCAAGGAAATGCTAATTGAAACCACAATGAGATATCACCTCACACCTGTCAGAATGGCTAAAATAAAAAATGTTGGTGAGGATACAGAGAAAAAGGAACCCTCTTGCAATGTTGGTGGGAGACAACTTGAGTTTTGAAGCACTAAAACTCACTGGCTAAGAATCCACAATAGCTCTTAGAGCTGGAAAGATCTGAGTTTACTTCAGTTCTGTAATTAATTGTGTGTGTGTGTGTGTGTGTGTTATAAGTATACATGCATATTCTGTAATTTTTAAGTAAATTATTTCAGAGACACATCACAGTATAACCTTGAACCCTTTGGAATAAAGTATTCAGGAATTATCTTTCATCTTTTTCACTACACTGGCTACTTTCTTTTTGCCCTCAAAAATGGTTAGATTCTCTTTATATATAAACAAATTTCTCATCTGCTTTGATTCTTATCTTTCCCTTTTTTAAAATTCAAACATCTTAAAATAGAAGTTTGTTTTCAATTTGTATACCCCTTGCTTCTCCATTCCCTGGAATCTACTTTTCATCTCTTAGCACTTCACTTAAACCACCCTCACTAATGAACTGATGGCCCCCTAATCCTGGAATCCAATGCCATCTTTATAGTGTTGATTTCCTTTACCTTCCAGGAAACTTTGTCCTTTTATCTTTCCTCTCCTGCACAAAAATCTCTCTTCCCCCATCATCATTATACTTCTGTATCCTAGTTTCCCCCTTTTTCTAAATCTTTAACAGTTTTATCTTTGTTTTTCTTCCCCCTTAAATATGTGTTTCTTAAATCCTCTACCTCCTCTTATATCCATTTCTTCCGTGTCCTCGCCCCCTAGTCTCTCTTCATATATTTAGTCATGCTCCACTCTTTTGTCTTCAGCTATTACTACTGTGTGAACATCAGCATCAGTTCTGACCCCTCTTGGAATCTGCATTTTTTCATGTCCAGCTGCCAGGTGAATTTTCCCACACAAATGTCATGCCTTATCTATGTCTGAAACAAATCTCCTTTTGACCCTGAAAATGTGTCTCTTTTGACCTCTTTATTTGAGCACCCCATTCTCAGAAATTCTAACTTATCCCTGTCTCCTCTTTCTGGCTTTTTTTTTTTTTTTCATTTACAAAAGGTAGGCTATATTTATTTAGAGACACAAGCAGTTGACTGACTCGGTGTGACTCAAACCACAAGAAAACCATTCTACTTCACTCCATTCTGAGTCCTAGGGTGGCCCAGACTGGCAGGAGTGCTGCGTGGGGCCCATTCACAGGTTTACAAGTTTCTCATTGAGGGCAATCTGTGACTGCGTGAGATTGGCCAGGTAGGTCACCATCAGCAGGTCATTGATGTTGCTGTTGAGCATAGTCTCAAAGTCATCGGGAACTATCTTGGGTACTTGGTTAACCAGACTCATCAAGAAGCGGCCCACAGTATTGTCAGCTGACACCTTTCCAGACAGCACATCCTCTGCATACTGCAACACTGTGCTTAGGGCATCCTGGATGTGAGCTGATGCCCCTCCTTCTTGCTGCAAGTCGCTTGAGAGCCCAATCACCCGGTTGGGGCTAAAACAGGTCTTCATGATCAGGTCAACTCCAATGCGTTCGGTGTCATAATATGCATATTTCACTGTCAGAGGTGTGAACATCACCCCCATGGTGGTCAGTGGTCAAGGCGCCATGGATTTTACTTTTTCAATGCCGCTTGCCATCATTTTTTCCACCCCCACTGAAACCTCATATTCACCCTCATTGGCTTTACTTTAACAAATGGATATGTTTCTTTCTTTCTTTCTTTCTTTTTTTTAAAGATTTTATTTATTTATTTGACAAAGAGCGATACAGCGAGAGAGGGAACACAAGCAGGGGGAGTGGGAGAGGGAGAAGCAGGCTTCTCGCGGAGTAGGGAGCCCAATGCGCCGGGCTCGATCCCAGGACCCTGGGATCATGACCTGAGCTGAAGGCAGACGCTTAACGACTGAGCCACCCAGGCGCCCCCAAATGGATATGTTTCTTAGCTGGTCTTCTTACCTCCTACAATAGACGAGTTCTAGATAGCTCAGTCAGCTTCACTGCATTAAAACACAGATATGAAGTTAACTTTGCCTTGCTTAAGACTCCTATGTCTCAGTTAACATTACTTTAGCAATAGCAACCTTGATACAACTTCCATAAATAATGATGTTTGTCTCAAATAATCAGGTTAGGAGATAGAGTAATTTAAAGGCTGATTAATTTGGTTGTTCAGTGATGGACTCAAGAACCTATTTCCTTTTCATCTTTCACTCTAATGTCCTCAAGTTGGGGTCCCTACTGGTCACAGAATAGGTGGCTATCCCAGTCCAGTCATATTGTATAAATACAACAACATCTAGCAGAGGAACTAAACACTCCTTTGCATTTGTCTTTTTTTTTTTTTTTTAAATGTGATGGAACTTTCAAAGATTCACCCCTGGTGTAGTTCTCACATTTTGCTGGCTAGAATGGCATCACATATGTCTGCCTAAATAGTTAATTGGCGAGGGCCATGAAATTACAACAATTGCCTTATCCCCAGATTCCTATGAGATGCCTCACTGTACAAACTTAGATTTTTGTTGAAAAGGAAGAACAGTGTGGTGGGTGTTGGATAGGAAACTACCAGGTTTGAGCTGCCACCTCCATGTTATTCCTTTTCTTCGCCTGCTTCTCCTCGCTCTTGTCCTTTTCTCCACCATCTCCATTATTTTCTTTTTTTATTCTATTCTTAATAGTGCACATGTGGTCAAGTCCAGGTTTGATGAAATTTCTGATCTATGAAGAGTTCTAGGGAGACAAAGAATTCTTTTTCTATGATTCTATAACATATTTTGGTATTATGTATTAGCCAGTGCTACACCTTGTTGTCATCTATAATCTGCAAAGCTTTACTCTATTTACTGTTGGAGTATGACTCTCGTAAGGAGTATGACAAGGCTCTTTTTCTCCAAGAGTTTAAGATTGAAGTGGGGATATATGATCTTGACAGGTGAATGTATGAATTGTCAGTACACTTAGATGTCTACTTAATGGTGATATTCAATAGGAAAACATTGGCATATGAAATCTAAATGGACTGTAGCAACTTCTCCCCTTTTGTAGTGGCATTAAGTGATGGCAAAATTTGTATCAGTGAGATAATACATCTATGTCTCTAAATCTCTTAGGGATAAATGGACAGAAATTTTAAGGAATCTTCCAGAGAAAAAGAAATATTAATAGAGTTTTGAGGGAAAGAAAAGGAGTCAAGCCACGTGGCAGGATTTTGAGCTGTGGAGAGAAAATGGGAATGTGAGATTCCCAGTGGCAGGAAGGCTAAAGGTGTTTTGAAACCAAGGAAATAGAACATTCACTGTTAAGTTGTTTGTGTTGCTGTAATTTAAACACCCTCCACCTCTTCAATCTGAGGTACAGTCTTTTTATGTACGTGTTTTAGAGGAAAGCCAAGGAGTCCCATGTGAGGGTGGATATGGAGCAAAAACTACAGGTGAGGATGGAGAGACAAGAATGCATTGAAAGTTTCAGCAAAACCCACAAGTTTTGAGGGTCAAGACATGGCATTGGAACTCCAAACCAGAACTATGCAGAAAAAAATACTGTCTTGGGACCATACTGTTCTTTCTGCAAGATGTGGGATACAGAGTTCTGGCAATTTTTATTTATATCTCAAAGGGTGGAGCGACCTCAGCTGCCATCTGGGATTATACGTATAAGCACCCAATTAATTGGGAAAAATTGGGACCAAGTTAGGACCTGCCTAAAGTAAAGTATTCTATAAATGCCATTTCCTTCCTCTTACTTTAACCACTAAAGGGAATATATTGAAATTAAAAATAAACAAAAGGTACTAGTTTCAGAATTAGGCTGAACTACCTTGGAGTCTTAGCTCTATCTGTTACTCAGTGTGTGGCCTTTGGTAAATTTCCTAACCATTCGGGACTTTATTTTTCTTACCAGTTAACTGATCATAATAATATCTGCCTTGCAAGATTAGGCAGAGCATAGCATTTGGCAGATAGTAAGTGTTTAATTAATTATGGCTGTTGTCATGTCACTGTTATTTCTACTAATAAAACAATTATCATGCACTTCATACATGGCGGGCACTGCTCCTAGCACTCTATTTGATTTCTCTCATTTAATACTTACAATGACCCCATAAAGCAAGTGAAATTGTCTCTACTTTACATATGAGGAAGTGGAGACAAGCTGGTTGGCAACCTTCCCAAGGTCATATAAACTAGATAGAGCCTGTTCTCCTCGCTCGTAAGCTATGGAAGACAGTGAGGGGTCTACAGCTCATCAGGGTGGACTTCCCTGATGAGGTGGGCTTCAGCTTGGCATGGAAGAATCCGGAAGGTTTGCTAAGTCATGCTTCATTCCTAAACAAACATGGTGAAGCAGGAATACCCGTGGTATGTCAGAGTGAGAAGGGAAGACAAAAGAATAGGTGGAACTGCAGAGGTGAGTGTAAAGAGGTAGCGGGAGTGAGGTAGGAGAGAGAGCTGGGACTTCCAGCAAGAGATTTGAAGGTGCTGTGGAAATGAGGTTGAAGAAAAGTACATTGTTTTGAACTTCTAGATTATTAACAGGCTCTGAGTATGTTTTGTGAACCAACTGACTTAAGTTAGCTGAAAAATGTTACATCTTCGACGACATGAAGCCAGATCTTAGTGGCTGGGTGATTCAGTCCTTAGGATGTGCAAACTGGACTTCATCAGAGAGATCACATGGGCAATTAGCTGGAACCAATCTCGAGCAAAGGCCAATGAATGCAAGTTTATCCTACCGACCCCTTAACAAGATCAGTTAAGTTCACATAATAACGGCAAGAAAACACAAGGAGGGGAGGGAGTAGGGAGGGGGAAGGGAGCCACTCATATTTTGGTCCTCTAGCATTTGCCTATGTACCCTTGACCAGCATTCTTTCTGCTCATGGCTGTTGTACTCTTCTGGACTGCACTGGAGCATCAGACCAAATTAATAATACTTTTGCCATGCTTTTTTGGTTGTATTCTTGGAAACATTAAGCATCAAGTTACATAGCACCTTTTGCTATTATTATTGAGGATGTAGAAGTTACGCATTTGAGCAAAATGTCATGGGCTAGTATGTGTCATTATTCCCATTTCCAGATGAGATTATGGGACACATCAAGGCGAGGGTTTTGACTTTGTGCCATTGTGATTGGAGCTGAAATGTCCTGAAATGGAACACTGTGCTTTTATGTTGCATTGTAGTTACCTGTTTATCTGACCATTTCTCCTATTTGTGTGCTACGGTCACAGAGCTCAGCATACTTGTGACTGACACAAAGAAGGGGCCCAGTAAATCCTTACTGAATGAGTGAAGACAATTATATTGAAAAGTAGCTGCATAAAAAGTGAATGGAAAGTGTTACAGGATGAAATGTTCAGCAATACTCCTGACATGACCCAACGGTTGTCTATATAAATTCATACCATTGGTCTATTAGGAGTATTTTCTTTCAGTTCTCTCCTCTCTCTCTTTTTTTTTTTTTAAGATTTTATTTATTTATTTGACAGAGAGAGAGAGATAGTGAGAGCAGGAACACAAGCAGGGGGAGTGGGAGAGGGAGAAGCAGGCTTCCTGCCAAGCAGGGAGCCCGATGCAGGGCTCGATCCCAGGACCCTGGGATCATGACCTGAGCTGAAGGCAGACGCTTAACGACTGAGCCACCCAGATGCCCCGGTTCTCTCCTCTCTTGAGTTCACTTACATACTTGACATTTCTTTCCATCAAATCTATGCCCTGGCTTTTACCACATCATTACACCAGCAAACGTTTGTAAACTTGGTATTGTGAACAGTTATAAAATGTAGCACTAATACCGTGGGGATAGAAGCTGACTTTTCAGAATATGTCCTATTTGTGAATCAGATTAATTATTTAACAAACTGTAAAAATAGCTACTATAATCATTAAAGCCTGATCTCTCTTCTTCCTTAAAAGAACTGTCTGAAAGAAGACTTCTAAGCACTCAGATATGTCCTACACTTGTAGCTGGAGGAGACCTTAGGGATAATTTAGTCTTATGATGACAAAGCTTATTTTTTCTCCTTAGTGTTAAATTCTACTCTGAATTAAAATTAGGAAGCTAATGCTAAGCCATTATTTCATGAAAAAATAAGAGCCTACAAGGTTATAGAATGCATCAATAGTGCTAGAGGATTAAGTGCCACATAGAGATTTTCCTTTCTCAAAAATTGCAGCTCTCTCTCAAACTGGTAGAGATGGCATACTTAAGTAGAAATTATTTTTCACGCAAATGTGTCTAACATAAAACTTTTAAACACTGAAATCTTCTTTGAAGTGATGATAGATGACATAATAGATTTGCAAATGTTTATTTTCTTTTTACTCTCTTCCCCAAGTCATCTGATATATATGGCCATACTGTCTAAAGAGAAAGCCGCAGACTCTAGTGGATGTGCAAGCTGGTGACCTGGAACAAGTGCTTATGTAGGTAACATACCATCTCAGCCCTTAGAAGGCTCCATTCCTAGCTACTGCCTGCTGAGCCCCCAGATCACGTCTCAATCAGCTTATGGCATCTCTTTGTTTTTTCCAATGTCCCACGGATTTCAGGGATTAAATTTTATCTTAATTCCTTCTTAAATCTGCTCTGAGTTTTCTCTTCCCTTCAAATATGCTTGTCAGGGAGGAGTCATAGTCTTTTCATCTCTTACCCTCTTTTCTATTTCCTTTTCTACCACACTATAAAATGCAGAGGATCTTCTTCATTTTAAGGATCTTACAGTTCATTATTAAAAGGAAAAAGATACAAGGCAAAAAAAAAAATCACAGACACACACACACAAATATTTCCCAGAATCATTGAGATAAAATATCACAAAGAGTAACTTGCAGGGCACCTGGACAAAAATAGGCCTTGATAAAATCCCAAAGGAATTGTTTTTATGCTTATGTTGTCCCATTTTAGACCTGAAAACCTTAAATCTAATAATCAGTCATTATATTTAGTATTTAATAACAATAATTGAAGGAATTTTTAAATTCTGGACTTGTAAAAGAAAAGGATTGCTGAGAATAACTAAATTCATACCTTGTATTAAGAATTATATTCTGTCTACTAATTATGGTCAGACTATGAATGGTCAAGGATATATATGATAATAATATCTATCATCTAATGAATCATTAGTACTGCAGAAATTACACTAAGTGGTAACTATCTTCCCCACAAATACCTGGCCCATACCTGTCCACTTCATAGATGACCTTGCCACCTTCCTCACAGGGAAATAGAAATCACCTTGGTTTCCTACCACTGAACCATACATGTTTTCTTTATTCCTTCCCATTATAGTTGAGAAGGTGTCCCTCCTTTTGAGGCAAATCCAGCAGTGTTCTGATAAATGTTTAACAATCAGCTTTCTGGAAAAAAAAGTTTCGTTTCATAATATCTGTTGATATCTGTGTTGTAAATATTTCTACTCAGGCTGATTTCAGGCTACGAATATGATACCATGGAATGATGGGTGGAAAGAGATGTGCACACAGGCTCTTGTAAGACACCGCTGGGTCAATCCCTCCTGTCTTCTGAAGAAACAGAGAATGATGGTCTGTGCACAGATACTATAGTCAGATTTGCCAGAGTGTGTGTTCTGGTTCTACCCATTAATATATCTATAGTTTTGGAAAAGTAATAAGTTTTCTGTATCTTAGTTTCCTAATTGGTAAAATGATAGTATAATATAATATAATAATAAAAACATACCTTATGGGGTATAGCAATATTATCCTCCTAATCTATAACAGAAGGAGAAAAAAAAATCTTTGAGGCAGAGTACTATTATTAATCCTCATTTTACAAATGAGAACCTTGAGATGTCTCCTCCAGCTGTTCCTCTAATTTCTTCCATTTATTTAGGCAAATTTTAATCTACTTATTCCTCTCCCACCTACTCTTCAGTGCATTCCCATCTAGCATCTGCACCCATTCTTAGGCTGGGTTTTCTGGACACAGACTTTTAGATAAAGTTTTATATATAGGGTTTATTAGAGAGTGCTTTCAGGAATGACTATAAAGGAATGGGGGAAGCAGGATTGGGAAGAGGGTAAGATTGCATAACTGATGCATTTGCACCAGAAGCCTTACCCAGTCTAGTGAGAGCTCTGGAACTGAGATGATCCTTCAGAGCTGTTCTGAATTGAGGTGAGGGGGCAGGTTCTTTGCTTACTGTATTAACCAGTCTTTATTTTTTTAAATTTTATTTTATTATATTACATTAATCACCATACATTACATCATTAGTTTTTGTTGTAGTGTTCCATGATTCATTGTTTGCGTATAACACCCAGTGCTCCGTTCAATACGTGCCCTCTTTAATACCCATCACCAGGCTACCCATTCTCCCACCCCCTTCCCCTCTAGAACCCTCAGTTTGTTTCTCAGAGTCCATAGTCTCTCATGGTTCATCTCTCCCTCCGATTTCCCCCCCTTCATTTTTCCCTTCCTACTATCTTCTTCTTTTTTTAACAAATGTATTGTTTGTTTCAGAGGTACAGGTCTGTGTTTTATCCATCTTACACAATTCACAGCGCTCACCATAGCACATGCCCTCCCCAATGTCTATCACCCAGCCACCCCATTCCTCCCACCCCCCACCACTCCAGCAACCCTCAGTTTGTTTCCTGAGATTAAGAATTCCTCATATCAGTGAGGTCATATGATACATGTCTTTCTCTGACTGACTTATTTCGCTCAGCATAATACCCTCCAGTTCCATCCACGTCATTGCAAATGGCAAGATTTCATTCCTTTTGATGGCTGCATAATATTCCATTGTATACATATATACCACATCTTCTTTATCCATTCATCTATCGATTTAACCAGTCTTTAAAGGAGAATGGGAGAAATCTTGGACAAGGAGGAGGTGCCTTTTGGCACTTCCTAAAGAGTAATACAGCTTTAAGGCCACAATAGCTAACAAACCCATCAGTTATCTGGGAGGTATGAATAACTCTCCTAGAAAGGGGAGTCTGTATAGACCTATATCCTTTATGCTGCTCAGATCTGGTCAAGGAAATTTATGTTCCTTTCAGAGTAGATGGAGAGCAAAGTACCTTGCCCTCACATTAGGGGATGGTGCTATATGTGGCTCAGTGTTGATTTCTGTTGTGGTCGGGTTAAACATTCAGTAGTAGGATAAGCTAGATTGTCCTTGGTGAGGCAAAATCCATACTGTTGGACCCACATACAGTCTCTACCCCTACTACCATGGCTACTCCATTCGTGAGCCATCAAGCCAGCACTGGAGTGGTCACTGATAGAGGCTGGGTAACATTAATTGGCTGAGATATTCTGTCTACCTGGTTATTTGGTATTACTTCCATGACTCCCTTGTGGGTATTAACATGTGATAGAGAAAGCTCACAGGAAGCAAACAGCCTTGAACACTCTTCTAGATCCCCCAGTAGGTGGAATAGAGTCAGATGGCAAACTCCAAATGTGGTTTGCAAAGGACCAACCCCAACATCACAAGACATACAAACAGGTAGGTTTAGAGTTGAAAGATAGTTCCCAAAATAACTGGGGTAGATGATAAATATCATCTTTTAATTCTTTTTTTTTAAGATTTTATTTATTTATTTGACAGAGAGAGAGAGAGAGAGAGATCACAAGTAGGCAGACAGGCAGGCAGAGGGAGAGGGAGAAGCAGGCTCCCTGCTGAGCACAGAGCCCGATGTGGGGCTCGATCCCAGGACCCTGGGATCATGACCTGAGCCGAAGGCAGATGCTTAACCATCTGAGCCACCCAGACGTCCCTCATCTTTTAATTCTTAAGGGGTGGTATTATCTCTGTCATTACTGACTGTGACATTATTTTTGATTAATGATCTTGTCCTGGGAGAAGATATCAGTTTCCGGGGTTTCCACGTGTTCTTTGCGACTCTTAGAGCTCTTATCCCACATGTCAAGAAGTCAGCGTGAGGTTTTTGCCAATTACCAAGTTTGTCCATTTTGATTATACATTTAAATACTGGGGAAATGATCATGGACAGAGTGGACTTACTCTAATCCCTACCTAGGCCTGGACTTCATTTATTGATAGCTCCCGTGTACACTCATTCTAATTTGAGGTCAAGATAATACTTCAGGTCCCTAGATATCAGTATCAATTTAGACTCTTAGCAAAATTCTTGAAAGATCTGGCTGTTAGCTTCTCTGGTATGTGGGTATCTAAATAAATGGCCTTAGATCCTTTGAGAAAGAACTAGAAAGAGTCCTTATTTTATATGCTTGCTGTGGTGTTAAAGGCTTCTTTCTTATGAGAACCCAACCACTTTTTCAGTCAGTAGGCTCTAAGCCTAAGATCTTGCTTAGGTCTGAAAACTGGTAAGGAATTAGGACCTTGTTGGGCCATCTGCCCTCAACTCCCCCAATTAGCACATTTGATTTCTTAGGGTAATATAATTTTAAGCAACATTTTTTTGCTGGCTTTCCATTTCTCTTTCCCCTAGAACATCACATTCCATTAAATATCTCCATAACTCTCTGCTCGTCAAGACCCCCTGGATGATTCTCTACCTTTTCATTTATTCCAATAATTGTGCCTGGTTTTGATGGTCAAGCTCTGACAATTAGCTTCTATTATTTTGGGGTCCTATCATCATCAGTTATTATAACAGCATCTTGTACTTTCAGCCCTGGGTTCCACAGGACGGTCATTACTGAGCTTCTTGATAATACCAGTACCTCTCACCAGCATGCCCATTATTGCTTTGTTAACTGACCATCCTCTGGGCTTGGATCATAGTCAGCTGATGGGTTTTCTGGATTAAATAATAGAAACATTCTATCATGACCACTTTTCTGAGCTTCTTGTTCCCTTCTACCACTGACTGCTGTGGCAGTTCTGAGATTATTACCTCACTGTTTTAACACTATCTCTTGGAGTACTTGCCAGTGTGTTAAATTCTGTATCACAAGGGACAGCTGATTCCAATATTGATAAACTCTCCTTTATCCAGTTTTATGTTCCATTCTCTCACCTCCACCTTGATCTAACACCCCCAGGATCCCATATACGCTCCCCTGACTCTTGCCACTTCATGTTGGTTAGGTCCTAGAGCTTTGTTGGCATATAATTCCTTTCATCCTTTACAGAACTTTAATTACAAAATATGTTGTGAACTAGCCCTAGTTATTGGCCTGAAGGTGGAGAGGTGGGGCTAAATCCTGATGGGCATACATACTGTCTTGCGTCATGGTCAGTTTTATGTGTCACCTTGGCTAGGCTGTAGTTTCCAGTTATACAAGAAAACTCTAATCAAGTCTTACTGTTGGAGGTACTTTATAATTGTGATTAAAGTCTATAATTGGTTTACTTTAAGTAAGGAAGATTCTACATGTGTGGACCCATTTCTGTAAGTTGAAAGTCCCTGAGCGCCAACTGAGACTTCTCAGAAAAAGAAATTCCACCTGTATATTGAAGCTTCAGCAACTGTCCGATAGTTCCAGCTTTTCCTTCCTGATGGCCTGCCCTATGGATTTTGGACTTGCCTAGGAACTCTGACTGATACATCTTTCAAGGCAGAAATGTTGCATCATCTTCAAGAAAGGAGGCATTATTTATAACCTTAAACAGAGACAACTGATCCAATTCTGCAGGTCCAGAGAGTTCAAGGACTTCGGGGATTCCAGATTTTTCTAGTGTATGTACCCAAATGTCCTCATTTCAAGTCTCAAAAATGGCCCTGACCTTAGTATAACATTCTTGAGGGGTTAGAGAATTCAACTTTCTCTGTAGTTTCTGCACATAATTAAGTCCTGGGTCTGATCATCAGTTTATTCAGCTCTCTAGCTGCAAAGGATGGGAAGTCTCTTTATATATGCTACCTAAAGCATTCACATTTTGCCTTAAGTTAGTGATTTAAGCCTTTCTTCCTCAGCCTTTCATTGTTCAGTGTATTGTTCGGTGTATTGATAGCCCCCAGCAATAGCTATCCAAATCGATAGTCCTTATAATGATTACTTTAATTTCTCAAACACCTGAACTATTGCACTCAACAGTGCATTCTCTTCCATCCCAGTTCACCACAGCTAGCCATTTTAATAGTTGCAAAGCTGTAGCATGCTATGAATTGTCTAGTGTTCCACCAACCTCCAGTGAGGGGATCTTCATTGACAGTTCTTATTTTAGAATCAAATTTCTAGGACTACTCTTAGCACTAAGTGCTTTAGGTTGGATTGGAAACAGACTCTGAGATAAGATTTTGAGTGGAAAAAGTTTATTGGGGTGTGTTCTCAAGACCAGCAAAACCTGTAGGCAGATGAGGGAAAAAGAAATGGAAAGAAGAAGAGGTTGAAAGGTAATGGTATTGTACCAGATTCAGTGGAAACTCTGGAGCTAGGTTGACCCTTCTAAGTTGTTCTTAATTGAGGCAAGTGTGTCAGTCCTTTGTTCCCTAGCATTAACCAATCATTGTATGTGGGCTGTTCACAAAGAAGTACCTCCTTCCTGAAAGGGAGATCTGGATGGTACACTATGTCAACCACTATGCCTTCAGGGGAGATTTTCTACCAGTGACCAAAGCATTCTTTTCGATTGATTCTGTGATGTCATACTTTCCTGTTAGCCTCCTAACCCAGTGTGAAATGTGAGAGTCCTTAAGGCTTTGTCCTGTGCTCCCTGCTCATACCATTTCACACTCTCTCCCTAAGTGTTCCGTTCATGCCCATGGCTCAGTTACTCTCCCTATTCTCTCTCATTGTGATGTCCTAAGGAAACTTCAACCTTGTCATATCCAAGAATAAACTTATCTTCCTCTCCAAACCTGATGTTCTTTAATTATTCCACGACTCTATGAATGACTCTACCACCTATCCAATTCTAAAACCTAGAAACATGGATTATTTATTAGTTATTCTGGATAAATCCTCTCCTTCATTACCCTTACTGTATCAACTTCTGAGTCTAAGTATCATCGTCTCTGCTAAATACTGTTACAGGCTCCCAGCTGATCTGATCTACTCTGCACTCCAGTGCAGCCAGAGTGGTCTTCAAAAACCCCACCTCTAGGGGCGCCTGGGTGGCTCAGTCAGTTAAGCCTCTGCCTTCAGCTCAGGTCTTTATCTCGGGGTCCTGGGATCGAGCTCCGCATGGGGCTCTTTGCTCAGTGGGGAGTCTGCTTCTCCCTCTCCTTCTGACTGCCACTCCCCCTGCTTGTGCTCTCTCTCTCAAATAAATAGATAAAATCTTCAGAAAAACCAAACCAAACCAAAACCCACCTCTGCTTATGTCATCCTCCTGCTTGAAACTCTTCTCTGGCTTCTTTTTTTTTTTTTTTAAGATTTTTATTTATTTATTTGACAGAGAGTGACACAGTGAGAGAGGGAACACAAGCAGAGGGAGTGGGAGAGAGAGAAGCAGGCTCCCCGCAGAGCAGAGAGCCTGATGCGGGGCTCGATCCCAGGACCCTGGGATCATGACCCGAGCCGAAGGCAGACACTTAACGACTGAGCCATCCAGGCGCCCCTCTTCTCTGGCTTCTAATGAATCTTCAGGTATTGATCAAAGGCCTTAACCTGGTCAAGGCCCTGTTGAGATCTCCTGTTTTATCTTTCACGCATTACCCCTTGCTTCCTCTCTGTCAGCTATAGACTTATAGTTCTTTGAAAGTGCCATTCTTGCACCCATGACTAAGCCTTTATACATTCTGTGTTTTTTTCCTAGAACAATTGTCTCCATATATGACCCCTTCACTTAATAGTTGTCTTATTTTACCAACATCACTACTTCATGGAAATGTTTTAATTAAGTGAATTGATAGAAGAGGCTAGGAAGGCCTTTAAGCATGAAGAATCTCTTCCTATTTGGAGTCAACTGAAAATTTGAAAATGGATCCCTCATTTGAAGAGCCCTGGCTCTTGCTTGGGTAGCATCATTGAACATCTCCAGGAAACTGTAGGGGTGGGCATTCCTAGTAAATCACTTTCTGATTACTAGCATGTGGATTACAAACACATCCTAAAGTGGTAGCCAAATACTAGTTCTTACTAGTTTTTATTTCACACAACAGAAGTCTGTGATTCTTACGTGGTTAAATATTTTAAGAACTCTCTTAAACCAAGAGAACTGGAATGAAATGGGAGTGGCTACTCTTGTTTTTACTGCTCTTCCTTTCCTGTAAACTGAGCTCTAATCAAGAACAAATATTTCATATCAGATTTCTATGCCTGATAAGACTCATGTTGTTTCCTGTGCCTGGACTGTCCCTCTCTTAGCCCCTTTCCTCTGTGCACCCATCCATCCCCAACTTGCACTTATCTTGGGTTTTCAAATCCTATCCCTCACTTTTCCTGGAAAATGTTCTCCTTCTGTGTCCCAAGCTTCCTCTCATCCCAGTAAATCCCTTTTATCTCAGAATTTATATTGTCTGCACTTCTCTTATTGTTTGTTCATATAACCTTTTTTATACTTCAGTCTTATGCGTGTAAGCTTTATTGTTACTGTACTGTGAGATCTTTGGAGCTATCTTTGTGTGATTTAAGAAAAAAAAAATTCTCCTTGCACTCAAAGAGGGAAATCAATCAAAATTTGTCGAATAAATAATTCAATTTAATGAACAAAGGATTTTGGTGAGCAATCAGGAACCAAGGACCACACAGAAGTTGGAGATTGATTGATTAGACAAACAAACAAACAAAAGAAGGCAATGGATTAAAAGCTAAGTAAAGGAGCTAAGAGGAAGAGAACAGAGACAACCTTCTAAGAAAAGGAGATCTTGAGACTAAAGCTCAACATTAGATGAGTCCATTGAAATAGCTGAAATTGTAAGAATTCCAAAATCAGATGCAGGTTAGGTGACTAACTTTTCAAGTCATGAAACCTTTGTGTTTGAAAGAAAGGTGTTGGCTGGTTTTAATTACTACATTATTTTAGGTGGTTTTCCTTTTTTTATCAACAGTTAGAGGAGGAAAATGGTGTGGCCTTTGATTGGGCAGATGGCAGGGAAGATGTGAGGAGATACTTCAGCAGTGAAACCAATCTTGGGAAATAGAATGATAGAGCGAAAAGAAGAAACAAAGGCAGAGTAAGAAGTTTGTCAAACTTCTCAAGGATAAATAAATGGGAATGTAGTCTCACGCAGAAACTTTGAATTCCCAAAGAAAGAGAGGGTACAAAGTAAAAAGATTCAGTGGAGTGGTATTAACTGGGAACCTAGTGAAGCAGAAACTGTAGGGACAACAAGAAATAAAACATAAAAGTTTTCTGTGAAGCTGTGGGATTTATATTTTGTTATCCTCCATTTGTATTTTTGGCGTAATGTAGTAAGAAATTTCTGGTTGACTGAATTCAATTTTCGTCCTGATATTCTGATATTATGTAGGCACAGTTTAAAAATCCACTGAAAACAATACTAAATATATCTTTAAAAAGCACTGATTCTTCTGTGTTTTCTTTTGATTACAGTAGTCACTTTGGACAAAAGATATTAAAAGCTAGAAAAATTAAACTTCAGATGACTGTAATCACATCATTCAGTCTTGCAGTCCTTACACTCAAAGAGTCAAGGGAGATAAAGATCTTTATTTGACATCAAGGCATACCAATTTTCAATACCTCAGTTCACACTAATACATTTTATGCATGAACTCATCTCTTCTTTCATATTATATGCATTCCTTGGTGCTTGTAAAAGTTTCGAAACAAAAGACTCATTGTATTCTATCACTCTTACATTCTAGAATGCCAGCACCCAAATAGTAATGATCTCATAGTTGATGAATCAAGTCTTAGATGTAATATGAAAAGGACAGATTATTGCTAGAAGAATTAGGGAACATGAAATGCAGTGGCATTTTGAATTATACATGCACAAACAAAAGAGAAGCTCAATTTTGTTCAATATCCATGGTCATACATAGGAATGTCTGTCCTTTTCTTTGAAGGCAGCCTTAATAGCATACATATTATTTACTTACCAAAGTAAAAATAAAAAGCATTAAGTATAAGATAAATAGCTGAAGCGATTATTGGAAAAAGTATTCTAAATTGCAAAGTATTTTTTTAGGGAACAAGAAAGCTTTGGTTATAGCTTGGCATTTAGTCTAGTTGTGTAGAATTCTTGTAAATTGTATGAATCTGTTAAATGTCAGAAAAGAATGAAAATAGCTCCAGCATGTACTTTCTTGGTCTATAATGTATATATTGTTTTTATGTAGTATTTTAAAATTTCTTGTTATCTAGCATCAAAGAATTCTTATTTGTCTTTAATTTCAATAATTTTAGGATATGTCTTTTCTCTCTCTCTTTTTTTTTTTTCCTTTTATGGACAGAGAAGTTAAACAGAAACATGAACTTATAGTGTCATTACAAATAAATAACTTTCAGCGTATCTGAGACTTCTTGGAAAAATAATTCTCAGAATATTTCTCATATTGAAAGTCCCAAGGAATCAGTGAAACTTACTATTACTATATAATAACAAACGTTTTTCATTAGGATGCAAAGATCATGTGAATTGCCATTTGGGATAATTGTTCTTACTGAGGATTAATGGGAGAATTGAATGCACATGGGGCAGCACATTGTCCAGGGCTGAACACTTTCTGAAATTACTTTTGTTTTATGAGTGGCTTTTATATTATGCCAGGCCCAAATTATTTTGTTTTTTGTTTTAATTTTATTTTTTGAAAATTATATATGCACATAATTAAGAGTCAAAGAGTTGTGTAAGGTTTGTTACCAAAACAGCAGTGTTGGCTCCTTTTATTTTTCCTCTTGCCCAGATGAAACCACTTTTATTTCCTTCAGCTAACTCTCTTGGAGTGTCTTGTGTCTAAGCAACATGCTTTTAATTGTTACTCTTGATTTTTTAGTTTTAACTAATATCTGTTGCATTTCCCTTACGTATGGCAAAGATTGAGCTGTTTTCTCCCTGAGCCCTCACCATCCTCCCCAAACATTGTAATTGTGCTTAGCTGAATATTCAACATTTATGTTATTATAACTATAAAATGCAATCCACAGCTGCTATTTCTTCCTTTTCTACACAGCAATAGTTTTCACTGGAGTCAATTATCATTCCTTATCTTCCTTTTCTTTGTTTCTTAAGCACTTACTGCTAATTTAACCTCCAACCCTTTTGGCAAACTTTTTCCATAAAGACTATACATCTTCTAGGCTTTTAGTCCTTTAGACCTTGTGGTCTCTGTCACAACTACTCAACTCTGCTATTGTAAATTTGACCTACAGGCTGCAGTTTGCTGATCTCTGGTCGAACTCATACCTTGGGATGTTTAGTTGCCTCAGATAGTCCATCAGTTTTCTCTTTTCTCCAGAGAAGTTTCTTAATGAGGCTCCTAGCATACTCTCTACATCCATGTGATAGATGTCATCCTGGGGTCTCCTTTATCATCATTCTGAGGATTTCCTTTGCCTCTTTTGTTGAATCTCCTGTTACCTGTATCCCATGTCTTTTCTTTTCCGTGGCCAACTCCCTTATTTTAGTGGAAAACCATTTCCAGAATCATTTAGTGAAAGGATGCAAAGCAGATAATGCAAATTCTCCCTTAACACCTAGGCTTCCAATTCATTGTGATGCAAGATGTTTTTGTTTGCTTTTAGCCACACTTACCATTGGATTTACCAGAATTTAACTAAGAAAAGCTAAATGAATTTTATGTGAAACATTTTATTTTGCATATTTTAAATAAGATTAGGAAACAAAAAGTCAAACATATGTCTGGGACTTGTAACTAAAAGACTCTACTGACTCATAGTTTTCATCTTCTTTGAGTAAAACCTTTTAGGAGGTAGAAAGGACATGCTGGAAAGGGATGTGAGGATGGCAGCACATTAAAAAATGGGATGGAATTAAATTAACAGATTTGTTCTTCCCTTAACCTTCTGAAAGCTCCAAAATGACCTTCACTATGAGTCCTGTTATAATGGTGGACTAAATGGTCCATACTATAATTGTGCTATGAATTTTCAGGAAATTAATATTGATGCTTCATACAAATGTTTCCCCTGAGCAGATGAGATTGGCTGTGCATTTTTGGGTCTTTCTGAGGTTTACCAACTTGAAATTTTTTGATAGCACTTAGAGTAATTATTGATTATAGTATTGAATATATTTTAAAGCAGTTGATTTTCTACAAATCAAATACTTCACATATATTAAACTGAAATATGTTAAAAGATAATTTTGTAACAATTAAATTGGAAATCAACAGGGGAACATATGGTATTCTTGATGCCAGTGAAGCCTAGTTTGTAATATGTTTTTAAGAGAGCACTGGTGTTCCCAGGAGATCTAAGAGACATTCACAGCAGGAATGGATTAGACAAGAGCTAGATATATTCCTGAGTTCTATTCTGTGTTGACATACTTTGTGGGTACTTTAAATACAGAACCAAATAAAAATATAGAGCTTCTGAGGATGATAGATACCTTCAACTTTGACCTTTGTGGCCCTGGTAAGTTTCTTTTTCCTTAATGTTATTTTTATGTCCTTTAATTTTAGGTGCAGTATGGGTGTAGATGTGTCATGTAATTATGGCTTTTCTATAGTAATTGCTTAACATAATAGTAATTACTAAACAAAGCTGTTGTGCATATAAGTTAGATCGATCTCTCATTAAAGATTTCGCCTGAACTATTTTTAATTTATGCATTTCTATATGGCTTGATTCTAGACTTAGCATCCATCTCTCTTCCTTCTTCATGGCTAAGAAAGCTATGAAATTCATGAAAACCTTATTATTCAGGATGTGTTTTTCCACTTTTGATTCTATCTTTGAAAAACTCTGGAGAGATTATTTTTAATCCTATTCTTCATTTTAGATGTAAGTAATAAAACTCTGGCTGTATCATGCTCAGTAAACTAGGAGTATTTTTAAAAAATAATTGTTTTAACTAATTTTGGGTGAAAAATCACTTTTGTATTTGACAAATTATGGACAAAAATGGATTCTGTTTTTTGGGAAGATTCTGTTGACTTATGGAGGCTATCCAAAGAATCATATTAAAATATACTGATAAAAAGAGTCACAAATTTTAATAATATGGCTTATGAAAATGTAGCCTACTATTCAAATGAGAATAGGTAAGGGCTCTTTATTCAGAGTGTGCTATATAGCAAGAGAGTCAGCTACCATCATTTGTGTTTTGGCAGAAACTCAAAGGCAGGCAGAGGAGTGGGAAATCCGTATAGTGGGGAAAAAGGGAAAGATTCAAGCATACCCTGATTGGAAGCTATTGGCATGGGGAAGCTGGAGGCCAGCTACCCAGAAGTAGGACATCCTATGAGATTGGTTGGAAGAGCATATTTGCTTTTTTCCCATTGGTCCCAAGTTGGAAGGAAGTAGGGACAAAAATTAGGGAAGCCTTCAGTTATTGATCAAGTCTTGACTTTTGGGGCTGATTGCTGCAGAGATTGTGGTGTACTGCAGGTTGTGGGTCAGAGTTCTGTTTAATATGGGGTCTGGCTATTGTCTGTCTGTATATTCATTCTCGTACAAGGAATCAGAAATATCTGTCATCATATAAAAATTACCAGTAATTACGAGAACTAACTTAAAATTCAGGGTAATTTTTCAATCATTACGTTGTTCTATGTATTTTTAGTCTTCTTATCAGTGAAGTAAAACAAAGTTGATTTGGTCCCTTTCTTCCAGTTAAGGAGGATTCTTGACAACTATGTCAAGTAGAAATCAATTTTCGATTCAGTAAAATCACGAATCAGTAAAATGACTTAATCATAAAAGACTTTTCCTTGCTTCTGAGTAAGGATGAAGATGACATTCTCATCTATTTCAAGGTTTGTAAACACAGTGTGCTTTGAATTCCTTACAAGGAAATTTCTATGCTAGTGAATGGAACCAAGCAAAGGTCATTCTAAAAAACTTTCATCAATTTTTTCTTCAAATTTAATTTTATTAATCCTTTAAATGTACAACTCTAAATGTCTACAAAGCCATTTGTATGTTTTTTTTTTAAGTGCAGTATAATTAACATACTGTTACAGTAGTGTCAGGTGTACAATATGATTCTATAATTCTGTAGTTGACTCAAGGTTACCATTATATTTCTTGCAAACCAGAGATATTTTCACTGTGCCATTTTAAAATGTCCCCAAATGCTACACTCTTGTCACTGGATCTGAAAATCTGTTTTGTTAGATATGGGTAAATAAGAAATAATACAAAAGAAGACAAAAATCAGGTGTAGAGGCAGGGTACACTAATGGTAGTTCTACTTTGTTGAAATAGGTCACTCTGACATGATAGTTAGCTGTAATTAGTAAGTGATAAACAAAACAATAAAATGTCAGTCTGCAAGTAACCTTGCCAGACTCCTGATGCTGCTTGGACCTCTACTAATCAGTCAAGCTTATTAGGAGGATCAGACAGATCAGACAGCCGTTAATATCTTCATGCCTGTGAGACATATGGCATGTTCTGAATACTGTAGAGTTAAAGAGTCTGTGTTAAGGTGTGAATATCCCTTGAGCAGAAACCAACAGTAAAGAAAATGCTTCTCCAGTTGTTTCCTCCTTTGGCTGCTCTTTGTACCTCTTTCAAATAATGTGCTATTCAGATTTTATCATATTAGTGGCTCAAGGAAAGCATTATGTATAAATATTACAATTACTCAATTGTTATCTTTTATACTGGAAGAATATGTTAAATGTGCAGTCTCTTTCTACTTTCACAAATATTTAATATTTAGGTAGCTCTTAATTCTGTACAACATTAATATCCACCTTACCTTTGTAGCCTCTCATTTTAACAACAAAGAATGTGTATGTCAGTTCCTAGCAATGAAAAATGATAAACTCGTTCTGCCTCGTACAATATGGATGATCAATAATTAATAATTGGAAAATATAACTTTCCAGTGCATTTTTGAGACATTACTGGGCTGATGTCTTAGATAAAATCATTTCTATTTGAATGTGGCAAATTTACATTGAAGACAATGTGTTCTTGGCATTAGCTTCCAACTCTGAACCTTTGCAGTAAATAAGACAAGGTGTTAATTAAGAGAACTGCCAATCCAAATGAATAATGGAGTGCTGGAAATAGCATGGGTGAGGGCTTGACCTTCTGCCTCAAAGAGGTGCTCCAATGCTAAAGTCTCAATTTTGGAACTATGACTACGGAGTAATGAGAATATAGAAAGGAAAAACAAAGGATAATGGGATCTGCATTAACTCATTTGCTATTCCTAATTAGTTTTCAAAAACTGTCAGGCAGTGTTTAATGAAAGGCCTTTCAGGAGTAGGAAATGAATAAAGGCTGTAATACAGTAGTCCCCCCCTTACCTGCAGCGGATACGTTCCAAGACCCCCAGTGGATGCCTGAAACGGTGGGTAGTGCTGAACCCCACACATACTCTCCTTTTAACTACACATATATGCCTATGATAAAGTTTAATTTATAATTAGGCACAGTACAAGACGGACAACAATAACTGATAATAAAATAGAACAGTTATAACAATATGCTGTAATAAAAGCTATATGAATGTCCTCTCTCTCTCTCTCTAAATATCTTACTGTGCTGCCTTCACCTTTATCTTGTGACGAGGTGAGATAATAAAATGCCCCCATGATGAGATGAAGTAGGATAAATGATGCAGGTAGTGTGACGTAGCTTTTGGCTACTACTGACCTTCTGTCGATCTGTCAAAAGGAGGATCATAAGCTTCTGGACCATGAGTGATGGCAGAGAACTGAAACCACGGAAAGTAAAACCACAGGTAAAGGAGGGCTACTGTGCATACTGTACATACTATTTCTTTAGACCAAATGGGTGTTAACTAAATATTAAGCGGGAATGGGTACTTTGCAAGGGTCGTTCTTAAATACGCTGCATTAAGCAACAGCATGAAAAGGCCGCTGCCCTCTTTCTGACACTCACCCAGGCCAAATTAACTCAGCCCCCTCGGTCCAGGAGGAAGGGTGAGGTGGGAGGGCAGGGAGCGGAGGCATTCCTCTCAGGGAGGTGGTGTCCACAGACAATCCAAAGTCAGCCACCTCTGATTCGTACACATGGCTTGCAGAGAGAACTGAGAGTTCAGGACCATCCAAATCAGAAACATTTAGTCAAGCAATTCTACTCGTGAGTCTAACTTAACAACTAAGGCAGCAAGTCCTTCTGGGCTATGGGGCTGCTCTGACTTGTGGGAGGAGGTCATCAAGAGGATGTGACTGCTGGTTGATCCTAGAGCTAAACCCAGGCAATTGGAGGCACCTCATCCCTCCCTGCCCCGTTCTTGGAATGTACAGTCTGCCAATTATTTGTCCAGTGGGAGCCATTTCAAGGACACAGTTTTGAGAGAGTAATGTGTTGTTGAGACCATCTGTATGGTATCATCTGAACAGACCATTTGACTGAACCCAGTTAAAGCCTCTATATAAACTTAAGACTTTGGTGGGCAGGTGCAGAGGTCTACTTGTCTTGCCGCTGCCCAAGACAAGACTGGTATGTCAGCTTCCTTGCTTCTTCAGACTACACCTACCAATCTGGAGTGGCTGGCCTCTTTCTTCTGTCTCTCTCTGCCCTCTATGAGTACAGGGGCCAGCTTTTAAACCAACACCATTTGAAGGAGAGACCCAGTCTCTATTTGGTCAGGACGCTGAATTATATACATCTCTAAGGTTTTTTTTTTTTAAGATTTTATTTATTTATTTAACAGAGAGAGAGAGAGAGAGAGAGAGCACAAGCAGGGGGGAGCGACAGGCAGAGGAAGAGGGAGAAGCAGACTCCCCACTGAGCAAGGAGCCCGACGCAGGGCTTGATCCCAGGACCCCGGGATCATAACCTGAGCCAAAGGCAGGCGATTAACCGACTGAGCCACCCAGGCACCCCATCATCTCTAAGGTTTTTAAAATGTTCAAAAACCTAAACCGTTGTGAATATTCTTCTGAAGCTATTAAATACCTCAGGTCATGAGAACAGAAAATGTTTCAGTGAGGCCAGTATGGCAAATGACTTTGTTACTCTAAGAAAGTTGCTTTGGACAATCTGCCTCCTTTTCTGGAAAAGCTCCAAGATGAACAGAGAATAAGACAATGAGACAATCTTATTGTGAAAATGAATGGCATTTATTATAAGCCTATTATGGACAGTTGCTGTTTTATCTTCATGACAACTTTATGAGGTAACTGCCATTATTATACCCATTTCACAGATGAGGACACTGAGGCATAAGATGTAAAGTAATTTGCCCAGGAACACTAGTCTACTCAAGTGCCTGGTCTTAGGCATGAGTTTTGGTGTCCAGGGTGTCACAGGGATACATTGTGGTCATTTGTTTTCACCTGGACTCCAGATGCTGTGGCTTTGGTTTTTCTAGGGTATTTGACTCAGTCTAAATCCTAGCCTACATCCAGACTCACAGGAACATCAGCTGTTTCCACTGCACCACACACTAGCATGGATAAACTGAGCAGTCACACATCCAGGTTCTCAAAGCAGAAGCATGTTTATTGCAATGAGGGAAGCAGCACCTTATCCCCATCTGTGCCCCTACTGATTTTCCTAACTGAACATCCTCTTCCAAGTTAGTTGTGAATGGATATTGAAGTTGTGGTCGTAATTTCTCTAGAACAACAGCTTGACCATTGCTAGGTCTTTGGCAAAGATTCATGTTCTTTTTCCTTTTTCTTTTCTTTTTGTTTTTTCCTGAGCCTTAACCAGTGACCAGGGTTTAGGAATTTTAGAATCAATTTTCCCTATTCCTGTGTTAAAATATTTGACTACTTAATTGTCCATTTTCCCCAAGTTGCCCTATGAACTTTAAGACTCACTTCCCTATAATTTTTAAAAATATTTTTATCCATAGTATATTTTATATCTAGAGTAGAGTTACCAGATAAAAAACACATGACACTTAAGTTTAGCTTGCAGAGAATTTCAGAGAAACTCAAGTTTGAATGGGTATCATGTACTTTTGTATGTTGAATCTCGCAAGTGTATCCAGTAGCTTACTGGAAGTGAGGGGAGGGGCAAGCTACTTCTTACTAGATAAACCATCTTGTTTAGTGTAGATTAGTTTAATAACTCGAGAAGCTAAAGCATGTTTATGGTTAGCATCTTGGACAGAGACAAAGTTTTCTCTAAGTCATTATATTCAGGATCCAAACCTAAACATATTTAGTATGATTCCCACAGGTCATTTTCTCAGGGTAAGACAATCACCATAACAATTTTTAGGAACTTTCCCCTGTCACTTGTGATTAAGGTGTCCCATAAAGATGCATTTTCTTAATACCAAGACTTTTAAATTTTGATTTTTTCATAGCAATCTTTCTGAAGGGTATCTCACATTACTTCATCTACTTGAGGGTGATATATTGAACGTGACTTCCTCTGAAAAAATCAGTGTTATCATTATTAATACAAGTTCTTTTGCCCTTTAGTACAGTGATATACCCCTAAAGTCTACTGGCGTGTGGAGGACTATAATTCCTGTCTACAGATAATCTCACGGTGATTGTCAGCACGCTGCTATTTGCTCTCCTCTCTGTACACCACAGGGAGACCTACCTCATCACCACCAGCAGGCCTCCACTCCAGAGTTGTAGCCTTAATTTAAAAACAGTTGTGCGGGTGAAGAACTGAGGGAAGCTCGTATATAGACCCGAGTGCATTTGCTTTGTGCTAGCTATTTTTCTTGCAGTTTACTTCAGAGGGCTGCTTGTACTTCCAGATCTATGCTTTGTTCTTTATAGGTGAGCTTTGCTGGGTATGTGAAATGCTCCTCTGTGTTTGTCATTATTACTTCCCAAGATAGGTTCTACAGGATACAAGTTTGAAAAAGTGTTACAAGGTGCCTCAAGAAAAACTTCTGTGGTTGAGTCTGAAGCCAGTGAGCTAACCTAACTTAAACCTGTAAAAAGTTAAAGCTGTTTTTACAGATATATTCATATGCTAATGGAGATTGAAAAGCACCAGGTGTCTGACATGGAAGATGACAAATCTTGATTTTATCTGCAATCCCTTTGGTGGAGGATCTTACTGGAAATATTGTGACATTTTGTCATGACTCATAGTTGCCAGGTTAGCATGGGAGTTATACACAGAATTAAAACTCTTATGCATGACTTAGAGGAGAAAGGAATGAAATGTGAAGTGATTTATAATGGGGATAAAATTAATATCCTTTATGTATTCAACTAATTATGTATTGGAGATAGTTCTTTGAAATTAATAGATGGCAAGTGTACAAATCTTCAGGACATTAATTAGAAGACAGGTTTCTCCTTTAGAAGAAGTAAAGAGTTAAGTTTCTGAATGGTAATGTATTAAAAGGAAGTAATCTGTCAGAGTTTAGGAGCCATAAAATATAATAACAGAACTCCTTTCTGCTCTCTGGACAAGTTCAATGAGAAGATAAAACTAAGGTTAAGTGGAATTCAGTGCTTCAAATAAAAACTTAAAAAAAAAAAGGCCACATAATAACCTTGTTTCTTTGTCTCCCTGGACTAGCACTACTCTCTTCCTCTGCTCTTAAGAATATATATTTTAGATTACTGTTACTGCTTTAATCAACTGTTTTTGATATGAATTTTATCATTGCTTTTAGAAGTTATTACTCCTAAGTGTTGAAGGAGAGGATTGCTTTGTTTTGTGGAGAGGAAAACACTGATATTTGGCTTAGTATGTATGCCATTTGTCTTTGCCTAAAGACACACACACACAAACATACAAATATATTTGTAATAATTATATGGTAAAACACCTAGTCGTGTATAGCAATGCCTTCTGTTCTCCGTTTTGTCTCATGTCAGAAGTATATTTTAATGGCTTAGCATCAATGATAAATTGTAACTTGGATATTTAACCCATGTTGAGACAGCTGCTGCAAAGACAAATCCATAACTGCCTGTAATTATTTTTGGCACCTGCTGGACCCTGCATGTGAGGTGATCTGCGCAGAGAGGTTAATTTTAATAATAATAGCTAACACATCTATCAGCCTTGCTTCTTAATTGTTTTTCATGTATTATTTAATTTGCACAACAATGTGTTTATGATTTTCATTTTAAAGATGAGAAAATCAAGGCATCCTTGCCCAAGGTTAACAGTTAGTAAGTGGCAGAGCTGGAATATGCACGCAAGTAGTCTCATTCTGGATGCTGTTCTTAGAAACCATTAAAAATGGAAAGATGAGAATGATACTTAGGTTAGTCCATGAAACTGTAATCCTGAATTCCTCGAATGTTGTCATGTGTTTTCTTGAGGCAGTGTAACCACCAGACTGAGTCCTTACCTTCTTCACAAAGGTGAGAGGAATATATAAAGATTTCTTCACTGTGCTGGGCATAGCTGATGAGGTCTGACATTTCCATTGAAAATAATGAAGTGCTAATTTTCTCAGTAGTCAATGTTTTTACTTCCTGGAGTAAGAACATCGATTATCCCGAATTCTGGGAGAAGTGTGGGCTCTGTCTCATGCTTCTTTAATATCCTAACAATGCTAACTATAGAACTATAGAATGCAATTACTTCGTAGTTGTTTGACAAGAGCATTGTGAATGATCCTGACTTTATTGATGAAAATGAGGTCCAGAGAGCTGAAGACTTTGACTCAGTTCTCATAGTAAGTGGGAGAAATTCCTCTCGTGGAGGCAGGTCCACTTCATTTCTCACTCTGCTACATTGACACTTGCTATTCATTTCTTTTTTTTTTTTTAAAGATTTTATTTATTTATTTGAGAGAGAGAGAATGAGAGAAAGCACATGAGAGGGGGGAGGGTCAGAGGGAGAAGCAGACTCCCCGCCAAGCAGGGAGCCCGATGCGGGACTCGATCCCGGGACTCCAGGACCATGACCTGAGCTGAAGGCAGTCGCTTAACCAACTGAGCCACCCAGGCGCCCTTGCTATTCATTTCTTAACAATTTATAGAAATGTTAAATCACTGGAATTATTGAAACTCATATTGATTTGTCAGGCTTGTCATGACTATATTAGAATATATACAGAAGTCTTCATTATATGACTGGAACTTACTGGTAATCAAGCTGATCTTTCTAGTGGTTGCTAGAAAAAATGGCTGTCTGTGTTTGGGCCATATTTCTAGCAGCACTCCTCGGCTTCCTCATAGACCACCCTTATCTTAAAGCAGGCTGGGGGCACCTGGGGGGCCCAGTCGGTTAAGCATCTGCCTTCATTTCAGTTCATGATCTCAGGGTCCTGGGATGAAGCCCCATGTCGGGCTCCCTGCTCAGTGTCAAGAGTCTCCCTCTGCCCCTCTTTGCGCCAACCCCTACCCCCACTTGTGCTCTCTTTCACTCAAATAAATAAATAAAATCTTAAAAAAAAAAAAAAAAAAAAAAAAAGCAGGCTGGGGCGCCTGGGTGGCTCAGTCGTTAAGCGTCTGCCTTCGGCTCAGGTCATGATCCCAGGGTCCTGGGATTGAGCCCTGCATGGGTCTCCCTGCTCAGCCGGAAGCCTGCTTCTCCCTCTCCCACTCCCCCTGCTTGTGTTCCCTCTCTCGCTGTGTCTCTCTCTGTCAAATAAATAAAATCTTTAAAAAAAAAAATTAAAAATTAAAAAAAAAAAAGCAGGCTGGACAAATCCTTTTCATACCATCACTAACAAAGTCTCAAGAGGTGGCAAATTAATGCTTCTCTTATTTCCCCTGTGGAAAAACTAATGAATAATGATCAACTGTTCAGGGTTGATAGGCCCACACATACTATTCCCTTCCCTGACAATGCAATTTTCCAAGTCACTGTGAAAACATTTTTTTTTTTTTCCTGAAATAAGAGCCAGTTACATGGGAACCTGCTTATGTGTCTTATCAACCTGCATCTTGATGGGTCTCTTTGATTTCTCTTTTCTTTGCCCACTCACTATTACCAGTGTGTACATTTTCTTATATATATATTTTTTTCCTTTTGACCAATTTTTAATAGGTGTCCATTCTTTCAGTGTGTTTGAGGCTTATCCATCCAGATATTAAGAAGGCCAAAAGTATAGTCATCAATACTTTCAAATATTCCATTATGCCTGCCTTTTTCTGTTTTTGGAGAAAATGTGTGCCCAATAATTTCATCAGATTTCTGAAACAGGCTATGTGTAATAGAGGGTTTTGGCATCAGACTACTTCTTTGTAGTCAGATTAAACTTGGATTAGAATTTTGGCTCTCATAATTACCGTGTGACCTTGAACAAGTTACTTAGATGTCTTACAGTTTCTTCATCTGTAAAATGGTGCTGATAATAAAATTTATCTCACAGGGCTATGAGCATTAACGGAGTTAATGAGTGAAAAGTGTTCAGCATGGTACCAGCTTGTACTAAGCCTAAGTGTTAATTACTTACTTACATCTTCCACACTGACTGATACAGAGAGTAAGTCTTTTTAGGCCTCTCAAATGGCAAGTGTACTATGGGCCTGGAAGTAAGGCTGAAATATCACCAGTATAATAAGGAGAAATACGGAAAGGATAAATCTGTAAGAGCTTTGCAAGTATGTGAATAAATGTCAATGGCACTGGACAGCCAACTCAGTGTGATACATACACATGCACACACACAAAATAGAAGCAAAAGTTGGTATTTCATGAGTGCCTGGGTAGTGCAGTCGCTTGAGGGTCCGACTATTGGTTTCAGCTCAGGTTGTGATCTCAGGGTCGTGAGACTGAGCCCCACGTCAGGGGGGGCTCTGTGCTCAGCTTGGAGTTGACTTGGGACTATCTCTCTCCATCTGCCCCTCCCACTCCCTAAAATAAATAAATAAATCTTAAAAAATTGGTATTTCGATAGTCAAAAATGCAAAAACAAAGAAAAATGATGTAAAATCGCTATTATATTTTAGGAACTAGTATCTTTATAATCATATATACTTAAATATGATTCATGCCTTTAGTTCCTCTTGCCACATTAAATGCCTGCCTTTTTGATTCTACTTGTAAACACCAATATAAAATCTATCTTTGTGACTGAAAGCACACATTCCTTTGTGAAACATCCCACGCCATAATTAAATTATGAAGGTAAGAAATGATTTTTATTTAGATAGGGAAAATGGCTTGGTGGTGGGCATATATTGTTTTGTTCTTTGTTCTTCTTGGAAGTGTAATAAACAATCTAAACTTGTAGGTGCTGCCTTGTCCTCCTCCCTCACCCCCCAGGCTTTTTTCAAAAACATATCCCATTTTATTTTACCAAATTCATGAGCATGTGCATGTTTATAGGTTTATTTCAGTACCAACACCTAAAAATCCACTTGGCAATTTTAGGTCTAAAAAAAAATTAGGTGGTGGACAGTGTAGACATTAAAGATCAAGGTCTTTTAGGAGAACTTCACCACCCATCTCCTGATTTATTCCTTTTCTTAATTACTTTTTGGAGAAATCACTTTTCAAAGGGTCTAAAAACATCTGATCTTTTCTTCTAGATGCATAGACCATACTATGTAACCAACAATTAGTAATTATGACTGAATAAAGATTTTGCTTCTGGGTTTTGAACAATCTCATAAGTGACACGTTGGACACTTGAAATGCCCTCAGGATTTATGGGAGTGGTTTCCAAACTTATTTTGGGGAGTTATAGGGATCCAAAATGGACCACTGAACGTAGCACCAAGAGTAGAGGGGTTGAGTTGCTAAGTGGTCTGGGGCTTTAGGCCTCCCTCACAGTCTTCAGTGACAATAAATGAGTTTTTAGTTGGTTTGCATATTGGGATTCCATTTTTTAACTTGAGATAGAAGATTCACCATTTTAAAGTGTACAACTCACTGATTTCTAGTATATTAACAAGGTTGTATACCAATCACTATTACCTAATTGCAGAATATTTTAATCAACCCCCAAGCAAACTCTGTCTGTACCCATTAGGAGTCACTTCCCATTCTCCCCTCTCACTAGTCCCTGGCAGCCATGAATCTACTTTCTGTCTCTATGGATTTGCCTATTCTGGACATTTCATAAAATAAAATCATACCATATGTGGCCTTTTGTGTCTGGCTTCTTTCACTTAGCATAATTTTCAAGGCTCAGCCATGCTACAGTATGCATCAGTTCTTCATTCTATGCATTTGGCCTTAAACATGCTACCCAATATTGATTGTTTTGTTCAGGAGTGTCCATGTTTTTTTTCTCCTAACTTGCAGAACATCACCACATGTAATAGTTCTTTTGCTTTCCCAAGGTATATGTTCTGGTATTGTGATTATTGTATGCTTAGTAAATACTCAGATGACGGGTCTTTTTTTTTTTTTTTTTTTTTTAAAAAATTTTTGAGAAGTGAACAGGGAATTACCATTTTTTTTTTTTTGATTATCTCTTATGTACTAGATTTTAAGCTAGGGGGTTATCAGTTAATCCTCATCATAACTCTATGAGCTGGCTATTTACATTTTTTCACTCACTGGGGAGTGATTGAAGAAGCTTAGAGAGCTTTCCTTCAAATTACACAGCCAGTAAATGACACATATGAGATTTGCATCCAGATCTGGTTCTACCATGTTATAAACCTTCATTAGGTTTTAAGTATTTGCCCCAAACTCTGCACTCAGCTTGGAGTCTGCTTGAGACTCTCTCCCTCTCCTTCTGCCCCTCAGTTGTACTCTCCTTCTCAAGTAAATAAATAAATCTTTAAAAAAAAAAGATTCCCTCCCCTGCAAAAAACCCTATTTAGAAAAATCCCTAGTAGATTCTTATATATCTGAAATATTTTAAATATAGGAATTCCTAGAAGCAGGGGGAAGAATACATATTTTTGAGACTCTTTGCAATCTTTGCCATCTATTTTTAACAGGTGATGCTAAATTCCTCTTTTTCTTAAACAGAAGGTACTTTTATAAGAGCTCTAGATTATTGGCTTGACTAAAGCTATCAAATAATTTTCTTGTTTTCTTTACAAGATATTAAAAATTTTGTATCATTGATTATAATAATCTAGCTAAAGGTATACTATAAAGCCTGTCTACTGCAGGATAAATGCAGATTTCACAGTGCTCAAGGGTAATTTTCTTGTGTTTTTTTTTTTTAAAGATTTTATTTATTTATTCGATAGAGAGATAGCGAGAACAGGAACACAAGCAGGGGGAGTGGGAGAGGGAGAAGCAGGCTTCCCGCCGAGCAGGGAGCCCGATGTGGGACTCGATCCCAGGACCCTGGGATCATGACCTGAGCCGAAGGCAGACGCTTAATGACTGAGCCACCCAGGCGCCCTTTTCTTGTGTTTTTAAAAATATATTTACACTCCTGTATTTATTTATTTTTAAGTTTTTTATTTAAATTCAATTAACCAGCATATAGTATATCATTAGTTTTTGATGTGGCTTTCAATAATTTATCAGTTGCGAATAACACCGAGTTTACATATCACATTTGGTTTATAATCATGACTGCTGGAAGTCTTGACATGTGAATACAATTTATCAACATAATTCAATTATTTGTAATTTTGAAAAAACAAGGGAAGTACCCTGATGTAGTAGAAATAGCACTGTCTTGGAGGAAGGAGCCCTGGGCTTTGTCTTTGCCTTGTCACAGAGGGGGCTTATAGGTTTGACTAATCCCTTCTCTCTTTCTGGAGCCCCGTCTCTTCAGTTATAAAATTATAGGGTTGGACCAGGTGATCTACAGGGTCCTTCCCGTTTGAAGTTACGGATACCCATAATGAGGGACTCCTAGAGAACAAACACTACACTAAAGAGGTTTTGCACGCTCTGAGCTGCCTCTTAGAGAGTTGACAGTAGCCTTTAAATCAATCATAAACCAGAGGGCAGAGCTGCAGTGGGAGAATGGAAAAGCTTCTTGCTCTTAGTTTTTGGGTGCTTTTCTGACACTTCAGGGTGGTTTAAATGGCTCTGAGTGCCCTAATGCCTCGCAAAGCTCACGTCACTCTAATCATTATGAAACCGTCACAGATGTGCTCTGGAAAGATTTTCTGAGGAAGTTGGAAAAATGAGAGTGTAAATGCCTTCCAGCTGGCATGCCTAAATGTTCTTCATCTCATCAGAGGCATGTTCAGGTTAATTTCAGTGGATGACTGATAGCTTATCCAAGTGTTACTCAAGAGAATGTGGAGCAATTATTCTCTCCTAGTGATGAACTCAGATAAGAGGGTGATTATTGAAAAAGAAAGTAACTAACACGTCTCAATTGAAAAAAAAATGGTATCACTACAAAAACACAAAACTAAATCTTCTAAAACAAAAACACAAAACATCTTCTAAAAAGAAGAAAAAGACTCAGGGTCTGGACGTAAAAAGCATAAGGCTAATTACACACGTGCATCTGGCATACATTCCAGTTAAGTACTGAGGGAGTTAACACCTTCATGCCCAGCTGGTTTAGGTCATGCCATTTACATCCTGCTGTTCACAATGATGATGATAAGAAATGGGCTGCCTGCTAGCACTAAGTGCTAGATACAGACCATATGGCAACAGGGCAACATGAAATTAAAAAAAAAAGGAAAAACAACAGTTTTCTTGAGATTTAACATACTTCGATAGCTTCAGACATGCAATCTATCGCACATTTTCTTAATTCCTTTAAATTCCTGTTCTCGTCCCGGCATTGCTGCTGGCTGCATTTCAGCTGTGTAATGTGAATGTGAAAACAAGCAAAGAGCATGATTACAAAATGACATATTCTAGAATCTAAGTGTTTTACTTTGGATGATCTCCTTCTTTAAATGATAGCTACTCTCTTTATAGAAATAGTAGAATTCCAGAGGGAAAAACATAAAAAGGGATGACAAGCTATTCATATATATGCATATAGGCATATTCATACAATATGAAGTGATTTCTTAAAAGTAGAGATAAAAGTAACAGAATCCTAGAATGTTAAAGCTGGAAGTGATCTCAGAGCTCTTTAGATTCACCCTTTTGCTTTACAGAAAAGGAAACCGAGGCAGAGCTGTTAAATCATTTGCCCAAAAGCACATGGGAGTTATTGATGGAAATGAATCTATAATTTAGCTCCACAGGCTTGCATTCCAGTGTTTTTGAAAAAATCTTTGCCCTATGTGGATAGAGCTAAAATAATAAGATTCCAAAGAATTAATCATGATGGTTTATTGGGAAATTGTTTTGGTGTGTAGCAGATAAGCAGACCCAGGACTTCATAATTTTTTAATGGTGTATATTTTGAGGAAAATGGAGAACTACTTTAATATGATTTTTTTGGGTAATTGGATTAGTTGGCTGTCCTAACCACCTCATGCATCAAAATTTTTTGGTATTGATTTCATAGTCATTCCACAACTGTTCTTTTATACACAAGCTAAAAATAGCATATTTCACGTGGTCTGATGATTGATATCTTTTCTAAAATGGCCCTATGTGAATTCATAGGTCCCTTTGAGCTCCTGCAGATTATGGTCCTAAGTACCTTGTTCACAATGAAGCATATCTTTTCAAGCTGTGGTCATCTAACTTCAAGGTAGATCAAAATTTAACCTTTGCTGATTTAAAAAAGGCACTATATATAGACAATTTTATAGTGATGTTTAAAAATACTTTTTTTAAAATTAAACACAGTTTTTTTAAAAAGGATTTATTTATTTATTTCAGAGGAAGAGGGAACGTGTGCATGTATGCACCATGGGGAGGGGCACAGGGAGAGGGAGAGAGAATTTTAAGCAGACTCTCTGCTGAGCGCTGAGCCTGACTTGGGCTTTGGTCTCACGACCCTGAGATCATGACCTGAGCTGAAATCAAGAGTTGGATGTTTAACCGACTGAGCCACCCAGGTGCCCCTGTTAAAGATAGTTTTATACCTTCAAATTATACCTAGGTATTTTATAACATGTTCTCAAGATAAATGTTCAGAATTTTCTACCTACAATTGATGGAAACATCACCCATTGGAGTTTTTCTGTAATTCACACTTAAATGTATATAATAGGAGGTCCTTGAGGCTATCTGTATCTGTGCAGAACTTTTTGTACTTTTTTATATGTGAGAGGCAGTGTATTTTTAAAGGAATTTAAAGGTAAAGTGTATTTATTATTGAGATTGCATTAGTCTTTTTATCTATGTTTTCATATTTAAACTCCATGATTAAAACCAATCTCAGATATCAGAGCATGAGGAGGACAGGTAATAAAAGTGAGGGGACTGCCATGGGTAACAGAACTTCTAGTTACAAAGCAGAGAGAAAAACTGAGCTTAGAAGTTTAAACTTAAAAGTAACTTAAGTGATTTATTGAAAAGTGTTTTGTTATTCAACTTGATTTGATTATAAACCACTCAAGGACTTCAAAAGATAAAGAGAAATGATTATGAGAGACCACAGCATGAATTATGATAAAAATCCTTCATTGAATTCCAGAAAGTTTATTACTTTTTCTTATGTTGGACTTTTTTTTTTTTTAAGTGTAGCTGGCACACATTATTACATTAGTTTTAGGTGTACAACATAGTGATTCAACAAGTCTATACATTATGCTCTGTTCACCGTATGTATAGCTACAATCCATCGCCATATAACATTATCACAGCACCATTGACTATATTCCCTATGCTGTACTTTTTATCCCTATGACTTTCATCCCATAAATTGGAAGCCTATACCTCCCCAGAAAAGTCATTCCTTATTTCAGTTTGTGTTAAGGCATCTAGAGCATGGTGTTCCATTCATTCCAATGCACATTTGGAAATACCACTGGCAAAATATGACAAAGATTCTGTATCATAAAAAAATGATTTTTGTTCTCTAACACCATTTTCCAGTAAAAGGAATCAGGGCTCTTTGGAAGAAATGGCTGATTCTAGGGCTGGAGCAATGAATGTGTTAGAAAAACCTAGAGTATCCTGTAATCCTAGAAAGAAAAAGAGTGTTCAAAAACCCCAAACCATGGTGTGGGATAGTATGTCGGAGGGACACAGGAGCCAAACCAAAAGAACTCCCAGTAGCCAAAACTGGAACAATCTGAGCAAAAAAGTAAGTAACATAATACAGAATTGTAACTCAATATATAAAATATCCAGTCAATAGTAAAGAAACTTGGCAGACACTGTCTGGTGAATGTATTTGTAGTGGTTTATTAGTTGTGACAAATGTATGATACTAATATGTTAACAATAGGGAAAAGTGGGTATGAGGTAGGTGGTAACTCTCTGTAATACCTTTGTAACTTTTCTGTAAATCTAAAACTATTCTAAAATACAAAGTTTATTTAAGAGGAAAGGAATTTGATGATTTTGTTTTCTAATGTTGCCATAAGGTATGTTGCATGTTTTGACTGGCATTTTCTTTGTTTTTTTTAAAATTTTTTTTGTTAACATATACTGTATTCTTTATTTCAGGGGTACAGATCTGTGATTCATCAGTCTTACACAATTCACAGCGCTTACCGTAGTACTTAACCCTTCCCAATGTCCATCACCCAGCCACCCCATCCCTTCCATCCCCCTCCACTCCAGCAACCCTCAGTTTATTTCCTGAAATTAAGAGTCTGTTATGGTTTGTCTCCCTCTCTGGTTTCGTCTTGTTTCATTTTTCCTTCCCTTCCCCTATGATCCTCTGTCTTGTTTCTCAAATTCCTCATATCAGTGAGATCATATGATAATTGTCTTTCTCTGATAGACTTATTTCGCTTAACATAATATCCTCTAGTTCCATCCACGTCATTGCAAATGCAAGATTTCAATTTTTTGATGGCTGCATAATATTCCATTGCATATATATACCAGAACTTCTTTACCCATTCATCTGTTGATGGACATCTAGGCTCTTTCCATAGCTGGCTATTGTGGACATGGCTGCTATAAACATTGGGGTGCAGGTGCCCCTTCTGATCACTATATTTGTATCTTTGGGGTAAATACCCAGTAGTGCAATTGCTGGGTCTTATGGTAGCTCTATTTTCAACTTTTTGAGGAACCTCCATACTGTTTTCCACAGTGGCTGCACCAGCTTGCATTCTCACCAACTGTGTAGGAGGGCTCCCCTTTCTCCTCATCCTCGCCAACATCTGTCATTTCTTGACTTGTTAATTTTAGCCATTCTGACTGGTGTGAGGTGGTATCTCATTGAGGTTTTGATTTGTATTTCCCTGATGCCAAGAGATGTTGAGCACTTTTTCATGTGTCTGTTGGCCATTTGGATGTTTTCTTTGCAGATATGTCTGTTCATGTCTTCTGCCCATTTCTTAATTGGATAATTTGTTCTTTGGGTGTTGAGTTTGATAAGTTCTTTATAGATTTTGGATACTAGCCCTTTATCTGATATGTCATTTGCAAATATCTTCTCCCATTCTGTCGGTTGTCTTTTGGTTTTGTTGACTGTTTCCTTTGCTGTGCAAAAGCTTTTTATCTTGATGAAGCCTTGACTGGCATTTTCTATTCGATTAGGTCTTATTTACAAAGACTTTAGAATAAAAGACTTGCATGATGGCAACAGTTGATATGAGTGGCAGATAGAGAAATGAATTGTGTTTCAAGTGATGTTCCCCTCTGCCACAAAGCTCAAAGCATTTTATAGGGTCATCACTCATTTCTAAAGTGATAAAACTTATGAAAGTATGTTGTAAATTATAAAAGACTATAAAATGCATGCCATAATTAGTATCGCTTTACAATTTTATTATTATTCCTGAGAGCTCAATAATGTATTGGTTGCTAGAGGGAGTTTCTATAAGTTAGAGAATCCTTATCATCATAAAGTTAATGCAAAAAGAAAATGGTCCCATTTATTCCCGTAAAATAACACTTAATGTGATTTTAATTTTGTAGATGTGACCTTAAAATTAGACAAAATTGTTCAGTTTGGTTGGTTTCTCTTGCCTTGGTCAAACCAAGTGTTTCATATTCTAAGTGTCATATTTGATGAGCCACTTAATAACAAAAGCCAAAAAAGCTGATAATATCTTTTATATGCATATGATTTGACCTTAAGCATACAGACACAGCCAGACTAACCTCAGCAAGGCAAAGACAGAGACAGTAAGGCAAACTTGCTGAATATTTATTTTCTTGGGAACATACTCTATGACTATGAGTGGGTGATAAAAAATTTTTAATGGGTTTGGACTTTAGCCATCTTTTGAAATAAATCAGTGGAAAAAGTGAGAAGAAAATGAAAGCTGAAATGCAAATACACTGGTGGGAATAGATTGGCGGTGTTGGGAAACTGCACTCCTGCTGTGAACTTTCCCTGTGGATTTAAAAAAAAAAAAGCTTTATTGAGGTGTAATTAAAATACAAATGCAACATACTGTACATATTTAAGGTGTACAGTTTGGTCATTTTTTGACATCTGTCTGCAACCATGAAATAATCACCACAATCAAAATAGTGAACATATCCACCATCCCCCAGAGTTTCCTTGTGTCCAGTCGTAATTTTTCCTTCTTACCCCTGCCTACATCACCTCTGCCCTTATGCTCAGGCAATCACTAGTCTGCTTTGTGTTATTCTAAATGAGTGTGCATACTTAAATAGAATCATGCAGTACTTATCTTTTTGCTTGTGTATGTGTTTTTTAATCTGATTTTTTTCACACGGTATTCTTAGGAAATTCATCCATGTTGTGGCATGTATCAATACTTTGTTCCTTTTTATTCCATGTGCGGATATGGCAAAATGTGCATATTCATTACCTGTTTATGGCCATTTGGACTATTTTCCAGCTTTTTATTATTACAAGAAAAGCTGCTATGAACATCATTGTACGAGTCTTTATATGAACATTTCTTTCTTTTTTCTTGGGTAGACACCTAGGAGTGAAATGGCAAGATGGTATATTAGGGTGTATGTTTAACTTTTTAGTAAATGGATGAACTATTTTCCAAAATTGTTGTATCATTTGCATTCCTACTAGCAGTGTACAAGAGCTCCAATTTCTTTATATCCTTACCAATACTTACTTTAAAGTGCAGATATTCTTAAAGATGTGTAGTGGTATCTCATTTTGATTTTAATATGCTTTCCCCTATCACCTAATGATGCTGAACATCTTTTCCTGTGTTTATTTGCTATCCATATATCTTTGGTGAAGTGGCTGCTCAAATTTGCATATTTTCATTATTGACTTGTTTGTTATGATTTTTGGGAATTCTTTATTCCTGATTCAAGTCCTTTGTCAGATACATGCTTTGCAATATTTTTCTCCCAATTTTTGTCCTGTCCTTTAATTCTCCTAATGATTTATTTGGAAAAACAAGTTTTAATTTTATTGAAGTCCAGCTTATTAATTTTTCTCTATTATAGTCATGATTTTAAAGTCATATTTAAGAAATCTTTGCCTAACTTAAGATTTTCTTCAAAAAGTTTCATTCTTTTAAGTTTACACTGTAGTCTATATAGCATTTCAAGTTAATTTTTATATATGGTATAAGGAGTGGAGGAGGGGCGCCTGGGTGGCTCAGTCGTTGAGCGTCTGCCTTCGGCTCAGGTCATGATCCCAGGGTCCTGGGATCGAGCCCCACATTGGGCTCCCCGCTCAGCGGGAAGCCTGCTTCTCCCTCTCCCACACCCCCTGCTTGTGTTCCCTCTCTCTCGCTGTGTCTGTCAAATAAATAAAAATTAAAAAATCTTAAAAAAAAAAAGGAGTGGAGGAAGTTCAATTTTTTGTATATGAATATATAATTGTTCTGGTAACAGTTATTATAAAGTCTATTTCTTTTTCTCAACTGAATTGCCTTTGTACTTTGTTAAAAACTGTTGTCCAGTGGGTACAGATCTACTTCTGAAATTTCTGTTCCGTTCCGTTGACCTATTTCTTTTCTCCTGATCCTAGCACCATATTGTCTTGATTGCTGTAACTTCACAATAAGCCTTAGAATCAAGTACTGTTAACCCCCTAACTGTTCTTTTTCAAAGATGTTTTAGGCTATTCTAGATTCTTTCCATTTCCGTATAATTTTACAATAAGTTTTTCTATTGCTACAAAAAATGTGTGCTGGGATTTGGACGAGTATTGCATTCAAGTAGCTTAATTCAGGGAGAACTGACGTCTTAAAACAGTTTTTCCACTGTGAGCAAGGTATCTCTGTTTTGGTTTTCTTTAATTTCTCCCAGCAGTGTTTTGCAGTTTTTGGTGTACAGGTCTTGCACATCTTTAGTCAGATGAATTTCTAAGTAGTTCAAATTCTTTGTTACTATTATAAATTATATTTTATAAATTTTTAATTTCTACTTGTTCTTTGTTAATTTCTATAAATAAAGTTAATTTTAATATGTTGATCTTTTATCCAGCAACCTCGTTAACATCACTTATTAGTTCTAGTAGTTTTGTCCTAGAATCCATTGGATTTTCTATGAATAATGACAGTTTTCCTTTTTCCTTTCCAGTGTGGATGACTTTTATTTACTTTTTTAAAAAAACCTTATTCAATGTCCAGAACCTCTAGTACAATGTTCAATAGAAGAGATAAGAGTAGACAATCTTGTTTTGTTCCTGATGTTAGGGGCATTTGGTCTTTCACCATTAAGTATGATGTTAGCTGTTAACGTTTTTCATACTTTCCTTTTTCAATGAGGAAGTTCTTTTTTATTACTAGTTTTCTCAGAGCTTTTAACATGAATGATGTTGAATTTTGTCAAAAGCTTTTTTATTCACCTATTGATATAGTCATATGGTTTATTTTTTAGTTTGGTAATATGGTAAATTACATTGTTTGATTTTTGAATAGTAAATTAACCTTGTATCTCACTTGGTTACAGTGTATTATTTTTTAAAATGTATTGTTGGATAAGATTTTTTTAAATGTCATTTAGTATTTTTGTATCTATATTCATAAGGAATATTGGTCTGTAGTATTTTTTTTTAACTTTTTATTTATTTATCTGAGAGAGAGAGAGAGAGAGAATGAGTTGGGGGGGAGGGGCCGAGGGAGAGGCAGACTGCCACTGAGCAGAGACCCTGATGTGGAGTTCGATGGGGAGTTCCATCCCAGGACCCTGAGATCGTGGCCTGAGCAGAAGACAGATGCTTAACCAATGAGCCACCCAGGAGCCCCTGTAGTATTCTTTTATTGTCTACATTGTAAAATGGTTACTACGGTCAAGTTAATTAGTACCTCAATCACCCCCATACTTACCTCTTATTTATTTAATTTTGGTACGAATGCTTAAGACCTACTCTCTTACCAAATTGCAAGTGTGTGTATATATATCAACTCATCATGTTGTATACTTTAAATATATATAACTTTATTTGTCAGTTATACTTCAATAAAAAAAGAAGAAACAGGTAATCTGAATAGCCTTATATCCATTAAAGACATTGAATATGTCATTTGGAAACTTTCTCACAATAGGTGCCCGTATGTCTTCATTGGTGAATTTTGCCAAAAATATAAGGGAAAAATAATACTAATTTTCCACAAAGTCTTCAGGAAATTTTAGAGGAGGGAATATTCTATGAGGCCAGGATTACCCATTTGTTTATTATTGCTTTTGTTGCTTATGCTTTTGGTTATATCAAAAAAATGATTGCCAAGACCAATGTCAAGGAGTTTTTCCCTATCTTTTCTTTTACGAGTTTTGTGATTTCAGGTCTCACATTTAAATCTAATCTGTTTTGAGTTATTTTTTGTGAGTGGTAAGTGGAAATAGAGGTCCTTTTTCACAGTTTTGCATGTGACTATTTATAAATTGACTCTAGTGTCATTATGAAATGACCTTCTTTACCTAAATAATATTCTTTGTTCTGGAATCACCTTTTCTGATATTCATATAGACACTCTTTCTTTTTTAGTGTTAGCATGCTATATCTTTTTTATCCTTTTCCTTTAACCTATTTGAGTCTTTATATTGAAAGTGTACATCTCGTAAGCAACATATAATTTTATTCAGTCTGACAATCTATACTTTTGATTTGGGTGTTGAGGTCATTTACATTAATGTGATTATTAATATTTAGTTTTCGATAGATAGGTTTAAATCTATCCTTTTGCTATGTGTTTTCTCCTTTTTCTGTATCTTCTTCTACATTTCTTATTCTGCTCTTATTTAGGATTAATTAAATATTTTTCAAGGATTCCTTTCATCTCCTTCTTTGTTCTTTAGCTATAACTCTGTTTTGTTATTTCAGTGGTTGCTTTAGAGTTGACGGTATACATCTTTTCTTTTTTAAGATTTTATTTATTTGTCAGAGAGAGAGAGAACACGAACAGGGGAGTGGGAGAGAGAGAAGCAGGCTTCCGCTGAGCAGGGAGCCCAAAGCGGGGCTCGATCCCAGGACCCGGGGATCATGACCCGAGCTGAAGGCAGACACTTAACGACTGAGCCACCCAGACGTCCCTATGGTATACATCTTTAACTTATCACAGTCTATGTTTAGTAGTGGTTAGTAAAGTACGACTGAGAGGCCAAATCCATCCCACTGCCCATTTTTTGTAAATGATTACTAGTGCTTTCTTACTTAGGTGATGCTGCTGAGGTTACTAGTTGCCTGCCAAAATCTGTTCCCCAGTTCTTCCACAGTTTTAGAATTGTAGTTGGCACCTGGCTGCCCAACTGAGGATTACATTTTGGGGCCCCTTTGGAGTCACGTGTGTCTTGATGGCTAGCTCTCACTGTTGGGACTGTGAGCCCTGGGGGAAATGTGCCAGTTCCAATACTGGCCTTACATGAGCCCTTCTCCATGCTCTTTCTCCTTTCTATTACCCTGAATATGGGCCCAGCTTTAACTAGGTAGATGAGAACATGTCCCAAGGCAATAATTCTCAAACATTTAGGTTTCACAATCCCTTTACATTTTACAAACTAATGAGGACCCTACAAGTTTTGTTTATGTAGATTATAGCTACTGATATTTACCATATTAGAAATTAAAAGTGAATAAAATTTAAATATTTATACTTCATTTTTAAATAACGGTAATAAACCTATTTAAATTTAATATGAAATACACATTTTTATGAAAATAACCATATTTTTCAAAATAAAAAGTTTGAGAAGAGTGACTTTTTTTTTTTTTAAGATTTATTTATTTATTTGAGAGAGAGCAGGCAGAGGGGTAGAGGGCGAGGGAGACAAGCAGACTCCTTGCTGAGTGCCAGCCAACACAGGGCTCAATCCACGACCCTGAGATCATGAGCTGAGCTGAAATCAAGAGTCACAGAAGTCAGACACCTAACTGAGCCACCGAGGTGCTCTGAGAAGAGTAACTTTTTAAAATATTTTTGCAAACTTCTTTTTTTTCTTTAAATATTATTTATTTTTCAAAGTTTTTTTTTAATTTAAATTCAGTTAGCCAAGGTATAGTACATCATTGGTTTTTGATACAATGCAAACTTCTTTAGTATTTGACTTAATAGGAAGAATCTGTGTTCTCATGTTTGCTTCTAAACTCTATCCATTGTGAATGTTGTTTTGGTTGAAGTATGTGAAGACAGTCTAGGCTCATGCAAATATGCATTTGGAAAAGAGAAGGGTGTTTTATAGTCTTAGGATAATTGTGGATATTCTCTTTTTAATTTCCACCAAAGCTCAACAAGTGGTAATTTGTTAAAAGTTAGATTGTAGAATCCAAACCATGTCAATGGACTTTTCATACTTCCTTATGTTAAAATTCCTTAGTCTATCTTGTACTTTTAGTGTATCCCTGCATGATGTTATAAAATAGAGTTGTAATGTAATCATTTGGAAAATATTGCCCCACTGAATTAGGTAGATCTCCAGATGCTGACATTTTTCATTAGATAATACAAAAAATAATGAAATTTATTAATATCACTACCAATTTCATCAGAAAAGTTTTTAAATACTGAGAAGTGACTACAATTAATAATAGTGGATACGGATTTTCCAAAATTCTAATTTTTGCTTAGAAGCTTAAATTTTCTTATTGGCAATAAATGCTGTCAGTTGTTTTATTTAAAATGATAGACTACTTTGCTCATTTTCAAGGAAATGTTGACAGATATCCAAGTATGAATAACTATGGTTGGTCAACCCTTCTTCCTGTTAAATGCCATTCCATGAAAAAAGTGGCTAGTTTATCTTGCACCTCAAATAATCACAGAAGTGGTTTTGTTGTTTGTTTGTTTTTAATGAGACAGTCATTATATTTTGGGATGCAACAGAAGTGCTTTATGTATACTTCCCATTTCGTCACCAAGAATATTAAAAAAAAAAGACAACAGATACTTAATGCTCAAGATTTAATGAAATTAATAATATTTACTGCTTTATTAGGGGCATTCTTAATTAAGTAAAGTAAATGTGGGTATTTTTTTTTTAACTGTTTGTATGTGGTTGTCGAGAATACAATGATTACTAGTGCAGTTTGTTGCCACTACTTTTTATTACACCATTAGAGCTAATGTCAGGACTGGGCAAAAGGCAAGGAATGTCTTATTATTAGCATTATTATGAACAGCACTAGTAATATTAATTATTATCAACTAATTAATTTATATGAATTATTAATTACCAAGTAATCACTAATTTATACAAATTATTGATAATATTATAATTATGCAAATAGCTTTTACACCATAAATCCCCTGCAAAGGTCTCCTATTCCCCATGGAGTCTATAGACCACATTGAGAACCACCTAAGTATTGCCAGAGAAACAAGATGGAAGGACTCAAGTCCCTGAATGATCACATGGGGTAGAGCGGTTCAGTGTCTGGGATGCTCACCTTGGACTGTTAAATCAAAGGGGAATACATTTCTGTATTTTTTTAGACATCACCGAGTTATTTTTGGATCTCTTTGATGCAGGAGCCTAGACGTGCCTAAAATAATAGAAAAACCTTTGAGCAGAGAGGTCTTTATTTGGTATGCTCATTTGGAATATTGGCCATTTTTGTTTTTCAGTTCTTATGGTCAATTCTCTTGAAGCACTTGGAACATGTCCCAGGGATAGTATCATAGAAAAAAAACACTAAACATATCTTTATGGATGCTCTGACTTTGGCCCAGTATATCTTGATTGTCTTCTACTCTGAAATATTTCCTGCCTATTTAGTATGTCCTCCAACTCATCTGATTCCCTCTCACAAGAACCTGAGGCATTTATTTGAGAGTATTAGTCCTGAGGTACCAGGAGGCTGACTTCTGGTTGCAAGTTGCTCTGTACCATTTCAACCCAAAGACCTAAGATTCTTCATGCAAATAAGATTTTTGGAGACTATTTTGATATCCCCAAATTCTGGGGGTTAGTATGTTATTAATTCCCACCATTACCCTGGCTAAACTAATAAGGTATTTCACAATATCGATAATTGAACTTAAAAAAAGAAAAAAAACACATCAAATTGATTTACTGGAGGTGGTTGTTTGACTGAAAGGCAAAGCATTGGTAAAATCAGTATGATTATGTTTTAGGCTTGAGTTTGTACAAAATAGTCTGAAATAATTGGAAATTAATGCAAACCAATATGTATCAGTGAATAAGTGTTGAAAATGTACTTGTACTTCAGATTATGACATCTATCTATATTCCCAAAATACCTTGCATATCCCTGAAGTAAAACCTATCTGTTACAAATAAAAAAATTGAGAACTTATTTGGTTAGTGTAGAATGATACTTAATAGCTCTCAACTATTTGCTTTGAATGAGAATCTAGAAACACATTTCAAATAGTTGTTATTTTCTATTTTCTAGTCATTCACACCAATGAATACTGTTGTCTACAAGGTTTACCTTTAGGTCACTGTCATGGATATAGGTTTGATTCACATGCTTTTTTTGATTCACATGATTTCATGTAGCTTTGTTTTGCTCCATGAAACTATGGTAGTAAGCGGGGCTGTGGTATTAAGCAGGGCTGAGCAAGAGTTGGAAGAAATCAATAAACTCCAAATCCATACTCTTCTGGTAATGTGTAGTCAACCTGACAACCTCCTTTTCACCTGTAACCATTAGTATGGTGTTAAAAATTCCTCTTAAATTTTGTTGATTTTAAATTATTATTTAATTTAGGGACCAAATAATATTTCTAATATCTGCATCTGTCTTAGGTTATTATTTTTCTATTTTAGTTATCTCAAATATGAAAATTATCCTTTCCCTCCCTGTCTTTCCCTCAAATATTGGAGGTGAATTAAAATTGCAATAGAAAAAACAAAACAAAACAAAACCAGGAGCGATCCTTAACTTCAGGGTACTCAAACTCTTTGATGCTAGTTCTGAGTACAGTTGTAGGTGTTCAGTCAATATTTTATAACAGATTGAAGAACCCTATGATACTCCAATATCAGTGAGAGAAACCAGGTAAATTCTTCTCCTGTGAGATCTCCATGACACAAAAAGGCCATGTGGCTATTAGTGTTATAGATATAGGTCCCAGATTCAGCAAGTAAGCTTCCACATAATAAATGAATTATATATACATAATGAAATCTTAGAGTAGAAAGTTAGGGCTATAAGGGCCTTAGAATTTAATTCATAAACATTTCTTTAGTTCTGCACTACTGTTCCAAGTATATTGTGAATCGTAAGGGAATGCTAATGGACAACACTTAATTCCATATTGGATTCAATAAGCTGGTAATGTTTTTCTATTATTAAAGGCCTTTAAACAAGCATAAAAATTTACCAACTCACTAATAGCTTTTGTTTTCCTTTAGAAATACGTCTATAAAATATATGAAGTCAATATTTCTTGTCTCACCAGTAAAAAAAAAAACTTTAATCTTGATCAAGTGATTGAGGCCAAGTGGCATGGTCACATTAACTATCCTTGGTTATAAGTTATTATTCAAAACTGTTGATCAAGAGCCCACTCATGAAATAAAAAATGCTGACAGGTCACAGGGAAAGGAGTTCTCTCACTTGTATGCACATAAAATCCCTAAACACTGATGGTTTGATGTGGCAACCGCTGAACTAGTTTTCTACAAAGACCTTTAAGGACATTCCTACCCTTACACCTCCTGCCTTATTCTTTCTCACTTCTTTGATCAGAACCGAGAAATTAACTAATTCTATGATACTTGATTCTATTCCAAGAATGAGGAGTCATATTTTAGGCTACAGTTGATAAGAAAGGGTTAAATGTGCCTGTGCATATGTATACATATAAATAGCTGTGTATATGTGTGTGTGTATGTGTGTGTTTGTGTGATTACAAACTTGCCAAATCATAATTGATTGTCAGTTCTTGTAAGGAATGAAATATTATGAAATAATACATTTGGACACAGAGGATTATTGGAAAGGAAAATTAATAGATTTTATTAAAAACTCTTTTTAGCAAATATGAAAGCCAAGAGATCAATATCAACTTTATGTGTCAATTTGACTGGGCCATGAGGTTCCCAAGACATTTAGTCAAACATTATTCTTGGTGTATTTGTAAGGGTGATTCAGAATGAGATTAACATTTGAGTTGGTAGACTGAGTAAAGCAGATTTTGGGTGGGTCCCATCCAACCTGAATAGAGCAAAAAGGCTGACCCTCCCACAAGTAAGAGGGAATTCCTCCAGCATGACCGCTTTTAAGCTGGGACATCAGTTTTTTCCTGCCTTCATACTTAAAGTGAAACATTGGCTCTTCCTGTATCTTGAGCCTACTGATCTTGAAGATGGAACTATACTTTTGCCTCTCCTGGGCCCCCAACTTGTTGACTGTGGATCCTAGGACTTGTCAGCGCTCCATGATTACATGAGCCAGTTTTTTATAACACACTATGTAAGGTAAAGAACTCAGTGATTACAATAAATAATGAAGTCAGTGATGTGAATATTCATTTCATGTAACTGGAAATATAATTAATAAGCAAAATTTTGGAGTAGTGCTCTCATTAGCCCACAAAGAAGTGTTATTTTACACTTATTAAACTAGTAAAGGTGGTGCCTGGGTGGCTCAGTCCTTAAGCATCTGCCTTTGGTTCAGGTCATGATTCCAGGGTCCTGGGATGAGCCAGCATCGGGCTCCCTGCTCAGTGGGAAGCCTGCTTCTCCCTCTCCCACTCCCCTGCTTGTGTTCCCTCTCTTGCTGTGTCTCTCTCTATCAAATAAATAAAATCTTAAAAAAAAATAAACTAGTAAAAATTTTTAACACTTATACCCTAGCTTGGGAAGGTTTTGTTGAAACTGATAAAATAATCCATTGCTCATAGTAATAATTTGTGATGTTTTATGATAGTAATGTGGAAAATATATAAAAGCCACAAAACTGTTCTTATCCATTGACTCCAGTTGTCAAACACATAGGAATTCTTCTTAGGAAAATAATGTTAAAGAGAATAAAAGCTATCTGCAGAAAGAAGATTGCAGTTTTATATGTAACAGTGAAACACTGGAAATATTCTAAGAAATAAATAATACAGAAATGGTTTAGGAACCTAGTAAAATGAATATTATGTATCCACTAAAATGATAATGATGATAATTTTAAAAATATCTTTTATAATCAAGCTTTTTTCAGGAAATAATTTGAGGTCCATATAAAGATACATGACTACCATAAGAATAAAATGAATTAAAAATGCATATGAGTTTCAGGGGAACTGGAATTTAAGGTAAGAAAAATAAGATCTTGGGCTACAGTTAGTAGCCAGCATACCTACCCTATTGTCCAATTTGCTTTATTAGAAGTGGGCACAGGTTTAGCTCTGCATTTATAAGCAGGTAACATGAAAAAAAAAACTACATTGTCTAAAAAAACAATAAGAAAAACCAGCTCTTAAATAGCTATTTTTAGTATGAAGTCTGAGAGATTTTTGCTAGTGAGTTTCTGCAAAGAAGATACCCTGTAAATGTAGTTAATAGGGCCCTACATTTTAGGGGGAGGGGGTTCTTCTCCCTTCTCCCATGTTTCCATGGAGAAAAAGGAATATCCATTCCCCAGTCCAGGAGACGAGAAAGCAGAAGCCCTACACTAGAAACTTCTCCCTCAAACCCTTCTGAATAGGGAGGAATGACCTACCTGATTAAGGAGTTTGGGAGAAAGTGTCTGTATAGCTCAGCCCCTTCATTGTTTATAATTCTTGGAACCACTCTGTCTTCTGGGAGTCTGAATTCTCTGCAGCTCCAGAGCAAATTTCAGAGTACAGCTCAGCCTCAGAGAGATGGGCGGTGGGGCGGGGGGGGGATAGGCTACAGCTGTCCACCTTTGCCTGTGACTCGATGGTAAATCTCTGTCATCAACCTTAGGTGAAACCTCAGGGAGCCCATTTTGCCACAGAACCAAGCTCTTCCTCCATTGGCTTTCTCAGTGGGCAGCTGAAGTATTTGTCTTCATCTGTCAGTTGCTTCTGCCTCTCTTGCTGTTGGTCAGGCCTTGGATTTGAAGAGGAATGTTATTTACTGGCCCTGGAAATTCCAACACTCAACAACATTCTTGCAGTAGATACATTGATGAGATTTTTCAGGGATTTTTTTATAATGTACCCTAAGGAATAAATGATGCTATTTGAGAAATTGTGGAGATACCAGTGTGGCTGGAGAAGAATGACTGATGAGGAAGGTGACAATGTGAGAAGAGGCAGAGGAGCTGGTGAGGGACAGATCATGTGTGTAATGAGAGCATTGGAAGGCTCTTAAATAGGGACCAACGTAATTAGGTTTTTGTTTCAAAAGGATCTCTCAGGCGGCTGAGTGTAGCATGAATCAAAGCTGGTGACTTTAATTTCCGCAGACCAGGATTGAGCATGTAGTTTACTGGGAGGTTCTAGGAAGCACTGATAAGGAAGGGAAGAGGATGAAGCGAGACAGAGAAAGGAAAGAAGCCACCAGAGGATGCTCTGAAGAGCAACTGCCACCGTGGGCAACTGGGGCTCCAGCTCCACGGGTGGCTCTGGAATCCTGTAGAACAGACCTCAAAGCTGTCCCACTTGAGCTACAAGGAAGCCAGAAAGTTTACTACCAAATCTCATCTCTTATTGGTTGAGGGCTATTCCGGGGAGCGGGCAGTTAACCCCCCAGCATTTCAGATCATGCTTCTGCTGTCAGAGAAGGGCTCAGCCAGGAGGGTCACAGGTGCTTACAGTAGGAGATTTTGGCAGAATGGGAGCAGTGAGTGCAGAATTGGGAAAATGCTCCCTCTCTGGGTCATGTTTTGTCACTGGGTATCAAGCAAGAAAGCTTGCTCCCCCTCAGCTTCCACAATCGTCAGCAAACTTTTGACAACCTCGATTTCTTACATCTCACTCCAGTGAAATTTCCTGGGTCAGGCCAAAGGACTAATCTCTTTCCCCAGGTTCCTCTGGAAACGCTCTCGTCCCCTTTTAGCCCTGTTTTACTCATAGAAATTAACTCACATTACCTCCATCTAGAATCCCTCACCAATTCAACTGACAAAGCTCAAATAAAGATGTTTCCATGAAAGCTCAAGTTATGACACATTCCTACTGACATAATGCTTGAAGCTAACCACATATATTAAACTGAAATATCCACATGTCTACTAAAAAATAGAATCTTTGATCAGTTTTGAGTGAAAAAATTGAAAATACAGTAGTTAAAATTTCCAATGCATTACTGGATTATGCTACTGTTTATATAGTATCAATGTAAAAAAGAATTTCTATTGTGTTTCAAAAAAGTTTGAAATTAACTTATACTATTTATAATAAACTTATTTTCTCCCCATTACTGAAAAAATGAGGTACGTCTGTTAAGTAGAGTAGATTTTGAAAGATACTATCAGTGCTTGTACCAGGGCAAAATGCCACCCCTGGAAAGATACCAGGAAATCTATAACATAAACAGACATCCTTCTCATTAACCATTCTTCTAATTTTCATATTATAATTTTGGTTAGACCAAAATCTACTGTTTACATCATTATGACTATTAACAGCTAAACTATATTATAAGCAATGATGACTTTTCCTTTTCTACCCAACTTTTTGTTTCCTTGGAGATCTTAGGTCTTTTTACACATATTTTTTCTTCAGCTTGTAACACCTGTCTTCCTACTTCTCACTTGTTTTACAAATATTTGTTCCTTTTTCCCTCCTTTTGAGACAAAAGGTAGCATGCTGTTAAAATGTGATACATTCTTGGTATTAGAATCTGTTTATCTGTGGATAAATATTCATCATACAACAAATATTCATTGAGTGCCTGCTTTGAGGTAGGCACTGTTCTGGACCCTGGGGATCAAGCTGTGAATAAAAGTCCCTGTCCTGCATTCGAGTAGAATTCAGATACTGTAGGGTCCCAAACCAACCAAGACAATTGCCTCTAAATGCAACACTTTTTGTTGTGTTTTTGCTTTTAAATGAGAAACTGATTTAATATTAATGTGGAAATATATGCTTATCTGTATTGAGCTCATAAATATGCAGGTAAAATGCTTACCCAGCTGAGGTTTATCGTCTCCTTTAAGCTACAGGCTTTTAATGAGTCAAGTTCTTAAAGTCACCGAACAGAACTGGAGAGCCCTAAATTAGTGCAAATCGAAGCCAAGCCAAAAACATTTGGAGCTTTACAGAGCAATTAAATATAGAGGTAACTAGTTTCAATCCCAAATCCTCTTAGTGCAGTCACTGTCCTACATAATTAAATGCTTTATCTTTTAAATTTATTTTTGAAAATAAAGATGCGGTGACATGTGTTTGACAAAACTTGATTTTTTTTCCCACTCATTGTGCCCTACTTAAACTAACCCTTTTCCTATCCTGTGGCCACAAGACTTCATTATTTTCTAGGAACGTGCTGAAAGTCTTGCCTACGTGTCCATCATCTTAATCCATGTAGTTTGCTGTCGGTTACCAAATTCTCTGCCTGCTTATGGGTGACCGATAACATAGCTGGCTAGTTCAGGAAGACCCAGATCATTGATTCAAGGCATGTGACAAACAAAATGACACCCATATTTTACTTCCACTTCCAGAAGAAAGCAGCTCCTCATTACCACTATTGATTCTGTAAACATGTCAGTGCTGGTAAATACCTTTCTGACAATAACTGCTTAATGAAACTCTGAGAGAAATGACAAGCCTGCCATTAACCTTTAGAGCAACTGATAGTGGTGGAACCAAGATTCATCACTTACAAAAATGACTTGTCAATGTTTCATGGATCATTTATTTAAGAGATAACTATTAATGAAGTACGTGTGAACCTTGAAGAGTTAAACCTGCAAGTAAGTTGCTAAAATAATTAAGAGAAGAATCATTAATCCTAAAACTAGGAAAGAAGCATAGATATCTGCTACCTGAATTCAAAACCTTTTCCTGGCTTCAAATTCAGGGACACATACTCAACAAGATACGATTTCATCCTAATTGTGCGGAGGCTGTATCAGAAAAGCAATACAAAAGTATTTATTTATATTTTAGTGAGGAACTTCTTATAAAACCTGGCGTTTATCAGATTCTTTATAAGTAGTCTGTGGATTTTACTCTGTTCCACCTCTTGTTTTAATAGACTAAAAGGTAGAGAATGTCATAGAATCTGGTTATCTAGGATTTTATGTTTACCACACCTTTCTAATAACTGAACATAAGTGCTGTGGAATCCACAGCAAGGCCTTGAATACTACTGAAGCATTTCATAAGGTTTTAAAATATGTTTAATAATTACATTCTTTTCATCATTTTGCAAGCCCCTCAACTGGTGGCTCTTGGCCATCTGAGATTTTATTTTCAAGTTTTTCTTTAAATTCTAATTAGTTAACATAGAGTATAACAGTGGTTTCAGGAGTAGAATTTAGTGATCCGTCACTTACATATAACACCCAGTACTCGTCACAAGTGCCCTCCTTAACGCCCATCACCCATTTAGCCCACCCCCCATCCACAGCCATCTGAGATTTTAAAATCTCCCTCGTTGATTCAATGTGTAGCCAGAGTTGAGGCCAGGGGTCAATGTGTCGCAAAGTATGGTCTGAAAACTAGTTGCCTCAGAACTACATGGGATCTTGTTAAAAATGCAGGTCCTTGGCCTCAACTCTGGACCTTTGGGTTGGGGCCTTGAAATCGATGTTTTTTAGAAGGTGCCTCCACTACACTCAGGGTTACTTTAAGGCTAAATAGTAATGTCACAATGAATTCCAATTTTTTTCTTTCTTATAATCAGAAGCCTTCTGAAGCACAAACAACAGTTCCAACATCTACAGCTTTACTTTGTTCTGTAGTGATGGGCTTGCTATCAAGATTTGTTTCATTATTTATTTGTTTATTTAATTTGGCTCCCCTGCTTGCTTAAGTCTTTGAGATCCCAGACCAGTTGAGTTCTTAATTCATGCATCACTTTTGTCTTTCAGTTTTGACATTAGCTTGATAAGAAATCTAGAAATGAATTCTTTGAGCAGAAGAAAATTAAGGTTTGTTAGAACTTAGCAAAAGAGGCAGTCCCATAGACTACTAGTTGGGATATAAATTGGCACAGTCTTTGGAAGATGGCCCTTTCATCTTGGGAAACTTAGTAAAATGGTGCTGGGCTTCCATGGCAGGTGGCTGTGTTCCTGTGAGTCAGCCTTGCTCCCCTCAAGCCCAACCCCTACCCCTATCATATTGTAGATTCTGGGAATCATCAATCTCCAAGTTTACTTCTGCCCAAATGCCTGAGTCAGTATGAACCCAGAGAGACTATCCCTCCCAGTGGTTTAGTCTTGCTATCTATCCACTGTTTCATGTTGCTGGCATGAGCTCTTGCATACTGGCATGGATTACATGAGTCCCTCTTTGCAGTGTCCTTAAATTACTTTGCACATGCTACAACAAAGATAGCGGATAAGTGTTTCTCTACAACTTGCTGTATTTAGCCTTCACCGACAGCTCTTCCTCACACAGATAGACTTGTAAAGGGGGCAAGCACTTTTTTCTTATTGATTTTTTTTTTTTTTTGCAGATTTGAAAGATACTGAAAAGGAGTTTACTAATTAATAGTATGAGCCACTACCTATCTGTAGCTGCTTTATTTGAGGCATTATGTTGTATATTTCAAATATATTATCTCTACTGTGTGAGATTAAAAACTGCAAAAGTAGGTAATGTTGTTTCTACCTTACAAGTAAGGAAACTGAGGCTGAGATAGATAAATGCAATGCCATACAAGTGTGTAGATCTAAATTTTAATTTAGATGTAAACCCAGTAGTTTAAAATACTACATCCAGTTCCATTTTTGTTGTACTTTCATTGAACAGTGTTCAACAACCCCTAATATATATGGTGACATTAAGGATTCACCCAGGGGCGCCTGGGTGGCTCAGTCAGTTAAGCATTTGCCTTCAGCTCAGGTCATGATCCTGGAGTCCCAGGATCAAGCCCCATGTCGGTCTCCCTACTCAGCAGGAAGTCTTCTTCTCCCTCTCCCTCGGCCACCCCCCCCCCCCCCGCTGCTTCTAAAAAAAAAAAAAAAAAAAAAAGGATTCCCCTGGAGCCAGATAGATAGGACTCTGATCACCACCAATATGAATTTGGGCAAATGTCTCATTTTCTGTGAGTTTGTTTCCTCACTTACAAAATGGGATTATTTGAGGATTAAACAAGAATATGGGTACCATGAGCCTAGCAATAGGGGGTCCTTATGATTATTTACCTGTTCTCATTCATGCCCAATTATAGTTTATCATGTCCATATTATTATTTCATAGCAACTCAGTAGCTGAGGATAAAAATCCCAGCGTCTGGTCCAAAACTTCAGGTTAAATTGAGAATAAAAGACTTGGATTCCTACCCTTTCTAAGAAAGGAAATAATTATAAAATAATCTCATGCCAAAACCACAATAGGAGCCTATACTTACAAAAAGCCAGGGCTACCTTACTGCCATACTTCACTGAAAAACAGCTCATCACAAATTGCCATATGAAAAAGGACGTGTTCTTTTCATCCAGTTCTTCCAGAAAAATTCTATTATTGCTTTGCCAAAACACTGACAGTGTAACAAGGCTGGGAAATGCAAACAGACAAAAATAATATTGGTCTGAAGTGGAGAAATAGACACCTAGAGAATTTTTCACTTCAATTTTTTTTCATGTACTTTGTCATTTAATCCACTATCCAATTCTCAGAATGTGGAGATGTGTTTGGAGGGCAATTTAAAGAAACATTAAGAACTAAATGAAAGAAGAAAGAAGCAAAAGTGCTTTGTTTTAATAAGTTACGAATAAAGCAAGCAACCACAGTTTCATGTAATATTTGCACAACACCAAGAAAATTAACGAGACGGTTCTCTAACCTTCAGGAATTCTAGAATAAATGACTTAAGCCTTTAGATCTTTTCACTGAAGTTGTGGCAGGAGTCACGGTGAGCCTCAGGTGCTTGTCATAAATACGGTAATTAGTAATTACTCTTTACTACTTTACTAGAGACTCGTTTCTGTGGAAATACGCCCCCCAGAGAAAACATTATATTAATTCACATCCATTAAACCGACAGGTTCTACAGTTCCCTATCAGACAGTGTATTAGGCTCCAGTTTAAAACAGGTTGATAGGGAAATCCTCAGTATTCATTAGGAAAGAATTACTACAAAGCTGGTGTGGACAGTGGTTAAGCAATGGACTGTAGAGCCAAGATGCCTGGGGTTTGGTCATAACCCTGTCACTTACTAAATGTGTGACTTTGGGGAGGATACATAACCTCTCTGTGCTTCTCTTTCCCCCCCCCTCCCCGGAAAGTGTGAATAATAACCTACTTTGTACGTTGTCATGTGGATGTTAGACATTGGAGAATAGTACCAGGTATAGAGCTGAGGCCCTTCGAACCAATTTTTCTTACCATCAGCAGTTTGTCAGAGTTGTTGCCTAGGCATTTGGCCTTGACTAAGTTACTTTTCTGAGATTGATTTCCCTAATCTTAAAATAAGGATAGTATTTAGCTGAAGAGTGAGGATTAGAGATTATCTTTGAAACCTGGCTATATATAACAACTACAGCTGTTCATTACATTGTAACCTCTTGTGGCTCTTTATCTGTGTCTTTTATATCTCTTTTCCTACCTTCTACCTATGATGTGCATGTGTGTGTGTTTATTCTAGATTATTAATTCCTTGAGAAATGGAGGAAACATATGTTTATACTCCATGGCATATACATCAGTATCTTAAATGTAGTAGGCACTCAAAAAAAAATTTTTTTTTAAAGATTTTATTTTTTTGACAGAGAGAGACACAGCTAGAGAGGGAATACAAGCAGGGGGAGTGGAGAGGGAGAAGCAGGCTTCTCGCTGAGCAGGGAGCCCCATGCGGGGCTCATCCCAGCACCCTGGGATCATGACCTGAGCCAAAGGCAGACACTTAACGACTGAGCCACCCAGGCGCCCCAGCACTCAAAAATTTTTATTGGCTAACTGAAAAAAATAACATTTGTTTAATTTTAGTACTTTAGGATGCACTAAATTCTGTGTGGGCTGCCTTAGCTTTACATTATGAATTATAAAATATTTCCCAAGAAGTTGGAAAATCAAGCTAGTGATATTTTCCATATCACATAGGTATAGGAAGTAGAGTAAATATTTGCAAAAATACTAAAAATTTTATTTTTCCTTTGGTAGTTTGCTATCATTTTTTTTCCCCTCTCATAAGCTCACAACCCCCTGGAACCCAGATGCGTTATTTCCATACTTCAAATGTAACTAATCCATATTCATCATAGACATTTCCCCAGGTAACTGGAAATGCTAACATGAACAAGAAAGCCCTGCTGTTACACCTTCAGTCAGCTTTCAAAGTGCTATTCAATCCCAGGGCTGTGCTGTGTTAGAGTCTCCACCTCAGTACGCACATGCTTGTTTCTCACTGTGGATCTCTCTTGGCACAGACATAACTTTTTAAATTCATAAAGTCACAGGTCTTCAAGTATTCCCTCAGTTTATCTTTTTTTAAAAAAAATCCTTAAGCAGTGTGTTATTTTCCTATGGCTACAGTACAAATGACCACAGACTCAGTGGCTTAAAACAACACAAGTTTATTGTCTGACAGTTCTGTAGGTAGAGAAGTCTGACAGAGGTTTCGTGGGCTAAAACAAGGTATCGGCAGGGCTGCACTTCTGGAAGCTCTAGAGAGAATCCATTTCCTTGCCCTTTCTAACTTGTAGAGACCACTCACACTCCATGGCTGGTGGCCTTCCTCCTCCAGCCTCATAGCCAGCAACAGCAAGTTAGTCACTAACGTGTCACTCGGACTTTTTCTTCTGCCTCCCTCTTTCACATTTAAGGGCTCATGTGATTACATTGGGCCCTTCTGGGTAATCCAGAGTAATCTCTCTGTTTTAAGGTCAGCTAATTAGCAACCTTAATCCCAACTGCTACCTTACTTCCCCTTTGCCATGTAAGGTGAAATTTTCATAGGTTCCAGGAGTTAGGACATGGACATTGTTAGGGAACCATTTGCCCACCACCGCCGTTCAAAACTATGTTAGACTTCTTTTAAAACTGTGCCGAATAGCACATGTTGGAAAATTGACGTTTTTAAAGATTTTTATTATTATTTATTTGAGAGAGATAGGGAGAGAGAGAGAGGGTGTGTGTGAATGAGAGAGAGCACAAGCTGGGGGAGAGACAGAGGGAGAGGGAGAAGCTGAGCAGGGAGCCTGATGCGGGGCTCGATCCCAGGACCCTGGGATCATGACCTGAGCCAAAGGCAGACACTTAACTGACTGAGCCACCCAGGCATCCTGTGTATTGACATTTTAAAATTCAGTTAAGTAATATGGGGAAATCAGGGACCTTTATAAGGGAAAGGCAGTTAATTGTTGGAAGTGTACTCACAGAGCAGGGCTAAAAGTAGGTTCTTTTCTCTCAGAAGTCTGGTTTCCACAGTGATCGACACAGCGTTATCTGTTTTTTGCAGCCTGTATTGTAGGGCGCCCACCCTGATTCTGGCATGAGCAAACAAGTGACAAAACACAGAGCTCTCCTGGCAAACACACTTTATCTAAAAATCCACAGACTGAGGAATGTGATACATACTTCAGTCTCCTCCAGCTTCGTGTGTATTCCATGGCGTCTTGGCAACATACTGGAGTGAGCTGAAAGACATCCTTCACGTGGGATGGTTTCCACTGATTGACAAGGTGACTGCAAAGGGTAATGTGTGACAAACAGAGAACACCTCGGGTTCACCTGAGGATATCAAAGTGCCCGATGTCACAAATGAGCTACAATCTGAATGTAGAGATTTGCGTTAGGTGGAAGCCAGCTTTCTGGACGCCCAATTTTCATTTTGGTATAGCTGGTGATGAGTTGCATGGCCTCAGAATCAGACAGCCAGGTGCAAAGCCTAGCTTTTTTTCTTAAGAGATTTGTCATCATAGACATTTTACTTTTTAGCCCCCAGTTTCTGTATCTGCATCTGTAAAATTAGGGTAATTATTGTTACCAGATAAGATGATTATGAGGAAAAGTGAGGTAATGTATTAATACTTTAGTACAGGGCTTGGTACACTGTAAGCCCTAATTAGATGGCACTGCTTTACCTTTTCTCTTTGTAATGTTAGACTTTACTGCCTTAAATTCCAGCTAAAATACTAGGGAGAATATGACAGGTGGTATATTTTACCCCTGGCAAAAAGCTACTGGATTTTTATTCCATTGATATACTATTTGTTAAATTATTTCATTAAATACCACCTAATTGAACAGCATATTAAATCAACTCAATAGGAATAATTCCATTGCTCTTGTCATGGTAGGTGTAGGAAAGGTCCCATCATTCAAGTCTGCCACATGAGATAGATTTGAGGGAATATTGGCTGTGTGGATTCTGGGACATCCTATGTGAAGATAGGATGGTCTCATCTGGATTTTGTATGCTGCTATGTCATTATATGAAGTCTGAAACTAATAAGAGACATTTGCCACCACAGGAGACAAATTAGAGGGGGAAAAAAAAAAGCCATTTCTCTGAGAGGTCATTAGGTCATAAATTAACCAGTCCTGGAACCACCAACCAGAACTGACTCGGATATCTTCTTGTTATGCCTGATAATGAATCACTTTATTTTCTATGTGATTTTGAGTTATGAAATCGTTCAAACTGATAAATAATAACAAAACAAAGGCTTGGTGGCACAAATTATCATAGTTCCACATACGTATGCTAAGAACCTGGCCAGTGTTTTCTGGGGTCCCTATCATGTTGAACTGAGTGAGTAAGTGTGAATAAGCAATAATTTTCATGAGGCTGAGGACAGAGGAGCAGGGCCTACTCTTACAAACATGAGATGCCATTAGGACTTAAAGACTAGTTTGATTTTGTGGGAAAATGCAAGATGCCCTGGTCTAAATATGAGTGCCAAAGAGAAGTTTTGCCAAATTTATAATTATGTATTTGGGCCTCTCTGGAAGTGCATAGAAATTGAGTCTGGCGGGAAAAGATAGTTTGGACTCTCTGACTTTGGTTTCCTTAAGCCAGCAGACTCACTAATTAGATCCATATAAAAGCCTATACGGAGACCTTCAAAGCTTTACCTCTGAACCACTTGTATTGATTTTGTTTCATGTGAATCATTTTCAGTTTACAGTTTTACCATGATCTTTGGGTCTAACATGCTCAGGACTTCGTTACTATTTTTCCCTCCTTTCTTCCCCTATACACAGTTTAGAACTCCCCCTATTGATATCCAAGATTGCTTCAAAAGATATCCTATTTCAGACCACCTTCTCTGGCACAGACTCCTCTGAACAACAGATTTGTTCCAGATTTATGCAGATTCTGAACAAGATCCACCCAAACCCTCCTTTTTGAGCCAGAAAATTGATAAAGCTATTTTTAAAATGCTTATCCTTTTAGTTTACCAATATTCAACATGTACTTGGTTTTTGAACACATAATTGCAGAAAGTAATTATCAACATTACTAAAAGCAGAGAACATTCAGTTATCTCAAAGTATGTATTGCAAAATTACAAAGGGATTATTGAACCCACATTAATTCATATGGACATAAATTTAGAAGATATGTCAAATATTAAGAAATGGGTACAATAAATTAAAGGTAAATAGTAATGTTGTTTCCTAAAATGTGGTCCACTGAGGCATGTTCCTTAGAAATGTGCTTAGATGTTAATAAGACAAAACATTGTTTCACAATATGTTCATAAAGAAGATATGGGTATTCAGGATAACCGTTATAGTTTTTTCTTAAACTGAGAGAACATTCCTGTAAAATGGACAAAAACTTACTTCCTTAGTTCTCATTGTTTCCTGGAACTACAGGCTAGACCGAAAAGCCATGCGGGCAGGAACCTCATCATTATTATTGCTTCTGGAATCTTAGTGCTTAGCAGAATGTCTGACATAAAATGAGTGTGCTCCTCCCAAAATATATATGTATATATTGGAATCAGAAGTCTGAATAATGCTTCTGATGTATGTCTGATGGTCTGAAAGCTCTATGGGATGAATGTCACCGTGCTTCCAGAAGACTATGTGAGAGACCAGTTCCTGATTTGACCATGGACTCTTAGAGTTGAAGGGGTGTGGAGGGGTCACTTCATTGACCCCTCATCCACTTGGGTAAAATGCCATTCAATTTCTGCTCTTCTTAGCCTTAGGGTGCTTGTTAAATTCAATCATTTGTCTGAGGAATTCTTTCAGAAGAAAGAAGAAATCTACTGCATTCTCTGTAGGACTGGATTTGCAGATCCAGAATAGTTGTCTCTCCAGCATGTGAACAATTCCAATTTTTTATATGACATTGTCTCCTGATCCCTTCACTATCTTGAAATTTGATTCTCTCACCTTTCCCTGGAATATGGTAGTCTCCTTTAAAATGTATCAAAAATTGAACTCAGGGGTGCCTGGATGGCTCATTTGGGTAATCATCTGACTCTTGATTTCCGCTCAGGTCATGATCTCAGGGTCCTGGGATCGAGCCCCTTGTGGGGCTCCATGCTCAGCCCTGAGTCTGCCTGTCCCTCTCCCTCTCCCTCTGCCCCTCCCATGCCTCGTACTCACAGGTGCACACTCTCTCTCAAATAAATAAATAAAATCTTAAAAAAAAAAAGAATTGAACTCAATATTCCTGATGTATTCTTTTTACCCCAATTAAAAAAAAACTAATCCCAGAGAAAAGTTGAAGGAATATTACATTGAACACCTGCATATTCACAAATTTTTAATATTTTGTGGCATTTGCTTTATTTCTCTACATATATAGATAAACTGATTTTTTTAAAAGATTTTATTTATTTATTTATTTGAGGGGGGGGGAGAAGCAAAGGGAGAGGGACAAGACTCCGTGCTGAGCGCAGAGCCTGACCTGGGCCCAAAACAAAGAGTCGGATGTTCAACCCACTGAGCCAACCAGGCACCTCTAGATAAACTGATTTTTACACAAAACTGTGATATTAAGTTGCTGACATTCTAGCACATTGCCCCTAAAGACATTAGCAATTATTTCCTAAGAACAAAGATATTCTCCTACATAATCACTCTACCATCAACACATCCAAGAATTTAATGTTACTATGATAATATGCAGTCAACATTAAAATACTCCCAATTATCCCCCAACTATTCTTTATAGGTATTTCTTTTTTTCCCTGCCCCAGGATCCAATCAAGGATCATGCTTTGCATTTGGTTGTTATGTCTCTTTAATCTTTCTGAAGTCCTCTCATTTTGCTTTTCTTTAATTCTTTTGAAGAATTTGGGACTGGTGTCTTACAGAATGTTTCACAATTTGGATTGATAAGAGTGATTTTTTGTTATTAGACTCAGGTTAAACATTTTCACCAGAATACTACATAGTCAATGTTGGCATATCCCTCTATCACATTAGGAGGGGAACGTATCAGTTAGTCTCATTCTTAGTGGCAAACGTTTTGATCATTTGGTTAAGATGGTATTTCCAGACCCTCCATTATAAAGGTCAGTCTTCTTTGATGTTAATCCACAATATGTTGGATAATACTTCAAGACTGTGTAAGTATTCTATTCTCTGACAATTTACACCCATAGTTCTAGCATCCATTGATGATCCTTGCCTTCATCAGTTATTACGTTGGCAATCGAAACATTTCTAATGTTATTCCTTTAGCCTTTATAAATCGGCATTCTTCTATGTAGAAGAGCTTTGCCTTTCCTGATGTGCTTTGGGTACTTTTGATATCCTTTGCTCTGGATATTATACTCTCAGTATTGCAGCCTAAGATTATAATGAATTATTTTTCACAGTCAGGTCACAGAGTTCACTCATTCAAAGAACAAATTGTAGTCCCATTTCAACGTGTAGAATTTTAAATCATTCATGGTATATTAGAGCATTAAAGTGTAAGAATTAATTAGAAATGCTCATATAACTCATAGAAGATATTATTGCTTTAGCATCCCAACTTATTTAGTTTTTATGTTTTCAAAGCCCTCTCTTGACTTAGTGTATTTTTCTGGCCTCTGATTATACTTCCTACTAGAGGTTTATCTATCTTCTGTCACTGGACTGCAGATACATGCCAAGCAATAAAAATGATCACATAATATTTATGAAAACTATTATAATTCTACCCTTAGCTACAAAGTCATCTGCCAGTGAATTTTTTCCACTTCAGTACTGTATGTTACCGTGTCAGGACATAAAGGTTTTTATTGCATGTTAAAATTAAATGAGAATTATAAACACTAAACATAGGAATCAGATGATACAGTATTGCAATGTACACTTCTCTGTAGATACTGTTAATATTTATCACATTAATTAATTAGGAAATGGGCTAAGTAGTTTGAAATTAGAATCATCTGGCCCACTTTTTTTTCCCCAAAGAATACAATACAGACTAGAAAAACTAAAAATCATTTATCTTCAAGGACATGCTGATTGGTTTTTTTGTTTGGTTTGGTTTGGTTCATAAAATCACTTGAATTCCTGGATTGGTGTTTCTCTCATGAGTGTCATCATCCTTCAAACAAGCTGACAAAAGAAACAGATGTGGCTTTTCTTCCTATAAAGACTGTATGAGGCTGCGGCAGTTAAACATACTTCTCAGCTGTCTTCATAACTGCAATTTGGCATTGCTTTTTAATTTACCAAATTGAAAAAAACATAAGGCAAAAATTATGAGTCATTTCTCTCGTTATTATACTGATTACACAGATTCAGCATGAACAAGGCAGATGCTAATTTGTGCATAAAGCATATTCCTTCTGACAGGAAAATATACATAAGTTGTGGTTGAAAAAAGGCAACGGGTACTGTTAAAACCGTTTTTGGATTTATATGGAAAGTTGCCAGTGAAAGACATGAGCTCCTGCACTATCACATAAAGAATAATTCCTAGATACAGAGTGTCAGTAAAGGCACCCAAATAAAACTTTTCCCTTGCAACCAGGTGGCTTGCTGATTGGGAATTCTTTAACCAGTGGCAAATCCAAGCAAATCCGGGAAGGTGAGTGTGATGGAGAGAAAGAAGCGTGGTTAATTGTGGTCCCAATTTATAGCACAATTCTTCTACAAAAATCTCAATGTGACCGTTGACATTTCCCTTAACATCTTTAGGCCTCTGTTGTCTTATTTCTAAATTCAAGATATTTGGGTTATATTCTGCCTTGTGTACCTTTTAGCTATAACATTTGATATATGGATTCTATTTTTTAAGTTATATAGAATGAGTTTGTGATCTAAGCATCTATGAACTGATATAAATTTAGAGTCAAATGACCCCTGTGACAGGTAGATTTTCCCCAAATCCCATTATAACCTAGAAAATTTCGTATTAAAAGCAACTTCCTTCCTGATAATTTTATAAGTACTTAAGTGTCATAAATTCAAGACCCAGTCAGTGGAACAAGGATGATGTCTGCCAAGAATAATGGCAAAGCAGAGCTTTAGAAGAGTGAAAGCTTAAAGCTTAAAGCTAGAAGAATGTCCCTGGTGATGGATGAATTTCTCCTATTTAGCCTGTAATAAAATCAAACTCTTCTTTCAATGCCTAGACAAAATGCTACTTACCACATAAAACCTTCTCAATTGCCCCTCCCCCACCCAGGTTCTCATTAATTCCCTACCACTTTGTTCCTTGTCCCTTTGATGTGGCCTTCTTCTACAATTAACTATTTACATGTTAATCCCTTCCACTCTTTTGTAAGTTTCTTGAACCTCAGATACTTCTCTTTCACTATTGTGTTTATTCTTCCTTTCTACCTTTTCTCACTATTCTTCCATCCCCCTTCCAGACCATGTGGTCTAAATATAGAACAAAGTCAATATTTACTTGTCAAATTGAACATATTTCAATTGACAAATATAAATATATATGAAGAGCATCAAAAGTCATTGAATTTAAAGAGCATCTTGATTCAAATGATCAAATTGGCCAGTTGTTTTAGTGTTCTATAGAGGCAAATCTCTAAGTATCAGCCTCATGACTCAAAATAAACATCTCTCACCAATTTTAAGAATCAACTCCGCAATTGCCGTTGATTAATAATTACTGGTGTGTATTTTCCACTCTTTGTTCTCACTATGATTGTAGATAGTTAAGTATCCTTCAATCCCTGGCAGACAAATGTTAAGATTTACATGACTCAGAGTTTCTTGAAGTCAGGGATGATATCCTGTCCAGCTTGAGTGCTTCTAGCACCAAGCGTGGCATCTGGCACTAGGTATGTGCTTTATCAATGCTTACTGAATGGAACAATTATGATCTATAACCAAGGTTAAGATTGGGTAGAGAACTATATAGAGAGATTAGCTTTTTCTTGGATTAATTCAAAAGAGAAGAGACTTCCAAGAAAATAGGTAAAGGATCACAGCTTTCTATGAAGCCCATAGTATTTTTGATATTTTTGACGAATTAGTCTCTAACTAGTCTCAGTTCAACAATTACATTTCTTTTTGCGGGGGGGGAGGTTCTATGTTTTTTTATTAACATATAATGTATTATTTGTTTCAGGGGTATAGTTCTGTTATTCATCAGTCTTAAAGAATTCACAGCGCTTACCATAGCACATACCCTCCCCAATGTCCATCACCCAGCCACCCCATCCCTTCCACCCCCCTCCACTCCAGCAACCCTCAGTTTGTTTCCTGAAATTAAGAATCTCTTATGGTTTGTCTCTCTCTGGTTTCATCTTGTTTCATTTTTCCCTCCCTTCCCCTATGATCCTCTGTCTTGTTTCTCAAATTTTTCATATCAGTGAGATCATATGATACTTTTCTTTCTCAGATTGACTTATTTTACTCAGCATAATACCCTCTAGTTCCATCCACGTCATTGCACATGGCAAGATTTCTTTTTTTTTTGATGGCTGCATAATATTCCATTGTGTATATATACCATATCTTCTTTATCCATTCATCTGTCGATGGACATCTAGGCTCTTTCCATAGTTTGGCTGTTGTGGACATTGCTGCTATAAACTTTGGGGTGCAGGTGCCCCTTCTGATCACTACATTTGTATCTTTGGGGTAAATACCCAGTAGTGCAATTGCTGGGTCTTATGGTAGCTCTATTTTCAACTTTTTGAGGAACCTCCATACTGTTTTCCAGAGTGGTTGCACCAGCTTGCATTCCCACCAACAGTGTAGGAGGGTTCCCCTTTCTCCGCATCCCCGCCAACATCTGTCATTTCCTGACTTGTTAATTTTAGCCATTCTGACTGGTGTGAGGTGGTATCTCATTGAGGTTTTGATTTGGATTTCCCTGATGTCGAGCGATATTGAGCACTTTTTCATGTGTCTGTTGGCCATTTGGATGTCTTCTTTGCAGAAATGTCTGTTCATGTCTTCTGCCCATTTCTTGATTGGATTCTTTGTTCTTTGGGTGTTGAGTTTGATAAGTTCTTTATAGATTTTGGATACTAGCCCTTAATCTGATCTGTCACTTGCAAATATCTTCTCCCATTCTGTCAGTTGTCTTTTGGTTTTGTTGACTGTTTCTTTTCCTGTGCAAAAGCTTTTTAGCTTGATGAAATCCCAATAGTTAATTTTTTGCCCTTGCTTCCCTAGCCTTCGGTGATGTTTCTAGGAAGAAGTTGCTGTGGCTGACATTGAAGAGGTTGCTGCCTGTGTTCTCCTCAAGGATTTTGATGGATTCCTGTCTCACATTTAGGTCTTTCATCCATTTTGAGTCTATTTTTGTGTGTGGTGTAAGGAAATGGTCCAGTTTCATTCTTCTGCATGTGGCTGTTCAATTTTCCCAAAACCATTTGTTGAAGAGACTTTCATTTTTCCATTGGACATTCTTTCCTGCTTTGTCAAAGATGAGTTGACCATAGAGTTGAGGGTCCATTTCTGGGCTCTCTATTCTGTTCCATTGATCTATGTGTCTGTTTTTGTGCCAGTACCATACTATCTTGATGATTACAGCTTTGTAATAGAGCTTGAAGTCTGGAATTGTGATGCCGCCAGCTTTGCTTCTTTTCTTTTTCAACATTGAAAAATTGGGTCTTTTCTGGTTCCATACAAATTTTAGGATAATTTGTTCCATTTCTTTGAAAAAAGCTGGTGGTATTTTGATAGGGATTGCATTAAATGTGTAGATTGCTCTAGGTAGCATAGACATTTTCACAATATTTGTTCTTCCAATCCATGAGCCTGGAATGTTTTTCCATTTCTTTGTATCTTCCTTAATTTCTTTCATGAGTATTCTATATTTTGCTGAGTACAGATCCTTTGCTTCTTTGGTTAGATTTAGTCCTAGGTATCTTATGATTTTGGGTGCAATTGTAAATGGGATTGACTCCTTCTTGATTTCTCTTTCTTCTGTCTTGTTGTTGGTGTATAGGAATGCCACTGATTTCTGTGCATTGATTTTATATCCTGCCACTTTACTGAATTCCTGTATGAGTTCTAGCAGTTTTGGGGTGGAGTCTTTTGGGTTTTCCACATAAAGTATCATATCATCTGCAAACAGTGAGAGTTTGACTTCTTCTTTGCCAATTCGGGTGCCTTTTATTTTTTTGTTGTTGTTGTCTGATTGCTAAGGCTTGGACTTCTAGTACTATGTTGAAGAGCAGTGGTGATAGTGGACATCCCTGCCACGTTCCTGACCTTAGGGGAAAAGCTCTCAGTTTTTCCCCATTGAGTATGATATTCACTGTGGGTTTTTCATAGATGGCTTTTATGATATTGAGGTGTGTACCCTCTATCCCTACAATGTGAAGAGTTTTAATCAAGAAAGGATGCTGTACCCTGTCAAATGCTTTTTCTGCATCTATTGAGAGGATCCTATTGTTCTTGGTCTTTCTTTTATTAATGTATTGTATCACATTGATTGATTTGTAGATGTTGAAGCAAACTTGCAGCCCAGGAATAAATCCCACTTGGTTGTGGTGAATAATCCTTTGAATGTACTGTTGGATTCTATTAGCTAGTATTTTGGTGAGAATTTTTGTATCCATGTTCATCAGGGATATTGGTATCTAGTTCTCCTTTTTGATGGGGTCTTTGTCTGGTTTTGGTCAGGGTAATGCTGGCCTGATAAAATGAGTTTGGAAGTTTTCCTTCCATTTCTATTTTTTGGAACAGTTTCAGAAGAATAGGTATTAATTCTTCTTTAAATGTTTGGTAGAATTCCCCTGGGAAACCATCTGGCCCTGGGCTCTTGTTTGTTGGGAGATTTTTGATACTGCTTCAATTTCCTTAGTGGTTATGGGTCTGTTCATGTTTTCTGTTTCTTCTTGGTTCAGTTTTGGTAGTTTATACATCTCTAGGAATGCAACCATTTCTTCCAGATTATCTAATTTGCTGGCATGTAGTTGCTCATAATATGTTCTTATAATTGTTTGTATTTCCTTGGTGTTGGTTGTGATCTCTCCTCTTTCATTCATGATTTTGTTGATTTGGGTCATTTCTCTTTTCTTTTTGATAAGGCTGGCCAGGGGTTTATCAATCTTATTAATTCTTTCAAAGAACCAATTCCTAGTCTTGTTGATCTGTTCTACTGTTCTTTTGGTTTCTATTTCATTGATTTCTGCTCTGATTTTATTATTTCTGTTCTCCTGCTGGGCTTAGGCTTGATTTGCTGTTCTTTCTCCAGCTCCTTTAGGTGTAGGGTTAGGTTGTGTACTTGAGCCCTTTCTTGTTTCTTGAGAAAGTCTTGTATTACTATATACTTCCTCTTAGGACCGCCTTTGTTGCATCCCAAAGATTTTGAACAGTTGTATTTTCATTTCCATCTGTTTCCATGAATTTTTTAAATTCTTCTTTAATTTCCTGGTTGACCCATTCATTCTTTAGTAGGATGCTCTTTAGCCTCCATGTATTTGAGTTCTTTCCAACTTTCCTCTTGTGATTGAGTTCTAGTTTCAAAGCATTGTGGTCTGAAAATAGGCAGGGAATGATCCCAATCTTTTGGTACCGGTTGAGACCTGATTTGTGATCCAGGATGTGATCTATTCTGGAGAATGTTCCATGGGCCCTAGAGAAGAATGTGTATTCTGTTGCTTTGGGATGGAATGTTCTGAATATGTCTGTGAAATCCATCTGGTCCAGTGTGTCACTTAAAGCCTTTATTTCCTTGTTGATCTTTTGCTTAGATGATCTGTCCATTTCAGTGAGGGGGGTATTAAAGTCCCCTACTATTATTGTATTATTGTCGATTTGTTTCTTTGATTTTATTATTAATTGGCTTATATAATTGGCTGCTCCCATGTTAGGGGCATAGATATTTAAAATTGTTAGATCTTCTTGTTGGATAGAACCTTGAAGTATGATGTAGTGTCCTTCCTCATCTATTATTATAGTCTTTGGTTTAAAATCTAATTTGTCTGATATAAGGATTGCCACCCCAGCTTTCTTTTGGTGTCCATTAGAATGGTAAATGGTTTTCCACCCCCTCACTTTCAATCTGGAGGTGTCTTTGGGTCTAAAATGAGTCTTGCAGACAGCGTATCAATGGGTCTTGTTTTTTTATCCAATCTGATAGCCTGTGTCTTTTGAGTGGGGCATTTAGCTCATTTACATTCAGGGTCACTATTGAAAGATATGAATTTAGTGCCATTGTATTACCTGTAAGGTGACCGTTATTGTATATTGTCTCTGTTCCTTTTTGGTCTATGTTACTTTTAGGCTCTCTCTTTTCTTAGAGGACCCCTTTCAAGATTTCTTGTAGGGCTGGTTTGATGTTTGCAAATTCTTTTAGTTTTTGTTTGTCCTGGAAGCTTTTTTCTCTCCTTCTATTTTCAATGACAGCCTAGCTGGATATAGTATTCTTGGCTGCATATTTTTCTCATTTAGTGCTCTGAATATATCCTGCCAGTCCTTTCTGGCCTGCCAGGTCTCTGTGGGTAGGTCTGCTGCCAATCTAATATTTCTATGGTTTTAGGTTACAGGCTTCTTGTCCCGAGCTGCTTTCAGGATTTTCTCTTTGTCTCTGAGACTTGTGAGTTTTACTATTAGATGTTGGGGTGTTGACCTAATTTTATTGATTTTGAGAGGGGTTCTCTGTGCCTCCTGGATTTTGATGCCTGTTTCCTTCCCCAAATTAGGAAAGTTCTCTGCTATAATTTGCTCCATTATACCTTCTGCCCCTCTCTTTCTTTCTTCTTCTTCTGGGAACCCAATTATTCTAATGTGTTTCGTGTTATGGTATCACTTATCTCTTGAATTCTCCCCTCGTGATCCCGTAGTTTTTGATCTCTCTTTTTCTCAGTTTCTTTATTTTCCATAATTTGGTCTTCTATGTCACTGATTCTCTCTTCTGCCTCATTTATCCTAGCAGTTAGAGCTTCCCTTTTTGATTGCACCTCATTAATAGCCTTTTTGATTTCAACTTGGCTAGACTTTAGTCCTCTTATTTCTCCAGGAAGGGATTCTCTAGTATCTTCTATACTTTTTCAAGCCCAGCTAGTACCTTTATAATTGTCATTCTGAACTCTAGTTCTGACATCTTCTTAATGTCTGTATTGATTAGGTCCCTGGCAGTCAATACTGCCTCTTGTTCTTTTTTTTTGAGGTGAGCTTTTCTGTCTTGTCATTTTGTCCAGAGGAGAATAGATGAATGAGTGAACAAAATGCTAAAAAAATGCTAAAAAGGTAACAACCACCCCAGAAAAATATATTAAACAAATCAGAAGAGACCCAAAATCAGGGGTGAAAGAAAGGGAAAAAAAAAAAAGAATATGATCAGGCTGGTGAATAGATCAGTGCCACACACTAGATTTTGGGTGTATTTTGGTCTGTTAGAGGAAATTGCTTCCCAAAATTTTAAGGAAAGAAAAACTTATATATATATAAATAAGGGTAAATATGATGAAGAGATGGAATATGACTGTAAAGATTAAAATTAAAAAAGATTTTTAAAAAGGAATTGAATAAGAAGTTGGTTGAAAAAAGAATGAAAAAAATTAAAAAAAAAAAGAATATGATCAGGCAGGAGACTAGGACAACATCATACACTAGATTTAGGGTATATTTTGGTCTGTTAGAAGAAAATGTATCCCAAAATTTTAAAGAAAGAAAAACATATATATACAAAAAATAATGTTAAATACAATGAAGAGATAGAATATGATTGTAAAAATGAAAAACTAAAAAAGATTTTAAAAAAGGAATTTATAAGATGTTCGTTGAAAAAGGAAAGAAGAAAAATTCAACTAAAAAAATAGGAAAAGATAAAAAATAAAGAAAATTAAAAAAAATTAACTTTGAAAGACTAAAGAATCATGGGGAAAAAGCCATGAATTCTGTGCTGTATTCCCCTAGTGCTGGGGTTTTGCTGTTCTCCTTGATTGGTAAACTTGCTCTTGGCTAGGATGTTCTTGCTGATCTTCTGGGGGAGGGGCCTGTTGCAGTGATTCTCAAATGTCTTTGCCTGAGGCGGAATTGCCCCACCCTTGCCAGGGGCCAGGCTAAGTAATTTGCTCGGATTTGCTCTTGGTAGTTTTTGTTCCCTGAAAGCTTTCCGTATAGCTTTGAAGGACGAGAGTGAAAATGGCCACCTCCTAATCTCTGGTCCTGGAGGAGCCAAGAACTTGGGGCCACACTCCTCAGTGAGCCCCCATGAAAAGCAGTCAATCACTCCGGTCTCCCCAGTCTCCAGCTGCACTCCGTGCTCACCCGGCCTGTGACGGAGTATTTCTATCTCTGGCACAGGACCCCATTTGGAGTCTCCAAACACTGAAGATTCCTGCGGTGCGCTCCTGCGCCACTCCTCCCAGGGGAGGAAGGGGAGTCTCCCCGGATCTGTCGCTTGTTGGGTGTCTACTGGAAGAGGAGTGGCCTGACTGTGCCATGGATCATGGTTTATGGCAACCCCGAGCTGAGAGCCCACTCCTTGACTCTGTCTTTGTAGCTGGCTTCCCTGCTCTGATACCTGGGAGCTCTGCCACACTCAGCACCCCCGATCTTTTTGTGACCCTGAGGGTCCTGAGACCACACTGTCCCAATGAGGGTTCCACCCCCCTGCTTAGCCACTATAGCGACGTCCCTCAGTGGAGCAGACTTCTAAAAGTTCCGATTTTGTGTTCTGCTGCTCTATCACTTGCCGGTAGCTGGCTCCCTCCCCCACGATCTATCTTCCTGTATATCACCTCGGATTCACTTCTCTACACGTCCTACCTTCCAGAAAGTGGTCGCTTTTCTGTTCAGAGAATTGCTGCTGTTCTTTTCTTCGATCTCTTGTTGAGTTTGTAGGTGTTCTGAACAGTTTGATAACTATCTAGCTGAATTCTTGGGACCAGACAAAATTTAGGTCTCCTACTCCTCTGCCATCTTGCTCTTCCCCCAACCATTACATTTCTTTTTAATCAACTCACATCAGGGGAGTGTGAAGCAGAGGGGGTAAAGAGGTGTTAAAAAATGAAATTCAACTGAGAAAATTTGAAGATCTAATTGCCTTTAGTCACTGATTCATGAATTCTATTCTAACAAATAGAAAGGAGCTCTGAGGAGCTGTATAAAATGGAAGAAGGTGGAGGGGCAAGGAAGTTTCTAGCAAAGAGTGCATTGTTTTAGGCAAGGTCACCTTACTTTGGGGAATGGTGGGATATATCAGGCAGGTTACCTCACTAGTGTTGACCAGGTAATTCCAGAATGGTTAAAGGTCACATTCCTGGAGAGGCCAATACTGCAATTAAGTTAGGTATTAAGTCTTGGTTTGCTGACATAGTGCCTAGCATAGATGACTCCATTTTGGCCCTGTTGTTTCCTTTTTTTTTTTTTTAATGAAGGGAATCATATTAACATTCTATATTGAATCATCTGCTTGCCTAAGGTTTTTATCTTATTTTCAGATTTGTCTGGGGTGCTGGTGAAAATAAAGTTTATAATTTATAATTATTTTTGTTTTGTTTTGTTTAAGATTTTATTTATTTACTTGAGAGAGAGAATGAGATAGAGAGAGAGCATGAGAGGGGGGAGGGTCAGAAGGAGAAGCAGACCCCCTGCTGAGCAGGGAGCCCGATGCGGGACCCGATCCCGGGACTCCAGGATCATGACCTGAGCCGAAGGCAGTCGCTTAACCAACTGAGCCACCCAGGTGCCCCTATAATTTATAATTATTTTATAATAATTTATAACTTTATATTTATTTTTTCTTTTCTAGCATGTGATTGGGATATTTTTTCTAGCTAATGATCTGATAAAAGATTACCAGAAGTTTCTCTTAGTAAATATTTTCCAGTTTACAATATTCTTTCTCAAGAGTTCCCATTAGGTACCAATAAAGCAAGTGAAGAAGTAGCATTAGTTCTCGTATTACTACAGGGAGAAAATTAACTCCAAGTTGCCTCAGTAAAATCTGAACAATCCTTTATTGCTGGAGTTAAGACTTTGGGTAAGCCAGGAGCAATAAATGTTGATTAATTTATTTTCCTGCCAGTCCTCCAGGTCCAAGGCCATGTATAGGTAGGATGTTTATCTGTCCAGCAGGGTTTCTATCAGTTTCCTCCTTTTCCATAAAATGAATATCAACTGTACCATCCACCTAAATAATGTCTAAATTATAGGAGGCCTCCCTCAGAGTGTAAGAGGGTATATGGGAAACCAGAGACTGGTATTGCTGGCTGTATATTGGTCAAATGCTTAATGTAGAGCAATGATGTCTGTGGTAATCTTGAAGATATTCAATGTGTTAATTGCTCAGTTTCCTACTGTGTGATCTATATAGAAGAATATATAGACTATTATATAGAATATTATTCCCTTTATATTCTAAATGAGAATGTAGAAAAATATTCCCTCTAAATGCCCTAAAAATAGAGGGGCCTTTGGGGTCAGATAAATGGAGGAAATACTACATGCTATGTGCTTCTCTGGGATGTTCTGCTAGTGGTGGGGGAGGGGCAGAGGGAGAGGGAGAGAATTTTAAGTAAGCTCCACGCTGAGTGCAGAGCCTCTTTCATGACCCAGAGATCATGACCTGAGCCAAAATCAAAGTTGGACGCTTACTGAGTCACTCAGGTACCTCATTGTCTGGGACATTTTTTTTTTTAATGATTTTATTTATTTATTTTGGAGAAAGAGAGAGCAAATGCAAGCAGGGGGAGGGGCAGAGAGAGAGGGAGCAAGAGAATCTCAAGCAGACTTTGCGCTGAGCATGGAGCCTGATGTGGGGCTCAATCCCAGAACCCCGAGATCATGACCTGAACCAAAATCAAGAATTGGCCACTTAACTGAGTGAGCCAGCCAGGCACCCCACTCTCTGGGACATTCTTAATGTATGTTATCATATTAAGAACCTTTGAGAAATTGTTTAACATTGTTATCCCAGCATTCCTAAACTTATCTGACCATTCTACACTCTTCTTCTTATTCCTTCCTCTCCCTGCTACTCTTCCTTCTCCTTTTTTGGTAGAACATCTATTATTACCACAACATTTTAACTTCTGCTGCATTCTTTGGGAAAACCCTAGACAAGTTAGAATATATTTGAAAATAAAGTCAGACTAGTAGAGAACTATAGCACTGTCTAGATTGTATAGCCCTGATGGTTTGCTCTCCTGGAATTGCTTTTGGATCCTATATTCTCATAGAATTCTTAAAACTCTAACTCCACACTTGCTACAAAAATATTTTTTCAGGATACTGTCCATCCCAATGCTCACCATGAAGTTCTGTATAAAATTGTTTTTAAGAAAATTTTCAGTTAATTACTAGAGAAACTTTGCTTCTCCCAAAGAACTGATATTTCCCCCTCCTAGAAAATGAGCATTTTCTGCAACACCATCTCCAATTACCAAAGCATCAATAAATGTATAATCTTAGTTAACAAGATGTCAGGAGTTTGTTTGGTTTAGAGTATGATTAATTCAGCAGCTCAGTGACCTTCATGGCATGCATGACTTCACATTTTTCTCAGCTCTGCTGCCATTAGTGTCAAGCTTGTTATCAGGCCAACCTTAGTTATGGCTATTAGGTGGTTGCAGTAGCATCAGGAGTCAAAACTTTAGGCAGTAACATCCAGAAGAATAAAATATGCCAATCTCTCTCTGAGTGTATTCTTGTTAATTTCAAGGAAACACCTCCCAGAGGCCTCCCAGTTACCCCCTACCATCTCACTGACCAGAACCAGGCTGGGTACCCACCTCAAGCAACTACTAGCAGAGGGAATGAGATTGCATGACTGGCTTAGATTTGTCAGAATCTACCCCTAATCCACATAGTTACCTGAATAAAAGAAAGTTTTGTTAATCAGGAAGAGAGGAATAGATCTTGAGTATGAACTGCAGTGTCTACTAGAAACACTTAGAGGTTCTCCTTTTCATTATAAAAAGAAAGCTTATACTTAAATTTGGAAGTCATGCATGTGTCATCATGGTCTTTTTATATGTGTTCTATTTTTTTCTCTTACTCTTGATATCAATTTAAATTTCTTTTTTCCTACTTATGATTTTTTTGTATACCATTTTTGGCATGTATTTCTGAGGTTCACTTTGAATATTTTTCAAAATGATATATGAAAGCTACAGCTAACACATCAGGTGCAAATTAAGAATAGAAGGTGAATGGGTAACTACTCTGAGTTTGGACATAGAGGATTCATTGATATTCCAGCAGAATAGTTAGAACTTGTCAGTTCAAAGTGACTTTGGTCCAAGCCTTTAAAAGCATGACTATAGTAATTGACTTCCCAAGGATGGTAGTAACACTGAATATTCTCATATAATTAACATTTCTAATTTATAGACAAGCAATGGGGGTACTTATTGTCACAGGTAGATTTTAATTAGCCAAGACAAATAAATTAGGTTTTACACTTTTATCAGTGTAATAGAATTATAGAGGCTGGTCTGGAAATTTAAAGCCATTGAAAATACCATTTGACCTCTCAAGGAAATTAGTTTTTCCAACTGCCATTTTGAAAAGTTCTAATTAGATTAAGCCATATCAGTATTATTGATTTATTTACTACAATGGATGCCATATAGGATACTTTCTTGGAATTCTGAAAGTCCTTTAAATGCCTTTTTTCTTAATGTACAACTGCATGCCTGGTAAGATGGAAGGTATCTTGGGGCTGGGTACATGTCAGTTGGACCATAGGGAGAGAAAATTTACAGGGACAAATAATATAAACGTAATAATAATAATAATAATAATAATAATAAACATAAAGTAAAATATGAAAAACACCTTACTTTATTCTTGTCATATGGGGGCCTAATTTATATTATATTTCCTTTTGTACAAGAGTCTTATAAGATACAGAATGCATAGTTAAATAGATTTTTAAAAAGTAGCCTGTGTGGTAATGGGAAGTATTGCAGAGGAGAGATAGATGTTGGAAAGGCAATTTTAGAGGGAAATAAATAAATATTGGGAAAACTTAAGAAATGTATAAGAGTGATGGTTAATAGGGATCTAGAGAGAAATCATTCAGTCATATAAGGTAAGTATTTCAACAGGATTTGTAGGTAAAAAGATATAATTAATCATAGGGTTATGCAAACTTGGGAACAACTTGTATTTTGGTTGCTTGAACTAAAACATAGTGAATTAATACAATTACTTTAACAAAGTAAGAACATGTTGGAATCAACAAGAATCCTGGAGGCATAGACATAATAAAGAGGAAGACAAAATTTTGTATTCTTGCAGCCAAAAAAGAGGGAAAAGAAATGAAAGTGTGATTGTTAAGTTATTCCTATGTGATGTGTAATGTATGTTTTCTTGGTCTCCCCATGAAATAGTTTATAAAAGCTGAAATTTCTCACAAATGCTTTATGGGTGGCTTGTATTTCAGGAGTGTGACAAAGGCCGAGTCCTGCTCTCAGGTTAGTTTAGTTGAAACTTGGGAAGACAGCCACTTATGTGTTCCATTATTAGTTGGATTTTGTTCTGTAAGTGGACTTATTTCATGTTTATATTTATTCCATTTTTTGGAGGAAGGTATTCCTTTTTTTCTTTCTCCATTGCAGAGGCCTAAAATTATCTTGGGCTCAGCTCTGTCCATTGGAAATGTGGGAATAGAAAGCAGCACTGGAGGCTAGACTTGTAATTATTGCTAGGCAATTATTGATAGATTTAAATTAAATTTACTGAGCACTTACTAAATACCAGGGATGTTCTCATTTACTGTCAACAACATTGGGAAGATGGGATTATTCCCAGAGGAGGAAGCAGGGAGGAGGGCAAGGCAGAGATAACTATCTTGTTAAAAAAAAAAAAAGAAGAAGAAGAAGAAGCAGCAGCATGAAGAGTGACAGTATCAAGATTTATTACAGGTCTTTTAATTCCAAGCTCAAAATCTGCTCCATGATTCTTGGCCTGCTTTGACTCTAACACTTTGAACATTGATTCTTTACTAAGTGTATTTGAGAATTTTTTATTAGCTTGAATATGCATTTAGCAATACTCATCAATACTCATAACTTTCAATTACAAAATAAATAAGTCATGGAGATGAAAAATACAGCATAGGGAATATAGTTAATAATATTGTAATAATTTTGTATGGTGACAGATGGTGACTACACCTACCATGGTGAGCACTGAGTAATGTACAGAATTGTTGAATCAATGTGTTGTGCACCCAAAATTAATATAACATTGTACATTAATTGTACTTCAATAAAAAATCATCAACAAATTAAACTTTAATATTTCAGCTTTAAAAAGAGAGTAAAAAAGTAACAGCAAGCAGGAAGTACAGCTCATATTCCATCAATCTTCCTTTTACTTATGATGCTTTCTACATACAGACACAATACCATGAGTCAATAATGACAAAAAGTTAAATATAAAACCAAACTAATGTCTAAAGCCAAAATAGGAATTAAATGAGTTGGGTCACACAAAAATTGGTATAATTCAGGTGATTTCCAGGAAGAGCTTTCCTGCATTTGAGAGTAGATGAGAACATCCCTGGTATTTAATAAGTGCTCAGTAAATTTAATTTAAATCTATCAGTAATTGCCTAGCAATAATTACAAGTCTAGCCTCCATTGCTGCTTTCTATTCCCACATTTCCCCCTCTCTTTCAGTGCTGGTTCTCCCATGCTTTGGGATTACTATGATCTGAAGTGCTTCTTCTGTTACTCTTGTTCTTGCATTCGGCCCTATTTATCTTTTTTCTTGACTTATTGATAAATATTAGATCAACCTTAAAGCCAGAATTTTATTTTTTTGTGTGTGTGCTTTTTTCACCCTTTTCTGCCCAAGTGAGTTATGGTGTCTGTGCCCAGATGCAGGCCATAGTGTTTTCCAGAGCAGTTGTCCTATTTATTCCTGGTTGTATAGCCTTTAAGCCTGATTCTTCAGAAGGCTGTGAACTGCCTGACCTCCTTTATCTAATTCATTTTCTACTTAAACTGTCAGAGTGGGTTTTATAGTTTGCAACTCACAACTCCGATTAGTACAGTACATAATGTTATTATTACTTCTATTGCTACTGCTTTATATTTGTATAGAACTTTTAGCAATTTTGAAATAATGTCTTTAAAGCCTTGTTTTAAAGATGATCTCTTTCAATTCTCTCTTTTTTTAAAGATTTTATTTATTTTATATATAGAGAGAGAGATTGACATTGCGCACATGAGTGGGGGGGATGGACAGACAGGAAGGGAGAGAATCCCAAGCAGACTCTGCACTGAGCATGGAGCCTATCTCAAGGCTTGATCCCACAACCCTGAGATCATGACCCCAGGCAAAATCAAGAGCCCAACACCCAACCTATTGAGCCACCCAGGTGTCCCTCTCTTTCAATTCTCATATCAACTGTAATACTTGGGGTATGGCAGGGGCGCCTGGGTGGCTCAGTCAGTTAAGCGTCTGCCTTCGGCTCAGGTCATGATCCCAGGGTCCTGGGATTGAGCCCCGCATTGGGCTCCCTGCTCAGAGGGGAGCCTGTTTCTCCCTCTCCTACTCCCCCTGCTTGTGCTCTCTCTCTCTTTCTCTCTGAAATAAATAAATAAAAATCTTTTAAAAAATACTTGGGTATGGCAGTATTCATAATTTTCATGTGATATATATGGAAGCTGTGAACTAGTGAGGCTAAGTGACTTGTCCTGTTGCAGAGCTAGTTGGTGGGAATAGGAGTAGAAACTAACATTTTTGCTTTGACTCTTGACTTCACCATTATTTAGTTACACAAAGAAATGAGCTTTCCCTCATGCTTGCTTAAGCTCCTTGATTTCTTACATGGTTAATAGAAAATATTCCACCAGAGAGACATTTTGAAAGTAGAATTGTTGGATATGTGAACATTCTGTGTTACAAATGACTTGCATCCAGCATCCATTCACCTTTGTCCAAAGTGAATTTCCTCTGGAGGATTGCCTATTTCTGCCATATTTCTTGATCTGACTCCCTCTGACTCCAGGGATGGGTGAGAGTTATCCCTGCACATCACTTGACCACAGTGATTAGTAGAGGGAGGAACAAGCACATGATCCAATGAGATGCCTTCTGCATAGTTCTGCCTCCCCTTAGAGAGGCATGTTATTTTCTGCTGGTTTTAAACTTGAAAGGTTGCAGGCCCAGGCTTCTGGAAGCTATATTATCCTCATAATGTGGAGATAAAGCCAGCGCACAGGAGAGCATTGCTGGGAGATGGCTCCTGATGCTATTGTGTGAGCCCTTGAATTCAGCTGTGCCTGGATATTTCAGTTACATGAGCCCCTAAATTCTCTGTGCTGCTAAACCCAGATGGGTAGAATATTTTGTTCCTTGGAACCAAAAGACTTTTAATTGATTCTTTGTGCCCTTCTAGCTTTCTTGGTCTTCACCAGTGAGGTATAATCGAATAGAGCAGTACTGCTGAATTTCACACCAAGAAATAGATCTACCAGCTAAAAATCTAAGTTGCTTTCAAAACTTAATGACTTGCTTTATGTGGAAGGACTCCAAATATTGTTTTCTCAAATCTAGGCAAAGCCTTAAGGGGAAAGCAATACATCAGATGTTAGGAATGTTTAACTTTCTGACTGATTCCTGTGTTAAATTTGTCCCTCTTTTATTAGTATTCAATAATAATGTAGCCTTTTCCTAGTTCACCTTCCCTAAATCTAGAAATTGTGCTATAATCGCCATTACTAGACTAAAAGGACAGAAAATGTTCTTAATGTCTTTTTTAAAATTATTAATCAATTTATTGAAATTTGCAAATTTGGAAACCTAAATCCTCTTGGAGATTTTAAGTTTAGTTCAGAAATTTATTCTACCTATACTTCTAAAATATTTTGCAATCAATTTTAAGGTACATTTAAATAATTTTTGGTCTCATTTACAAACAGTATACTCAACATCTTGAGACAATTTAAACTGCATATATACATATATATATTTTTTTAAGATTTATTTATTTGAGAGAGAGAGAGAGAGAGAGAATGTGAGGGGGGAGGGGCAGAGGGAGAGAATCTCAAGCAGATACCCCACTGAGCATGGACCCTGACATGAGGTTCAATCTCAGGGCCCACGAGATCAAGACCTGAGCCAAAACCCAAGAGTCAGACGCTCAACTGACTGAGCCACCTAGGTACCCCTGAACTGCATTTTTAAACCTTTTCTTTTTAAGTACTTTAATATCTGACTTAAACAAAACCTCCTGAGTATTTAAATAGCTCTTATAAAACTAATATATTAAAGTTAAAAGATACAGTGAATTTCATGTTCTAAGTAGTCAATAACTAATGAATTTAGTAAGATGTTACCTTAAGTCAAAAGTCAATTCAATTACTCCCTTTAAGTTGGAGTTACAAGCTTCCATTCTAATAAACCAAATATTACAAGTATATAAAATCCCAAATTTGCACAGATAATTTCTTAATCCCGACCCAGAATTAGCCAAACTGTATAGTTAGAGGGAACAGGCCTCACAAGACAGTCCTTATTTCAGATATCATCTGCAAACATGGGTCTCCAGGACTACCCTTACTTCCAACCAGCTGGCAACAAACTGGAAGATTCCCATGATCACTTTGATATTTTGCTGCAAGGACTTGCAAAAATCACTGAAAGCTATTATACCTTGCAAGGAGTATAGAGGGACAGGACACAGGTTGAAATTAGCCATAGGAAGAAACACATAGGGCAGAGTCTGAGAGGGGTCTGAACATGGAACCCTGGTCACCCTCTCCCTGTGGCTTCAAGCACAGTGTTACCTCCTCCTCGCCATGATATGTGACAATGCAGAGAGTATTGCCAACCAGGGAAGCTCATTTGAGCTTTGGTATACAGAATTTTTAATGGAGCTCAATCACATACTGTCTATGTGGCTGGTCTTTTGTCTCTAGTCCCTCCAGAAGATCAGGCAAATGCCTTTAGTCTCTAGTTACTCTAGGGGTCAAAATTGACAAGGCATGGCTCAAAGGCCCCTTATAAATCACATTGTTAGACTCTTTGGTGACCAAAGGCCCCAGCAAAAAAAGATACTCCTACCAGGCAGGATATGCTAGGTGCCTAGAGTTCGCTTCCCAGGAGCTGCAGGCAAAGGACAGACCCTTTGGGTAAGGTTAATTCTTTACTATATAATCCCAAAGTATGATTTCTTTAATTTTGATGATCTTAAACATTTTTTAGCTGATTCTAAATCGTTGTGGGTTTGAAAGATTTTACTCTCTGTGGAAGGTAATTACTATCCTAGCAAATTCAGATTATTTTCCCCTTAGCTTTTCACCTAGCGATCAGTCTGAAGCTGTGGACATCTTAGGTAATTCTCACTGTTCACTAAGGCAACTACAGTTACTGGCTTTGTCTCAAAACATTCTAGATTTGCATCAAATTTAGAGTTGGCTGGATTAATAGTTAGATGAGTACCTTGAGATCCACAGGTAAAAGGTTCTCTATGGGTAAACATTGTTTGGACTCTGAAAAATAGCACATAATTTATTTATTTATTTATTTTTTTATTCATGAGAGTCAGAGAGAGAGAGAGAGGCAGAGGAAGAGGGAGAAGCAGGCTCCCCGCCTAGCAGGGAGCCCGATGCGGGACTCAATCCCAGGACCCCGGGATCATGACCTGAGCTGAAGGCAGACGCTTAACCATCTGAGCCACCCAGGCACCCTATAGCACATAATGTTGATCTTATATTAGCAAGCTCTTTGAGAGAGGAACAGTAAGTGTTCATCTTGCTGCAGTAACTGTGAGTGAATTCCTCCTAAAGCCTACTTAGCAGCCGCCATTTGGACATAAAGAATATTAATAATGATTTGAGGTAATTTTGCAACATAATAGAAAATCAACACTTTGGGATGCTCTGATTTTTGAAAAAGCTTAGAGATTTATTTCTAAAAAGCCTACTGACAACATGCAGCTGCCATTAGGTACTCAAAACAAAGGGAAATCACTCTGTTTGTGAGGACTTGCGAAGCAGCACCTAAGCACACGGTTGGGCTAGTCCAGCCCAGGTGGCTGCATGACACAATTCATGGTGTTCCTTGTCAATAACAGAGCAGGATGCCTCCAATAGTGGGAAGCTCAGTTAGCAAACTCCGCGAGCTGTGTCTTTGTGGTTAGGGAATATATTATGTACTCAGCCTCTTATACTCCTGAAACCAATTGCAGCATAGCTGAGTATTTCACAGATTTACATATGCCTCTCTGTTTCCTTAGAGGAATCGTTTTCTAAGAATAGATGGTGAGATTTTAAGGAACTTGTTTGTTTGTTTATTTATTCCCAGCTTTGGACCCCTTGTTAAGGAAGAGCTTCAGTATCATTGTGACACGTAGTAGGTCACGTATATCAAATGTAGCCAACATGTCAACATACCATATCCAAGTTGAAGTAAACAGGGCGGTACAGCCAAGTATGCACAATAATGTAGGATTTAAATGAAATATTAACTATATAATGTTTTCTATGCATAGAGCAAATGCATAGAATTACAAAGGAAACCAATTATATGGGAATACAGACATCAAAAAACTAAATTTGTAATATAGGATTTGCTTTCTTTTTTTTTTTTTAAAGATTTTATTTATTTATTTGACAGAGACACAGCGAGAGAGGGAACACAAGCAGGGGGAGTGGGAGAGGGAGAAGCAGGCTTCCCGCTGAGCAGGGGAGCCCAATGCGGGGCTTGATCCCAGGACCCTGGGATCATGACCTGAGCTGAAGGCAGACGCTTAATGACTGAGCCACCCAGGCGCCCTAAAGCTTATTTCTGAATACCTTCCCATGTAGACAGTTGAAGGGATTGGGCTGACTGGGCCTAGATTTGGAATATGGAATATTTATATGGAGCTTCCAGAATGTCCTGAGATATATTTTTTAGTCTGCTTTTTTTTTTTTTTACTGGCATACGAGTATCTCATGGTATAACCCACTTAAAATCAGGTGCTTCAAGTATGAACTTTTTCCAAAGTCACCATGTTTGTGGATTTCTCCACCAGTTCATACTTCATGTTTCTGAACTCCAAGTCTTTACAGCATGAAGTGAGAGCACTACTCTAGCTATCCATGGGCTTCTCCAAATTACCTGCTCAGCCCCACTTAGAGCTGGATGTGTGAGCTAGCAGTGCATGAAGAAGTTCATTAGAGAAAGGAATTGGTTTGATTAATTTTTTTCTAAACACTGATTGACTAAGACAGTTCATTTTGCTAACATTTATATTGCAGTAAAGTTTAATTATGGATTATTTTGCCATAAGGCAAACTAGACTGACATAAAACAGAGAGTGAAAATTTACAGTGCTGTATAAATATCTATTTCTAATTTTCTGCTAGTTACTTATCTATTTTATTTATGGTTTTAGGCAAACACTTTTATAAGAACACACAATTGTGTTCCTGAAACAAAAAATTCAGAAAATTGATAAAGACAAAGAAATATATCATAAGAAATACAGAATCAGTATCCAATATGACAACTTCTATATGCATTCATTAATTTTACTCTATTGACTTGACACTAATGGTCAAGTCAGTCAAAAGATAGATAAACCCAGTATACCATCTGATGTGGCTGTTTCAGAATAGTGATTTTGCTCTTGCATATCATTAGGTGTGTGGATGGGAGAAAGCTTCTCCAACTGCAGGACACTAGCCTAATATATTCTGTCACTAGAACTTGTTTCCCCCCCCCGAAATGCTTCTATATTAGTTTGCTTCTTAAAGTTATTAAGGGATTATAGATATGCTTTGGAATTAGTCAGGCTCATTAAAGATTTTTTTATTAGTTAGAGAATACATTTTTAGTATGAAAAAGAGCTCAAGATTAAAAAAAAAAAAGTGATTGGGTGGGGAAAGGAGATGCCAAGAAAGATATTTATAGTCAGGGGCAAAAGTCCAAATTTTAATTGTGTGTCCAAGTTCATACTTGGTAATTGCTGTTCATGTTGGTTTCTGACACATAAAAATTTGGATAGATGTGCCAGTCAGACAAGCATCAAATGGGAAGTACAAGCACATTAATCTCAGGTCCAAAAACAATTCTGTTTTACTGACCTACCTTGGGTAATGCAGGATATAAAATAATGAGTAAGAATATATTAAATAGTAAATCTGAAGTTCTCAAGTTTAACTCAAATCTTGTCCTTATTTGATCACCAAGACCCCTAATAAAAATGATTTCCTAGTTTGCAGCAGCACAATAAGGCATTTGAAGAGAGTCAATAGGTTCAGTTCATCATTATAATTAGCATCTGGGTTTACAGCTGTAGCAATAAAAATTCTGGTTTAATGGAACAAGGAACTAACTTGCTCAAAAGAGTAAGTGCATGTCTTTCACTGTTTTCTTTGGAAGATGAGTTTTTGTGCTAGCACCTTTCTAGTACTTCATATGGAAACTTGGACAATGAACACTGATATTTTCAAACTTTGCTCAGTTTTGTTTTATTGTACTGCAAATACCAATTTGCTCTAGAATAAATTACATAAATAATTGGGATCTATATCTTCCCAGACATATACATAGCCTGCCACTTTACTGAATTCCTGTATGAGTTCTAGCAGTTTGGGGGTGGAGTCTTTTGGGTTTTCCACATAAAGTATCATATCATCTGCAAAGAGTGAGAGTTTGACTTCTTTGCCGATTTGGATGCCTTTTATTTCTTTTTGTTGTCTGATTGCTGTGGCTAGGACTTCTAGTACTATGTTGAAGAGCAGTGGTGATAGTGGACATCCCTGCCACGTTCCTGACCTTAGGGGGAAAGCTCTCAGTTCTTCCCCATTGAGAATGTTATTCACTGTGGGTTTTTCATAGATGGCTTTTATGATATTGAGGTATGTACCCTCTATCCCTACACTGTGAAGAGTTTTAATCAAGAAAGGATGCTGTACCCTGTCAAATGCTTTTTCTGCATCTATTGAGAGGATCCTATGGTTCGTGGTCTTTCTTTTATTAATGTATTGTATCACATTGATTGATTTGTGGATGTTGAACCAACCTTGCAGCCCAGGAATAAATCCCATTTGATCGTGGTACATAGAAGTATAGAATGTTTCCAGATATATGTCTGGTACAAAATATTCAATACCCCACCTTTCAGAAACAAATTCAAGAAGTTTCATCTTCTAGATCTTTATTAAATTTTCTGGTTTCCTTCTCATTCTTTCCTAATCTCTCATTATTTAAGCTTGCATCCAACAAATATACAAATAAGCTAATGCTTATTAACTAGTTAATTGCTAAACATCTTTTTCTTTTGGAGAGTCAGACATGTTTCGATTTCCTCTTAACTTTCCTGAGTTCAGATTAATACATTTAAATATATACATTGGAGATTTACAACAAGTCCAGAAATACATTAGAGGCTGGGAGCAATAACAGAGGTTAAGAATGCATCATTTTCTAAGCCTTAGAAAATAACTTACTTTTCTCTATCATCTCTTTAGCTTTCTGTGCAAATTCTCAAGTGCCTGCTGATGTACCACAGATCTTTCAAATCAAGTATGTCCCACGCTGCCCTCATATTCCCTCTATTGAATGCCCCACATTATCACCACGGAGTCTATTAATAAAGCAAAACTTAACTTTAACTAGTTGTAATAAGGGAGAATATGAACCTGACAGAGTCGTAGCAGTTTCTCAGAAGTTTAGCAGTTTCTCAGATCTTTGCAGAGTAATGGCATCTAGGCTCATGTGGTTTGAAGCTGGCCCCTAAAGATGGGAACTAATTGGAATTGCACTAAATCTCCCAGAGAAAGTCTTGGTAAGCAAACTTTTGTTGGAAAGTGGGCTGTTTGCTCAGGTGAACAGATTCTTATCTTTAATAAATTTATCTGTAGGAATTTCCTAAAACAATTGGTGGAATTATTTTTTTTGCTTTACAGTCTTATCTTTCTCTGGAAAAGTTTTCCTGGAACAAAGAACTATGTCAGGTTGACCTAGGTGATCTACAGATGTGTCTAAATCCTATGGACACAGATGGTCTCAGTTCTCACCTCCCTAAACCAAGTGTTACTAAGATGTTTCCTGCTTGAGTCACTGGTGACACCCACCATTCCCCTTCTCTCCCAGGGAGAAGAATGTGATGTTATTTCTATGTCCCCATCCTCTAAATGCAGGCTCTCACCGTCAACTCCCATACTTTGAAATTGCTTCCCAAATACTCTTCCAGCATCTATTTCCTCTCCACTCTTTCTTTCACACAAAGGTTAGAGTTCTATTTCTGAAATAAGTAACTGACTATGTCACTTCTCTCCTAAAGATTTACAATAGTTTCACCATGTATATGTGTCAACATCACACTGGTTTAATATACATATGCGATATACAATATGTATAGATGCAATTCCAACATACAATTTTCATTCATTAATTATACTTCAATAAACTTGGGAAAAAAGTTCCCCAACACTAAAGAATAAAACCTGAACTTTTATCGCACTGATTTCGAGACCCTTCCTGAGCTGATCACAACCTCTTAGTTCACTTCACACTATTTATTTTGTGTGTGTGATGATATCCTTAATGCAGCATAGAACTTTCAGGGTTTTGCTCTACTTTATACACTCTTCTCCCCTTTCTCTGCTCAAAGGCCAACATTTTGGTCCCTTTTTTTTCGTTTTTTCTGTATATTACTCTCTCTTTGTTTACTTCCTGTTTCTCTCAGCCTTCCTTCTCATCTTGTCTCCTCATACATCAATTGTGTTGAATAGTGTCCTGGGATTATGTGCTTGCCTCACCACAGTTTGTATTTTCTTTCTTCTTTTCAGATGATTTTGCTGTTTTCATGCATCTGTGTCATTATATTTGATGGCTCTCCAAGTCACACGACTCTTCCTTAACTCTGCTCTGAGCTCCAGATACAGATTCACCCATGCTCGAGATATCCCCTGGGATTCCTGCAGGAATCTCAGATTCAACATGCTCCAACCAAACCTTCTAGCTCCCTTATCACATTATCATCACCCAGGGAACAAATCTGGGTGCTGTCTCCTTCACCCATCCTATCCCATCACCCACCTTGCCTAACTGATTTTACTTAGAATTTCTTAGATCTTTCCCATCATCTCCATCTTAAAACCCCTCAATGGTTCCTAAAAGCCTACAGAATAAAGCTCAAGCTTCTGAACACGCAGTATAAAATCTTCTATAAGACTTGGTCCCTCTGAATCTATCCTACCTTATCTGTCTCACGTTTGCATTTTAGCAATTATGACTTTTAAAATTTTTGCCTTGGAATTGTATTTATGATGTTTCCTTTGCCTAGAATTTACGTATTCCCCAGTTCGTCTGAATAATGCTATTCTTAATTCTTTAAGATTCTACTGAGCATCTTTCTTAGAGAGACTTCTATGATAAGGCAGCTTAGTTTCTGTATTCTCATAGCACCAGTGACATACTATTGAACACACTGTAATGAAATTATTTGTTACAGGCTGCTCCTGGGGGATTCTTTAGGACTTTGGCCATGTCTTGGTTTTGTCTATTTCAGTTAATCTTCACAAACATACAACGAAATAGGTTCTTTAATTATTATTTTCACTTTGCACATTAGCATTTGAAGTTTATGGAAATTTAGTAAATTCCCCAAAGTTATGTTGCTAGCGAGTGACAGAGCCTGAACTTGAACCCAGATTTCCTTGATTTTTAACTACTGTGGTATATACTGAGATGATGTTATAGTGAGATCAGTGTCTGCACATTGTAAATGCTCAGTGCATGTTATTTATTATTACTAACAAAGTACATTTTAATTATTTACTTTTGTATTTCTAGTACATAAGCTGTTATTATAGGGACTCAGTAAATGATTTTTTCCTTGAAATAATAGATGGCTTTTGTCTTATCCTCTGAGTTGAATAAATAATTTCTTTTTTTTTTTTTTTAAAGATTTTATTTATTTATTTGACAGAGAAAGACACAGCGAGAGAGGGAACACAAACGGGGAGTGGGAGAGGGAGAAACAGACTCCCCGCCGAGCAGGGAGCCCGATGCGGGACTCGATCCCGGGACTCCAGGATCATGACCTGAGCCGAAGGCAGTCGCTTAACCAACTGAGCCACCCAGGCGCCCGAATAAATAATTTCTTAGATTGCGCTCCAAAAACACTCTGTTTTTAATCTGTACAGCAATAATTTGAGTTGCATTAATATGAATCATTTAAATATTTGTTCCTCATTTGTCCATAAACTTGATATCAGAGTATGTATGTCATTCTGATTATTTGTCCATATACCTTCTGTGAGCTTTTTTTTTTTTTTTAAAGATTTTATTTATTTATTTGAGAGAGAGAGTGAGAGAGAGAAAGAGCACAAGAGGGGGGAGGGTCAGAGGGAGAAGCAGACTCCCTGCCGAGCAGGGAGCCCGA